>NC_092710.1:283840417-284140417 GCF_047496885.1 Scyliorhinus torazame | reverse complement strand
GAGTTGTTTTTGTGATTGCATCTATTTTTCTCAGGCTACATCATCAGTTTTGAAGTTATTCATTAGCGTTTCTTAGGTTGGCATGTATGCACTCCTCCTCCCCCCATAAACAGCTGTTATAATATCGAAATGTGCTCTTCACGGCCACAGAATCAACAGGATTTTGGCCTATCATGCCTGCGCTGGTGTGTCTTTGCCTGAGCCACCATGTCTAATCCCTCTCTCTTGCCAGTTTCCCAGAATCGTTAATGATCCTATTTTTTAAACAGCTATTTCTCTTTAAAAGAATGTCTGAATTTTCTGACGATGACTTGTCACAAGCAATTCCATATTCAAACTATGGAGGTATGATTTCTGCCCTCCTTGAATGAACCCCGTGTTTGCCATCTAATTCAGGTAATTTGGTAGGGGCTGCCGGGAGGTGAGTATTTGAGTTTAAAACACTTGCCTTGCAGGAGCAGCACTTAGAATTTCGGCGGGAGCGGCGTGCAGGGGCTGCCGGGAGGTGAGTATTTGAGTTTAAAACACTTACCTGGTCCCGTTTCTGTTCTTCTTTTCTGTTTTATTTTTTATTTTATTTTTTTAAGGCAGGAACCGGAAGTTCGACCCGGAACCGGAAGTTCGCCCCGCAGACTTCTGGGAAGGTTCCCCCCCCCACCAATACATTCTGGTGGAGAGGAAACCCGAGACACTACACGTGTAGTGTCTCCCACCCACCCTCCTCCTCTAACCTAATAATAAGACCCATTGATGTGAGGTAAGTGCCATATTATATAATTATTTTTTTAAAAATGATTTTAAATTTTTAAAAATTTATTTATTAACCAGATCTTGGTTGGAAGTTAGAGGGATGGCAGGGAAGAGAGTGCAATGTTCCTCCTGAAGGATGTTTGAGGTGAGGGATGCCGTTAGTGTCCCTGCTGATTTTACCTGCAGGAAGTGCAGCCATCTCCAGCTCCTCCAAGACCGAGTTAGGGAACTGGAGCTGGAGTTGGATGAACTTCGGATCATTCGGGATGCAGAGGGGGTCATAGATAGCAGCTTCAGGGAATTAGTTACACCAAAGATTGGAGATAGATGGGTAACTGTAAGAGGGACTGGGAAGAAGCAGTCAGTGCAGGGATCCCCTGCGGTCGTTCCCCTGAGTAACAAGTATACCGCTTTGGATACTCGTGGGGGGGGGGGGACTTACCAGGGGTAAGCCATGGGGTACGGGCCTCTGGCACGGAGTCTGTCCCTGTTGCTCAGAAGGGAAGGGGGGAGAGGAGCAGAGCATTAGTAATTGGGGACTCGATAGTCAGGGGCACAGACAGGAGATTTTGTGGGAGCGAGAGAGACTCACGTTTGGTATGTTGCCACCCAGGTGCAAGGGTACGTGATATCTCGGATCGTGTTTTCCGGGTCCTTAAGGGGGAGGGGGAGCATCCCCAAGTCATGGTCCACATTGGCACTAACGACATAGGTAGGAAAGGGGACAAGGATGTCAGGCAGGCTTTCAGGGATGGAAGCTCAGAACGAGAACAAACAGAGTTGTTATCTCTGGGTTGTTGCCCGTGCCACGTGATAATGAGATGAGGAATAGGGAGAGAGAGCAATTAAACACGTGGCTACAGGGATGGTGCAGGCGGGAGGGATTCAGATTTCTGGATAACTGGGGCTCTTTCTGAGGAAGGTGGGACCTCTACAGACAGGATGGTCTACATCTGAACCTGAGGGGCACAAATTATCCTGGGGGGGAGATTTGTTAGTGCTCTTTGGGGGGGTTTAAACTAATGCAGCAGGGGCATGGGAACCTGGATTGTAGTTTTAGGGTACGGGAGATTGAGAGTATAGAGGTCAGGAGCACAGGTTTAACTTCGCAGGAGGGGGCCAGTGTGCAGGTAGGTGGTTTGAAGTGTGTCTACTTCAATGCCAGGAGTATACAAAATAAGGTAGGGGAACTGGCAGCATGGGTTGGTACCTGGGACTTCGATGTTGTGGCCATTTCGGAGACATGGATAGAGCAGGGACAGGAATGGATGTTGCAGGTTCCGGGTTTTAGGTGTTTTAGTAAGCTCAGAGAAGGAGGCAAAAGAGGGGGAGGTGTGGCGCTGCTAGTCAAGAGCAGTATTACGGTGGCGGAGAGGATGCTAGATAGTTCCGAGATAGTATGGGCTGAGGTTAGAAACAGGAAAGGAGAGGTCACACTGTTGGGAGTTTTCTATAGGCCTCCAAATAGTTCTAGGGATGTAGAGGAAAGGATGGCGAAGATGATTCTGGATAAGAGCGAAAGTAACAGGGTAGTTATTATGGGAGACTTTAACTTTCCAAATATTGACTGGAAAAGATATAGTTTGAGTACATTAGATGGGTCGTTTTTGTACAATGTGCGCAGGAGGGTCTCCTTACACAATATGTTGACAGGCCAACAAGAGGCGAGGCCACTTTGGATTTGGTTTTGGGTAATGAACCAGGCCAGGTGTTAGATTTGGAGGTAGGTGAGCACTTTGGGGACAGTGACCACAATTCGGTGACGTTTACGTTAATGATGGAAAGGGATAAGTATACCCCGCAGGGCAAGAGTTATAGCTGGGGGAAGGGCAATTATGATGCCATTAGACATGACTTGCGGGTTGGAGAAGTAGGCTGCAAGTGTTGGGCACACTGGATATGTGGAGTTTGTTCAAGGAACAGCTACTGTGTGTTCTTGATAAGTACGTACCGGTCAGGCAGGGAGGAAGGCGTCGAGCGAGGGAACCGTGGTTTACCAAAGAAGTGGCATCTCTTGTTAAGAGGAAGAAAGAGGCCTATGTGAAAATGAGGTGTGAAGTTTAAGTTGGGGCGCTTGATAGTTACAAGGTAGC
Organism: Scyliorhinus torazame; assembly: GCF_047496885.1. Lineage (NCBI taxonomy): Eukaryota > Metazoa > Chordata > Chondrichthyes > Carcharhiniformes > Scyliorhinidae > Scyliorhinus > Scyliorhinus torazame. The sequence continues at coordinate 284,137,574 of NC_092710.1, read as the reverse complement.
GAGGAAGGATCTAAAGAGAGAGCTAAGACGAGCAAGGAGGGGACATGAGAAGTATTTGGCAGGTAGGATCATGGAAAACCCAAAACCTTTCTATAGGTATGTCAGGAATAAAAGAATGACAAGGGTAAGAGTAGGGCCAGGCAAGGACAGGGATGGGAAGTTGTGTGTGGAGTCTAAAGAGATAGGCGAGATACTAAATGACTATTTTTCGTCAGTATTCACTCAGGAAAAAGAGAATGTTGTGGATGAGAATGCTGAGACCCAGGCTATTAGAATAGATGGCATTGAGGTACGTAGGGAAGAGGTGTTGGCAATTCTGGACAGGCTGAAAATAGATAAGTCCCCGGGGCCTGATGGGATTTATCCTAGGATTCTCTGGGAAGCCAGGGAAGAGATTGCTGAGCCTTTGGCTTTGATTTTTATGTCATCGTTGGCTCCAGGAATAGTGCCAGAGGACAGGAGGATAGCAAATGTGGTCACTTTGTTCAAGAAGGAGAGCAGACACAACCCCGGCAACTATAGACCGGTGAGCCTCACGTCTGTTGTGGCTAAAGTCTTGGAGGGTAGGTCATGCCTCACAAACCTTATCGAGTTCTTTGAGAAGGTGACTGAACAGATAGACGAGGGTAGAGCAGTTGATGTGGTGTATATGGATTTCAGTACAGCATTTGACAAGGTTCCCCACGGTAGGCTATTGCAGAAAATACGGAGGCTGGGGACTGAGGGTGATTTAGAGATGTGGATCAGAAATTGGCTAGCTGAAAGAAGACAGAGGGTGGTGGTTGATGGGAAATGCTCAGAATGGAGTTCAGTTACAAGTGGCGTACCACAAGGATCTGTTCTGGGGCCGTTGCTGTTTGTCATTTTTATAAATGACCTAGAGGAGGGCGCTGAAGGGTGGGTGAGTAAATTTGCAGACGACACTAAAGTCGGTGGTGTTGTCGACAGTGCGGAAGGATGTTGCAGGTTACAGAGGGACATAGATAAGCTGCAGAGGTGGCAAATGGAGTTTAATGTAGAGAAGTGTGAGGTGATTCACTTTGGAAGGAATAACAGGAATGCGGAATATTTGGCTAATGGTAAAATTCTTGGAAGTGTGGATGAGCAGAGGGATCTCGGTGTCCATGTACATAGATCCCTGAAAGTTGCCACCCAGGTTGATAGGGTTGTGAAGAAGGCCTATGGGGTTTTGGCCTTTATTGGTAGAGGGATTGAGTTCCGGAGTCATGAGGTCATGTTGCAGCTGTACAAAACTCTGGTACGGCCGCATTTGGAGTATTGCGTACAGTTCTGGTCACCTCATTATAGGAAGGACATGGAAGCTTTGGAGCGGGTGCAGAGGAGATTTACCAGGATGTTGCCTGGTATGGAGGGAAAATCTTATGAGGAAAGGCTGATGGACTTGAGGTTGTTTTCGTTAGAGAGAAGAAGGTTAAGAGGAGACTTAATAGAGGCATACAAAATGATCAGGGGGTTAGATAGGGTGGACAGTGAGAGCCTTCTCCCGCGGATGGAAATGGCTAGCACGAGGGGACATAGCCTTAAACTGAGGGGTAATAGATATAGGACAGAGGTCAGAGGTAGGTTCTTTACGCAAAGAGTGGTGAGGCCGTGGAATGCCCTGCTGGCAACAGTAGTGAACTCGCCAACATTGAGGGCATTTAAAAGTTTATTGGATAAGCATATGGATGATAATGGCATAGTGTAGGTTAGATGGCTTTTGTTTCGGTGCAACATCGTGGGCCGAAGGGCCTGTACTGCGCTGTATCGTTCTATGTTCTATGTACATGACAAAGATTTGAATTTTTTAATAAGTTAAAGGGCATTTAGTACTTCAAATGTGCTTTCTAAACTAATGTTCAGTTTGTGGACAATGAGTTGAGACAATGGGTTGCTTCGAATAGCCCTTTAATTTTTAAGTAACTTTTGTTCAAATGAAGCTGAGTTCAGATTCAGGCTTGGTGTGATTGGTTTCAGATATCAAAGCTCTTGGAATTGTATTTGCGGCAAGTAGCAAAAAAATAATAGAGTTGATTGTCTCAAAATTATGCTTTGAATTTATGTACCCTGCCATTAAATGTGGGTGAGATGCATTTGTACTCTGCAAAAAGATTGGAAGCATTGTAAACCATTGTTGATCATTGAGCACATGCCATTGTTAATATATGTTCATTGATAATTTGTATGATAGCTGTAGCTTACGGCTGATTTCCCTCAATTTAATCTCTTTTATGATGTAATTATAATTATGTGAGCATCAAGACGTGCATGGGTCAACTGCTTCTAGGTTTCATTAAACTGTGCCAGTAATTAATCTAAGTCAGATAGATTACTCAAGTAATAATAATGAAGCCGATTAAGATCATTCAGTTCACAATATCTTCTGAAGCAGTGTTTTTGTTTCTTTATTTTAAAAGTACAGGGCTAAAAATTGGATGAGGTCTGTTCGCAGGCAGAAGGATCACGATGCACGATTACCCCATGCAAGCCGCACACAAACTTTGCACTTGCTAGTCTTAACTCACTTTCCGTTGAAGGGTGGCACCCACAGAGGCTCCCACGATGGCTGCCTGCAGCATTGGAAATCCCGTCACCATGACGGTAAAGCCATGTACTTGATCTTTCTGCTTCGCTTTGCTTGAAGAGAAGGCAATGAAGCCCCTGTTCCTTTCATACAAGGCTTCTAGGTTCCTTCTTTATACATCAATGATCAGCAAACTGAGATCATTTTTAAAATTCACTCATGGGATGTGGGTGTCGCAGGCTGTGCCAGCATTTATTGCCCATCCCTAATTGCCCTTGAGGGGGCAGTTAAAATTCAACCACATTGTGTGGGTCTGCAGTCACATGTAGGCCAGACCAGGTAAGGATGGCAGATTTCCTTCCCGAAAGAACATCAGTGAACCAGATGTTATTTTATGACAATCGACAGTCGTTTCATAGTCATCATTAGACATTTAATTCCAGATTTTTATTGAATTCAGATTTCACCATCTGTAATGGTGGGATTTGAACCTGGATCCCCAGAGCATTGCTCTGGGTTTCTGGTTTACTAGTCCAGTGACAATACCACTATGCCATCGCCTGCTGCGAAGTCGGCCTTGTCGCTTGCTCCAGTTTGGAAGAATCCTGAGGAGTAGAAATTTAGTGTGACAGTGATCTTGATGACCACTGACATTGTTCTCCTTCCTCTGCTCTGCAACTTCAGTGACCATTTATTGTTGAAACACAGCCCACTGCAGATACTACTCCTGGCTGAGGTAGACGTAGGTGATGGGCACGCTGAACACCTTCAATGGATCTGGCCTTCTGATGGCACTCCTTTTCTTTTTTGTGCAAACAGCTTCTCCCCTCTGCAGCCTCTGCTCCAGATCTCCTTGCTGTTTTGCTCTACAAGAGCAATTGTCGCATTATAGCCCATGACCTTGAGAGTAAGCATCCTGTTCAGAGACCTTTCAAATCTTGGTAAGCACGGTAGCACAGTGGTTAGCACTGTTGCTTAACATCACCAGGGTCCCAGGTTCGATTCCCAGCTTGGGTCACTGTCTGTGCGGTTTCCTCACAAGTCCTGAAAGACATGCTATTAGGTAGTTTGGACATTCTGAATTCTCCCTCTGTGTACCCGAACAGGCGCCGGAATGTGGCGACTAGGGACTTTTCACAGTAACTTCATTGCAGTGTTAATAAAGCCTACTTGTGACAATAAAGATCATTATTATAAACCTACAGCACTCTTTTCAAAGTTTCAGTACCGCCCCTGACTGACTGAAAGAACTCCTCCAAAAAATGCAGTGTACAGTATAATAATCATTATTGTCACAAGTAGGCTTACATTAACACTGCAATGAAGATACTGTGAAAAACCCCGAGTCGCCACATTACGGCGCCTGTTCGGGTACACGGAGGGAAAATTCAGAATGTCCAAATTACCTAACAGATCGTCTTTCAGGACTTGTTGGACGAAACCTGAGCACCCGGAGGAAACCCATGCAGACACGGGAAGAACGTGCAGACTCCGCACAGACATGTGACGCAAGCCGGGAATCGAACCTGGGACCCTGGCGCTGTGAAGCAACAGTGCTAACCACTGTGCTACCATGCCGCCCAGTGCTTCCATAAACTGCAGCAGGAGAAGTCAAAATCTGAAATCGTACGGTGGTCCGTTTAAAAGTGTTAGTGGGGGCAGGTCGATGCTGGTGGTTCCCTTGTGCCGTTGAGCATATGTTCCCTACTGAATTGTTGGGTGCTCTGACACACAGACGAACCAACACGGTTGCATATGGTACAACGCAGTTTTATTTCATTGAACTATGAACATAGTTAACTCTGGTATTCAGCACATGGTGAACCTCTGAGTGGCTGGCAATGAAGTCTGTGCCCTGAGTTATCTCCTGCTCGAGTGCCCAGGAAGTGTCGTGTTCCCTGCTTTGTACTGTGTATGCTCTTGTCCGTGATTGGCTGTCATGTTGTGTGTGTTGATTGGTCCATTGATCTGTCCATCATTATGTGTGTGTGTATGTGCTGTGATGTTCACATGAATATCATGACACCTATGTTTGTTTAAGAGAGGCCATTAACAGGGCCGGCGGATACAAAATGGCAAGTTGGGTGTAAAGTTAGTGTTGGATCGACTGACCACACAATCTGACCGCTCTGTATGCTTTGCAGGAACCGGGACATTATTTTTTAACTCTGAGCTCCTGCAGTGCCAAAATCAGTGGGGCTACGCAGTCAGGATTTGTGGCTGTGTAAGCTGGGAAGCAATTGAATGGTGTGCTTTTCTCCTTCTAAAAACATCTTCCAGACTTGCACTGTATGTCTACCAGAGACCTGCATTGACCCGAGGAAGATTTATTCTCCGCATAATCTCATGATATTTCATTATGCATTGATTAGCATGTTTAAGTGCGACTGACATGTTTGTAGCGGTGCACTTTGAGTAGATGCTCCAGGCAGTGTAAATGATGCGAGCTAATATCTGCCTGGAATTTTAATGCTGTGGTGTTTTGACATGAATTAGTTTTAAAAACTTTAAGCATGGGCAAAATTCTCCGGTATCGGCGCGATGTCCGCCGACCGGCGCCAAAAACGGCGCAAATCAGTCGGGCATCGCGCGGCCCCAAAGGTGCGGAATCCTCCGCATCTTGGGGGGCCGAGCCCTAACCTTGAGGGGCTAGGCCCGTGCCGGACTGATTTCCTCCCCGCCAGCTGGCGGAAGTGCCCGGCCAGCTGGCGCGGAAATGACATCTCCGGGCGGCGCATTCGCGGGAGCGTTAGCGGATGCTCACGGCATCCCCGCGCATGCGCCGTGGAGGGAGTCTCTTCCGCCTCCGCCATGGTGGTGACTGTGGCGAAGGCGGAAGGAAACGAGTGCCCCTATGGCACAGGCCCGCCCGCGGATCGGTGGGCCCCGATCGCGGGCCAGGCCACCGTGGGGGCACCCCCCGGGGCCAGATCGCCCCGCGCAACCCCCAGGACCCTGGAGCCCGCCCGCGCCGCCGGTAAGAGAGGTGGTTTGATCCACGCTGGCGGGACAGGCATTTTAGCAGCGGGACTTCGGTCCATCCGGGCCAGAGAATCGCGGGGGGGGGGGGGGTGCCGCCAACCGGCGCTGCGCGATTCCCGCCCCAGCCGAATCTCCGGTGCCGGAGAATTCGGCAACCGGCGGGGGCAGGATTCACGCAAGCCCCCGGCGATTCTCCGACCCGGCGGGGGGTGGGGTCGGAGAATCTCGCCCCATGTCCTTCTTCTTGGCCTCATTATTTTGCTGACGAAAGGTGGTAAACTCCTTCGGGTCTGTGCTTATCTTTCTGGGACTCTTTGGTGAAACACGCACTGCAAAAGGTAAGCTTTAATGTGAGGACAAAATCATTCCATTCCCTGGGCAGCTCTGTCGCAGCCTGGACATAACCAATGGCTATCTGGAGGAGGGAATCTCCTCTGCTCTCTGTTGTGTCAAATGCACACTCCAAACCTTTGCCTCCTTACCACACAGTTTTTCTGAAAACAAGCTGGTCGTAGTTGTTGGAAGGTCTTAACAAATTGATCCTGCCTAGTTTTCATCAGCTCCATTAGTTGCTCGATTGTCAGGAGGATTTTCAGGATTCCATGACTTAGCAAACCCCGCCCCCCCCCCCTCAAAAGCAGACAAGAATCTCATTAATAAATTCAATTTGAGGTGTCATGCCAGCATTAGGATCATAGAATTTACAGTGCAGAAGGAGGCCATTCGGCCCCTCGAGTCCGCACCGGACACTGGAAAGAGAATCCCACCTACGCCCACACCTCCACCCCATTCCCGTAACCCAGTAACCCCACCTAACCTTTTTTAGACACTAAGGGCAATTTATCATGGCCAATCCACCTAACCTGCACATCTTTGGACTGTGAGAGGAAACCAGGGCACTCAGAGGAAACCCGTGCAGACACGGGGAGAATGTGCAAACTCCACACAGAGAGTGACCCAAGCTGGGATTCGAACCTGGGACCCTGGAGCTGTGAAGCAACTGTGCTAACCACTGTGCTCCATGCTGCCCTTAATGCCAAGCCAAATTCTGAACCTTATCACCTAACTGACACGTCCTCTCCTGGCCATAGCCAGAGGCATGGAATATGTTTAGTGGGCATTTCAAGGCGTTCTTGACACTTTTTGCTGCAGAATGAGGTTAGGTACTACTATCTTACCCTGTGTTGTGGTGAGGTCTCTGGTGTTGACGTTGTATCTGCTACAATCAGATTGGCTGTACGAGGACAGCCGATTGGCATTTGCCATTCATAACTATTAGAAACATGGCAACAGGTATAGACATTCAAACCATAGAGTCCTGCCTCATATTAAAACTCTCATCTATGTTAAGGGTTGTGAACGTTTGGGATCTTCTACCCCAAAGTGTTGCAGATGTTCCATTAGTGGCTAGATTTAAGGCTGGGATAGGCAGATTTTTCATCTCTCAGGAAATCCAGTGATATGGGAAACAGGCAGGACAGTGGAGTTGAAGATCAGCCTTGATGTTACTAAGTGGCGGAGCAGGCTCAAAGGGCCATAAGGTCTACTCTTGCTACCCTCTGCTTTTGTGATCTTGTATTCAAATCCCTTTGTGGCCTTGTCTCTCCCTATCTCTACATTGCCCGCCAGCCTCACAGCCCTTTGAGATATTTGGACTCCCAATTTTTGGCATCTTGAGCACTCCAGATTTTATTCGCTCCATCATAGGTAGTTATGCCTTCAGCTGCTTAGGCCCTGTGCATTGGGGTTCCCTCCCGAAATCTCCCCATCTCCCTACCTCTATTTCTTCCTTTAACATGCTCCTTGAATCTACTTATCTGCCATTATGCGACTCAGTGTGTCACATAGATTATCATAGAATTTACATAGATTATCATAGAATTTACAGTGCAGAAGGAGGCCATTCGGCCCATCGAGTCTGCACCGGCTCTTGGATAGAGCACCCTACCCAAGGTCAACACCTTCACCCTATCCCCATAACCCAGTAACCCCACCCAACACCAAGGGCAATTTTGGACACTAAGGGCAATTTATCATGGCCAATCCACCTAACCTGCAGATCTTTGGACTGTGGGAGGAAACCGGAGCACCCGGAGGAAACCCACGCAGACACGGGGAGGATGTGCAGACTCCGCACAGACAGTAACCCAAGCCAGAATCGAACCTGGGACCCTGGAGCTGTGAAGCAATTGTGCTATCCACAGTGCTACCGTGCTGCGTAACACTCCTGTGAACTATCTTGGGACTTCTCATTATGTTACAGGAAGATTTAAACACAGACAGCAGAATTCTCCATTGGTGGAATCCTCTGGGCCGCCGGCAGTGTACCCACACTCACTGGGTTCCCGACAGCGTGAGGTGGCCATAATGGGAAACCTCATTGGCCGGCTGCGGTAATGGAGAATCCCGCTGGCGGCTGGGGCGCACCGGAAAACACGGCTAGCGGACTGGAGCATCCCGTCCAGGTTGTTCTGGTTGTTGCCCTACAGACTCCACCACCAGCAAATAACATTTATTCTCATCTACCTAATCTATTCCTTTAAAAATCCTGAATTAAATCAGCCTAAGCCTTCTATATTTCAAGTATGTAACCTATCTTTAAATTCTGACCCATGGAGAATGGTGAATTCTGGTGAATCCATGTTCCACTCTTTCCAAGGTGAATATATTTGTTCGAAGGTGCAGTGTCCAGTCTCTAAAATGTCCTCTCCATGTGGTCGAACCAAACTTTCACACTGTTGTTCCACCCAATCAATTATCAACTCATCTGTGACTACCAAAAGCAAATCCTGCAAAGTTGTGCTTGCTGCCCTGAAAGTAGATACAACGTGTATGTGCTTCAACATTTCCAGCTGCCACAGTTGGTCCAGCTGCCCACATCACATCCCCATCCTCCTCTCCCGCCACCATGCGCCTTCAGTGATGGATCCTTGTGACTTAGGACATGGCTACAGCGATGTTGAGGAGCCCTCACAGTCCAGCCAAGGATTGTGGCAATGATTGTTGTCGACCCGAGCAACAATTGAACATGCCGCTGGCTCCGAAAGATACAATTCCATTGCCTGGACTGATTCAGTGATACTTTGCAGCACAGCCCAGAAAGACCTCTCATATCATCATTTGTTGTGCTTTACATAAGCTATAGCTGAAATGGAAGGAAAGGGACATAATTCAGCATCAGTCCTCATCTGATAGGAAAGATATGGAGGACAGAGCAGAGCAGGCAGGACAGCAGGATGAGGCACCACCTATAGAGAAGGCAAGAGCCACTTAGAGATGCCCAAGGGAACCTTGAATAAATCTAATGCATACCCACTACCTTCAACCATGATTCTCTTTCAATACCACCCTCACTCCCACTTTGCACAGATATAACCTCCTTCATGGCACACCATCACATAGCATCCAGTACACCAATACATTTAAGGAAATAACCATAGAAAGCCTACCTCTACATTGGGAACTCGCATCAGAAAATGTGGCATACATTTATTGGACCCACACAATCAATCCTTAACATGTGCCAAGTTCAAATGCCTGTAAGTATCTGGTTCATCTATTAACATACTTAAACATACATACATCATACCACTGCTAATCTGGCAGTTGAATTGGAGGCAGGCTGATGACTTGAATGCCTCCTGGCTTGCAATAACATTAACCTTGGCAGCCTCCTCTCGCTGTCTGACGCCTAGCGGACCCTGGAATGCTGAGGGTCTGCTGAATGGGTTCAAGGTCCTTCTCTGTTGCTGTGCTTGGAAAAGCTAGTGTCACTGGTAAAGGGGCTGAAGAACCACTGTCCAATCAGAGCACCTTGAGAGAGGAACCACCAGATGTGAAAGGCTGTCGGTCCTCCTCCCTTGCAAGGTATGCCAGCACATCCCTATGTACTGCAAATGGAGGAGCACAGGCAGGTGACTCGAGCTTAATCACCCCCTCTTGTCTTGCCACTCCTGCACAGAGTTCATGGAAAAGGGGATGGTATTCAGGCCTGTGATCACCTTCAGCATCTCTGAGCTGTTCCTCCTTTCTCACTACAACTCCAGCGGGTTGCTTGTGGCTGATAGCAGAAAACTAACGGTAGGCTCACCAGGGGTTTGGTCTCCCACAGTTCTCCATCTATCAGTGACCTCAACTGTCACAGCCTCCATCTGTTGCTCCGACACATCTGTGATGTGCCCTGCCTTGTGACCCTGACTTTAATCACAAACATGCACTCACTGTTTTGGCAGAGGGCACAGGGGGAATGATGTGACACTGCACCCTCCGAGGATCCCTCTCCTTCCTCCTCAGAGGTGGATTGCAGGCCCCCTGTTTCAGCAGCTTCCTGTTCTTGTCCAATGTGGAAAGCTTCAAAATAATGAGGGCGTTAGTGCTTTGCAACTCCTCCTCCCAATCATTCCTGCTGCGGATGTCTTTATGTCCACTGGTGAACACTCTCTCAGATTTCCACTCCAGTATCGCACAGCTGTCCTGCACTCCACCCAGTTCTACGGTTTCCTCCTCTGCCTTCAATGTTGGGCACTGTCCCACCAGTCATGGACCTCTCTCTGTCGCTGTGGGTCTGTTTCTCCTGTAGGGAGACAGAAACGAGCACAACTCATATGCTGGTGGATTCCTGAAGCCCATGATTGGGGCTTCTGAACTTCTCCAGATCGTAATGCTCAATGGATGTATGGTGGAGGCTGACCAAGGTACAGGTATGGCTGTCATTAAGGTGCGGCTATTGCATCTTGCAGCAGCTCGCATTGGGGCTCCACACTGCCAGTAAATTGTAACTCCCTCCCCATGTGGTGCACTGTATCGCAATTGCAAGACCCAGCACAGAGGGCGGTATAAGACTCATCCTGGCAGAGCAGAGGTGCTCAATGAGCCTTTTGCAACATTAAACCTGGGATTGGAGTATAAAGGGAAGGTCTGAGCCCACCTGACCCCCTCCCCCACAACTGTTGCTTCTTTGGTCAGGAAGGAAGGAAAGTCTCTCCTTGACGTCCATTTCAAAGAGAAGCTTCTGCATATCCCAGGCTGAAGGAGAAACGAGAGGGGGTCATCGCTGAACTGTGGGGATCTTCCCTCTGCCACATCTCCTGGACCCTCCCAATTGTCTCCTTGACTGAGTGGCTGAGGAGCAATCCTAGCTCTCGACTCAATGATGGACTGCCCTCAGATAGCTCGGCAGTCTGCATGCAGGTTCCAGGGGCCCTCTCTGGAGCAGGTTCCCCCTGAGGATTGCTGCTATGCTATTTGCAGCTGTTGTATGTTGCATATGTAATACAGGGACCATCTGCTGTGCCACCTGTCGCTGTGTCACCTGTTGCTGTGCCATCTGCAGCTGTGCCATCTGTGCAGCTGTGCTGCTGTGCCATCTGCAGCTGTTGTATGTTGCATATTCAATGCGTCTCATGAAGACCATAAGACCATAAGATATAGGAGCGGAGGTAAGGCCATTCGGCCCATCGAGACCATTCCACCATTCAATCATGGCTGATTTCAACTCCATTTACCCGCTCTCTCTCCATAACCCTTAATTCCTCGAAAAATCAAGAATTTATCAACTTCTGTCTTAAAGACACTCAGTGTCCCGGCCTCCACCGCCCTCTGTGGCAATGAATTCCACAGACCCACCACTCTCTGGCTGAAGAAATTTCTCGTCATCTTTGTTCTAAAGTGACTCCCTTTTATTCTAAGGCTATGCCCACGGGTCCTAGTCTCCCCTGCTAATGGAAACAACTTCACTACATCCACCCTATCTAAGCCATTCATTATCTTGTAAGTTTCTATTAGATCTTCCCTCAACCTCTTAAACGCCAATGAATATAATCCCAGGATCCTCAGACGTTCATCGTATGTTAGGCCTACCATTCCTGGGATCATCCGTGTGAATCTCCGCTGGACCCGCTCCAGTGCCAGTATGTCCTTCCTGAGGTGTAGGGCCCAAAATTGCTCACAGTATTTTAAATGGGGCCTAACTAGTGCTTTATAAAGCTTCAGAAGTACATCCCTGCTTTTATATTCCAAGCCTCTTGAGATAAATGACAACATTGCATTTGCTTTCTTAATTACAGACTCAACCTGCAAGTTTACATTTAGAGAATCCTGGACTAGGACTCCCAAGTCCCTTTGCACTTCAGCATCATGAATTTTGTCACCGTTTAGAAAATAGTCCATGCCTCTATTCTTTTTTCCAAAGTGCAAGACCTCGCACTTACCCCCATTGAATTTCATCAGCCATTTCTTGGATCACTCTCCTAAACTATCTAAATCTTTCTGCAGCCTCCCCACCTCCTCAATACTACCTGCCCCTCCATCTATCTTTGTATCATCAGCAAACTTAGCCAGAATGCCCCCAGTCCCGTCATCTAGATCATTAATATATAAAGAGAACAGCTGTGGCCCCAACACTGAACCCTGCGGGACACCACTCGTCACCGGTTGCCATTCCGAAAAAGAACCTTTTATCCCAACTCTCTGCCTTCTGCCTGACAGCCAATCGTGAATCCATGTACCTTGCCTCGAATACCATGGGCCCTTATTTTACTCAGCAGTCTCCCGTGAGGCACCTTATCAAAGGCCTTTTGGAAGTCAAGATAGATAACATCCATTGGCTCTCCTTGGTTTAACCTATTTGTTATCTCTTCAAAGAACTCTAACAGGTTTGTCAGGCATGACCTCCCTTTACTAAATCCATGCTGACTTGTCCTAATCCGACCCTGCACTTCCAAGAATTTAGAAATCTCATCCTTAACGATGGATTCTAGAATCTTGCCAACAACCGAGGTTAGGCTAATTGGCCTATAATTTTCCATCATTTTTCTTGTTCCCTTCTTGAACAGGGGGGTTACAACAGCGATTTTCCAATCCTCTGGGACTTTCCCTGACTCCAGTGACTTTTGAAAGATCATAACTAACGCGTCCACTATTTCTTCAGCTATCGCCTTTAGAAATCTAGGATGTAGCCCATCTGGGCCAGGAGATTTATCAATTTTTAGACCTCTTAGTTTCTCTAGCACTTTCTCCTTTGTGATGGCTACCATAGTCAACTCTGCCCCCTGATTCTCCTGAATTGTTGGGATATTACTCATGTCTTCTACTGTGAAGACTAACGCAAAGTACTTATTTAGTTCCTCAGCTATTTCCTTGTCTCCCATCACGAGATTACCAGCGTCATTTTGGAGCGGTCCAATGTCTACTTTTGCCTCCCGTTTGTTTTTAATGTATTTAAAGAAACTTTTACTATAATTCCTAATGTTACTGGCTAGCCTACCTTCATATTTGATCCTCTCCTTCCTTATTTCTCTCTTTGTTATCCTCTGTTTGTTTTTGTAGCCTTCCCAATCTTCTGACTTCCCACTACTCTTTGCCTCATTAAAGGTTTCTCTTTTGCTTTGATGCATTTCCTAACTTCCTTTGTCAGCCATGGCTGACTAATACCCTCTCTGATAACCTTTCTTTTCTTTGGGATGAACCTCTGTACTGTGTCCTCAAATACTCCCAGAAACTCCTGCCATTGCTGTTCTACTGTCTTTCCCACTAGGCTCTGCTCCCAGTCGATTTTCGTCAGTTCCTCCCTCATGACACTGTAGTTACCTTTATTTAACTGTAACACCTTTACATCTTTCTTTCAAATTGGAGATTGAATTCTACCATATTATGATCACTGCCTCGTAAGTGTTCCCTTACTTTAAGATCTTTAATCAAGTCTGGCTCATTACATAACACTAAGTCCAGAATGGCCTGTTCCCTCGTGGGCTCCATCACAAGCTGTTCCAAAAAGCCCTCCTGTAAACATTTAATGAATTCCCTTTTTTTGGGTCCACTGGCAACATTATTTACCCAGTCCACCTGCATATTGAAGTCCCCAATGATCACTGTGACGCCTTTCTGACATGCACTTTCTATTTCGTGGTGCATTTTGTGCCCCTGCTCCTGACCACTGTTAGGAGGCCTGTACATAACTCCCATTATGGTTTTTTTTGCCTTTGTGGTTCCTCAACTCTATCCACACAGACTCCACATCATCTGACCCTATGTCGTTTAGTGCTATTGATTTAATTTCATTCCTAATTAACAAGGCAACCCCGCCCCCTCTGCCTACCTCTCTGTCTTTTCGATAGGTTGTGAATCCCTGGATGTTTAAATGCCAGTCCTGAACCCCCTGCAACCACGTCTCAGTGATGCCGGCCACATCATACCTGTCAGTCACAATCTGGGCCACAAGCTCATCTACCTTGTTCCGTACACTGCGCGCATTTAAATATAGCACCTTGAATCCTCTATTGACCGTCCCTTTTTGTTTTCTTAGTGTGGTGGACCTTGGTTTATTGAGCCTTTCCACTGTGTCATATTTTGTGAGATCTGGACTATCGTAACCTCTCCTGAGTCTGTCTTTTCGTGCTTTTTTGTATTCCTAAGCAGCTACGCTTCCCACTGATTACTTCACCTCTTGGTTCCCTGACTTTCCCTTCCCCCCCAATCTCTAGTTTAAAGTCCTATTGACCACCCTATTTACTCTTTTCGCCAGAACACTGGTCCCAGCTCGGTTCAGGTGGAGACCATCCCAACGGTATAGGTCCACCATGTCCCAAAACTGATGTCAGTGTCCCATGAAGAGGAAACCCTCTTTCCCACACCACTCTTTCAGCCACGTGTTAACTTCCCTTATTCTTGCCTCCCTATGCCAATTTGCACGTGGCTCGGGCAATAATCTGGAGATTATGACCCTTGAGGACTTGTTTTTTAATTTGAATCCTAGCTCTTTATAATCTCTAAACAGGTCCTCTTTCCTAGACTTGCCTATGTTGTTGGTACCGACATGGACCACAACAAGTGGATCCTCCCCCTCCCTCTCCAGTATCCTTTCAAGCCGGTCAGAGATGTCCCGCACCTTAGCACCGGGCAGGCAACATACCATGCGGGACTCTTTATCCTGCTCACAAAGGATACTATCTATCCCCCTGATAATAGAATCCCCTACAACTACAACATGCCTATTTAATCCCTCCCCTTGAATGGCCTGCTGAACCATGGTGCCTTGGTCAGCTGACTCATCCTTCCTGCAGACCTGTTCACCATCCACACAGGGAGCAAGTGCCTCATACCTGTTGGACAGGGTCAAGAGCTGAGGCTGCTGGTTCCCTTTACCTGCCTGACTTGCAGTCACACCCTGCTGTCCCTGGCCACTGGCAGAATTTAAACTATTTACTCTGACAGGTGTGACTGCCTCCTGAAACACAGGTCTCCCCCTCCCGGTTGTGCCTCGGTGTTTGAAGCTCAGGCTCCAGCTCATCAACTCTGAGCCGGAGCTCTCCTAGCAGCCAACACTTACTGCAGATGTGGTCGCTGCAGCTCGCAATGGGATCTGCCAGCTCCCACATCAAGCAGCTCAAGCACATCACCTGACCAGCCATCTCTAATTAATTAATTAGTTTAATTTAAGTTTACGAGTTTAGCTGTGTATTTCTTTAAATTTGGGGCAGATTTTCTATCAACCAATCAGATCACAGCTTCCCTCTGACATCACTTTTGGAAAAAAAAGTGGCAAACAGGAAGTTACCGTTAGGTTTTTATACTCACACAGAGACTGCTCCTCCTCCTCCGAATGGCTCCCGAAACTAGGCCCGAAGAAAGAGAGAGAACAAAACAGTAGGGAAAAAGCACCTTCTCCCACTCTGCACCGAATTACCTCACTGCACCAAATTACCAAGTTTCAAATTCCCCACTCTGGATGTGTCTCACTCACTCAGGCTGTGTCTCTTTGACCTGTGCAATGCTTACTGAGTGCACTTTCTGTCTGTCTTTTATACAGACTTCAGGATGACTCAAACTAAAACTTCAAAGAGAAGAATACAATGTGTACCTTTGTGCCCCTAAACAGGCCTCAGGTGACTGCCAGATAACTGCCTCTCAGCAATTAGGGTGGGGGCAGCTTCAGCCAATCAGACACTAATCTACACTGCACTTTTAACTGAAAAACAGCAGAATTAGATTAACCACTTACCTTTCCTGGTTACCTCACTGCACCAAATTACCAAGTTTCAAATTCCCCCCTCTGGATGTGTCTCACTCACTCAGGCTGTGTCTCTTTGACCTGCGCAACACTTCTGAGATTCTGAGTTTTGTATGATTAAACATGAAGGGGGGAATTATCCTAATCCGCCATGGTGGTTCGGGGGGTGGGGGGGTTGATGTGGGGGGGAACGGTGTCGGGGGGGGGGGTGGATCATTTGCCAAAAGGCATAAAAGCACATTGCAATTTTCCCAACAAAGCATACAAACATAGAAAATAGGAGCAGGGGTGGGCCATTTGGTCCTTTGAGCCTGTTAAACCATTCAACTTGATCATGGATGATCATCCAACTCAAAACCTGTTTCCTCTTTCCCCCCATATCCTTTGATCCCTTTAACCCCAAGACTGCTTCTAACTGCTTCTTGAAAACAGACTTGCTTTGGCCTTAATTGCTTTCTGTGGTACTGAATTCCACAGACCGACCACTCTCTGCTGAAGAGGTTACTTCTCGTCTCTGTCCTACCCTGTATCCTTAAACTGTGACCCTGGTTCTGGACTCCCCCGCCATCGGGAACATCCTCCCTGCATCTACCCTGTCTAGTCCTGTTAGAATTGTATAGGTTTCTATGAGATCTCATTCTTCATAACAAATATAATCCTAACCGACTCAAACTCTTCTCGCATAGAAGTGACACCATCCCAGGAGTCTCCCTAGTAAACCTTCTCTGCATTCCCTCCATAGCAAGAACATCCTCCCTCAGATAAGGAGACCAAAACTACACACAATATTCCAGGTGTGGTCTCACCAAGGCCCTTTATAACTGCAGCAAGACATCCCTGCTCCTGTACTCGAATCCTCTCGCTATGGAGGCCAACATTCCATTCGCCCTCTTCACCACCTGCTGCACCTGCATGTTTACCTTCAGCGACTGGCGTACGACAACACCCAGGTCTCGTTGCACATTCCCCTCTCTCAGTCTATAGCCATTCGGAAAATAATGTGCCTTTTTGTTTTGCGACCAAAGTGGGCAACCTCACATTTCTCCACATTATACTGCATCTACCATGCATTTGCCCACTCACTCAATTGTCCAAATCACACTGAAGCATTTTCTTCATCCTCCTCCCAACTCACCTGCCCACCCAGCTCTGTCATCTGCAAATATGGAGATATAACTTTAGTTCCCTCATTTAAATCATTAATATATATTGTGAATAGCTGGGGTCCTGGCACCGATCCCTGCAGTGCCCCACTAGTCACTGCCTGTATTTTGGAAAAAGACCTGCATATTTTTACTCTTTGTTTCCTGTCTGCCAACCAGTTTTCTATCCATCTCAATACATTACTCCCAATCCCCATGCACTTTAATTTTTCATGCTAATCTACACTTGTGTGGGGCTCTGTTGAAAGTCTTCTGAAAATCCAAGGGTGGGATTCTCCTTCGGCCAACCAAAAGCCCCGAACCTGCGATAGAATGATGATGAGAATTGAGCAATGAGTAATGCTCACCTCATCCGAAACAATATGTTTAACTCTTGCCTGAAAGAAAGCTGAACACATCCTGCTTATCGTGGGGCCCAGAGATGCTGGATGGCCTCTCATTGTTCAGCCCCTTCCAAGGTCATGGGTCCTTATTTTTCTCCAACTATCATCTGAGGTGGGTCAGCCTCTCTCCACTTTGTCAGCCTCCTCATCGCTGGAGCAGAGTGGCAGAAATGAGAAACCTGAGCGTTGATGCTGGGTGGGTGAGGACACGGGGGGGGGGGGGGGGGTTGGGTGGGCCCTGCCAACAGCACTGCATCTTTACTGAGTCAGCAGTGTGGGAGAGACATAGCGCTGCCATTCTCACACGCCACAAGGATGATGTGCCAAGTGTGCAAGGGGGTTTGTAGAGCATAGCGCCATGAAATGATAGGTTAGAGGATTTGCGAGTGAACAAAGTGATGTTTAATACAAGGGCTATATTGCAGTGGTGACTCCATTGGGATTTACCCCAGAATACTGAGTGCTGAATTTGGTGCATTTGAGTGCTATAGTGAGAGTTTGGTGACTGAGGGAGTTAGGTGAGGAGGGAGTAAGGCGCTCCTTTCATTTTGTTGCCTACATTTCCGCAAAGAATGAGAAGGGAGCCAGAAGTTTAGAGTGCAGAGTCATAGGGCAGAGGTCCAGTTGGTCCACAGGGCAGCTATATTCTGTAAGGCCAGAGGGGATGGAGGCTAGGCCAGTTGCATGCTCCTCCTGTAGGATGTGGGTGGTGAGGGATACCACCAGTGTCCCCGCTGATTATACCTGTGGGAAATGCACCCAACTCCAGCTCCTCAGAGACCGTGTTAGGGAACTGGAGCTGGTGCTGGATGAACTTCGGATCATCCGGGAGGCAGAGGGGGTTATAGAGAAGAGTTACAGCGAGGTAACCACACCCAAGGTACAGGACAAGAGTTGGGTTACAGTCAGGGGGAAGAAAACAAACAGGCAGACAGTGCAGGGATCCCTCGTGGCCGTTCCCCTTCAAAACAAGTATACCGTTTTGGATGCTGTTGGGGGGATGACCTACCGGGGGAAGGCCTTAGCGGCCAGATCTCTGGCACTGAGTCTGGCTCTGGGGCTCAGAAGGGAAGGGGGGAGAATAGAAAAGCAATACTAATAGGAGATTCAATGGTTAGGGGAATAGATAGAAGATTCTGTGGTCGCGAGCGAGACTCCCGGATGGTATGTTGCCTCCCGGGTTCCAGGGCCAGGGATGTCTCGGATCGTGTCTTCAGGATCCTTAAGGGGGAGGGGGAGCAGCCAGAAGTCGTGGTGCACATTGGTACCAACGACGTAGGTAGGAAAAGGGGTGTGGAGGTAATAAACAAGTTTAGGGAGTTAGGCTGGAAGTTAAGAGCCAGGACAGACAGAGTTGTCATCTCTGGTTTGTTGCCGGTGCCATGTGATAGCGAGGCTAGGAATAGGGAGAGAGTGCAGCTGAACACGTGGCTGCAGGAATGGTGTAGGAGGGAGGGCTTCAGGTATTTGGAAAATTGGAGCGCATTCTGGGGAAGGTGGGACCTGTACAAGCAGGAAGGGTTGCATCTGAACCAGAGGGGCACCAATATCCTGGGAGGGAGGTTTTCTAGTACTCTTCGGGAGGGTTTAAACTAATTTGGCTGGGGAATGGGAACAGGATTTGTAGTCCAGCAACTAAGGTAGCTGATATTCAGGATGCCAAAGCATGTAGTGAGGCAGTGGGAAGGGAACACTGACAAAGGAGAGTACTTGCAGGCACGGAGATGGGTTGAAGTGTGTATACTTCAACGCAAGAAGCATCAGGAATAAGGTGGGTGAACTTAAGGCATGGATCGGTACTTGGGACTACGATGTGGTGGCCATCACGGAAACTTGGATAGAAGAGGGGCAGAAATGCTTGTTGGAGATCCCTGGCTACAGATGTTTCAATAAGATTAGGGAGGGTGGTAAAAGAGGTGGGGTGTGGCATAGTTAATTGGAGATAGTATAACAGCTGCAGAAAGGCAGTTCGAGGAGTATCTGCCTACTGAGGTAGTATGGGTTGAAGTCAGAAATAGGAAAGGAGCAGTCACCTTGTTGGGAGTTTTCTATAGGCCCCCAATAGTAGCAGAGATGTGGAGGAACAGATTGGGAAACAGATTTTGGAAAGGTGCAGAAGTCACAGGGTAGTCGTCATGGGTGACTTCAACTTCCCAAACATTGAGTGGAAACTCTTTAGATCAAATAGTTTGAATGGGGTGGTGATTGTGCAGTGTGTCCAGGAAGCTTTTGTGACACAGTATGTAGATTGTCTGACCAGAGGGGAGGCCATATTGGATTTGGTACTTGGTAATGAACCAGGGCAAGTGATAGATTTGTTAGTGGGGGAGCATTTTGGAGATCGTGACCACAATTCTGTGACTTTCACTTTAGTAATGGAGAGGGCTAGGTGCATGCAACAGGGCAAAGTTTACAATTGGGGAAAGGGTAACTATGATGTTGTCAGATAAGAATTGAAGTGCATAAGTTGGGAATGTAGGCTGTCAGGGAAGGACACAAGTGAAATGTGGAACTTGTTCAAGGAACAGGTACTACGTGTCCTTGATATGTATGTCCCTGTCAGGCAGGGAAGAGATGGTCAAGTGAGGGAACCATGGTTGACAAGAGAGGTTGAATATCTTGTTAAGAGGAAGAAGGAGACTGATGTAAGACTGAGGAAACAAGGTTCAGACAGGGTGCTGGACGGATACAAGATAACCAGGAGGGAACTGAAGAAAGGGATTAGGAGAGCTAAAAGAGGACATGAACAATCTTTGGCGGGTAGGATCAAAGAAAACCCCAAGGCCTTTTACACATATGTGAGAAATATGAGAATGACTAGAGCGAGGTTGGTCCGATCAAGGACAGTAGTGGGAGATTTTGTATTGAGTCTGAGGAGATAGGAGAGGTCTTGAATGAGTACTTTTCTTCAGTATTTACAAATGAGAGGGGCCATATTGTTGGAGAGGACAGTGCGAAACAGACTGGTAAGCTCGAGGAAATACTTGTTAGGAAGGAAGATGTGTTGGGCATTTTGAAAAACTTGAGGATAGACAAGTCCCCCGGGCCTGACAGGATGTATCCAAGGATTCTATGGGAAGCAAGAGATGAAATTGCAGAGCCGTTGGCAATGATCTTTTCATCCTCACTGTCAACAGGGGTGGTACCAGGGGATTGGAGAGTGGCGAATGTCGTGCCCCTGTTCAAAAAAGGGAATAGGGATAACCCTGGGAATTACAGGCCAGTTAGTCTTACTTCGGTGGTCGGCAAAGTAATGGAAAGGGTACTGAAGGATAGGATTTCTGAGCATCTGGAAAGACACTGCTTGAATAGGAATAGTCAGCACGGATTTGTGAGGGGTAGGTCTTGCCTTACAAGTCTTATTGAATTCTTTGAGGAGGTGACCAAGCATGTGGATGAAGGTAAAGCAGTGGATGTAGTGTACATGGATTTTAGTAAGGCATTTGATAAGGTTCCCCATGGTAGGCTTATGCAGAAAGTAAGGAGGCATGGGATAGTGGGAAATTTGGCCAGTTGGATAACGAACTGGCTAACCGATAGAAGTCAGAGAGTGGTGGTGGATGGCAAATATTCAGCCTGGATCCCAGTTACCAGTGGCGTACCGCAGAGATCAGTTCTGGGTCCTCTGTTGTTTGTGATTTTCATTAATGACTTGGATGAGGGAGTTGAAGGGTCGGTCAGTAAATTTGCAGACGATACAAAGATTGGCGGAGTTGTGGATAGTGAGGAGGGCTGGTGTTGGCAGAAAAGAGACATAGATAGGATGCAGAGCTGGGCTGAGAAGTGGCAGATGGAGTTTAACCCTGAGAAGTGTGAGGTTGTCCATTTTGGAAGGACAAATATGAATGCGGAATACAGGGTTAACAGTAGTGTTCTTGGCAATGTGGAGGAGCAGAGAGATCTTGGGGTCTATGTTCATACATCTTTGAAAGTTGCCACTCAAGTGGATAGAGCTGTGAAGAAGGCCAATGCTGTGCTAGCGTTCATTAACAGAGGGATTGAATTTAAGAGCCGTGAGGTGATGATGCAGCTGTACAAAACCTTGGTACGGCCACATTTGGAGTGCTGTGTACAGTTCTGGTCGCCTCATTTTAGGAAGGATGTGGTAGCTTTGGAAAAGGTGCAAAGGAGATTTACCAGGATGTTGCCTGGAATGGAGAGTAGGCCTTATGAGGAAAAGTTGAGGGTGCTAGGCCTTTTCTCATTAGAACGGAGAAGGATGAGGGGCGACTTGATAGAGGTTTATAAGATGATCAGGGGAATAGATAGAGTAGACAGTCAGAGGCTTTTTCCCCGGGTGGAACAACCCATTACAAGGGGCCATAAATTTAAGGTGAATGGTGGAAGATATAGGGGGGATGTCAGAGGTAGGTTCTTTACCCAGAGAGTAGTGGGGCATGGAATGCACTGCCTGTGGAAGTAGTTGAGTCGGAAACATTAGGGGCCTTCAAGCAGCTATTGGATAGGTACATGGATTACGGTAGAATGATATAGTGTAGATTAATTTGTTCTTAGGGGCAGCACGGTAGCATTGTGGATAGCACAATTGCTTCACAGCTCCAGGGTCCCAGGTTCGATTCCGGCTTGGGTCACTGTCTGTGCGGAGTCTGCACATCCTCCCCATGTGTGCGTGGGTTTCCTCCAGGTGCTCCGGTTTCCTCCTACAGTCCAAAGATGTGCAGGTTAGGTGGATTGGCCATGATAAATTGCCCTTAGTGTCCAAAATTTCCCTTAGTGTTGGGTGGGGTTACTGGGTTATGGGGATAGGGTGGAGGTGTTGACCTTGGGTAGGGTGCTCTTTCCAAGAGCCTGTGCAGACTCAATGGGCCGAATGGCCTCCTTCTGCACTGTAAATTCTATGATAATCTATGATTAATCTAGGACAAAGGTTCGGCACATTATTGTGGGCCGAAGGGCCTGTTCTGTGCTGTATTTTTCCATGTTCTATGTTCTATGAAGCAATGGATGAAATTGCTGGGGCCTTGACTGACATCTTTGAATCCTCATTGGCTACAGGTGAGATCCCAGAGGACTGGAGAATAGCTAATGTGGTACCGCTGTTTAAGAAAGGTAGCATGGAAAAGCCTGGAAGCTATAGGCCAGTGAGCCTCACATCGGTAGTAGGTAAATTATTGGAGAGCATTCTCAGAGACAGGATTTATACCCATTTGGAAACAAATTGGCTCATTAGCGATAGACTGCATGATTTTGTGAAGGAGAGGTCGTGCCTCACTAACTTGATCGAGTTTTTTGAGGAGGTGACAAAGATGATTGATGAGGGGAGGGCGGTGGATGTTTTTTACATGGACTTCAGTAAAGCCTTTGACAAGGTGCCCTATGGCAGACTGGTACAAAAGGTGAAGTCACACGGGATCAGAGGTGAGGTGATAAGATGGATACAGAACTGGCTCTGTCACAGAAGGCAGAGGGTTGCAGTAGAAGGGTGTTTTTCTGGATGGAAGGTTGTGACTAGTGGTGTTCCACAGGGATCTGTGTTGGAGCTTCTGTTGCTTGTGGTGTACATAAAAGATTTGGAGGAAAATGTCGCTGGTCTGATTAGTAAGTTCGCGGATGACACCAAGGTTGGTGGAGTGGCAGATAGTGTTGAGGATTGTCAGAGGATACAGCAGAACATAGATAGGTTGCAGCCTTGGGCATAGAAATGGCAAATGGAGTTTAATCCAGACAAATGTGAGGTAATGCATTTTGGTAGGTCTAACATACAGGGGAAATATACCATAAATGGCAAAACTTTTATGAATTTACAAAGTCAGAGAGATTTGCGCATATAGGTCCACAGATCTTTGAAGGTGGCTACACAAGTGGGCAGGGTAGTCAAGAAAGGATACGGAATGCTTCATTGGCGGGGCAGTGAGTATAAAGACTGGCAAGACATGCTGCAGTTGTATAGAACCTTGGTAAGGCCACACTTGGATTATTGCGCAGAATTCTGGTCGCCACACTAATAGAAGGATGTGGAGGCTTTGGAGAGGGTGCAAAGGAGGTTTACTGGGATGTTGCCTGGTCAGGAGAGTGTTAGCTGTGTGGAGAGGCTGAATAGACTCAGACTGTTTTCATTAGAAAGACGGAGGTTGAGGGGTGACCTGATAGAGGTCTACAAGATTATGAATGGCATGGATAGAGTGGATGGGCAGCCACTCTTTCCCAGGGTGGAGGGTGTCGTGTTGGGTGTTCCGATGCACAAATGATCCAACACGGCTGTAGATGGTACAACTCTGTTTTATTGTCTTAAACAATAACAACTACTAACTGCTGGCTGAGGTTTGTGCTTCACCAGCTAACCTGTAGACCCAGCCCTATCACTAACTTGGTGAGGCACTCAGCACATGCTCTATGTCTGAGTGGCGCGCTGTGAGCTCTGTGCTCTGAGCTATCTCCTGGTAGAATGAGCGGGAACTGTGGTGTTCCCTGTTTTATAGTGCGTGTGCTCTCACTGGTGATTGGCTGCGATGTGTGTGTGTTGGTTGGTCCAACTACCTGTCCATCAGTGTGTGTGTGATTGCACCATGATATGCTGATGTGGATATCATGACATCCCCCTTTTCATAAGGATATGTGCCTACATGCTAATAAGTAGAAGTGTGTACTAAGTGCATCTCAGTATGTGTGTGCAATATTTACAACATGTACATGAGGCTAAACCATATACAGAGGAAGGTGTCAGGTGCAACAGAGCAACGAGGTTGTTCCAATAAAAAAACAAATGCAATCAGCAAATATCGAAAGAGAACTTCGGAACGACAAGAAAGAAACACGTTAACAGTCTGTAAAACAATTCAGTGAGTCCAATGTGCTAACAGGCTCATAAGTCAAGTCTATCAGGTGGGCGACGAATTCGGGTTGACCGCCTCAAGGGTGGGTCAGGATCCACCGGCTGAGGAATGGGCCTGGCCACGGGCGAGAGAGGAATAGGCAGAGTGGTAGGAGGCTCAACGAAGTCGACTTCAGGGACAACAGGAGTGCGTGGCACCGGTGCATGACCACGTAGCGAGCGCGGAACCAGCCGAAGGGCCCGTCGATTACATCGGCGAATGGAGCCATCAGGCATGCGAACCAGGAACGAGCGGGGAGCCACGCGGCGGAGAACCTCGGCCGTTGCCGACCAGCCACCCTCCGGTAGGTGTATGCGGATGTTGTCTCCAGGCGCCAGGGCAGGAAGATCAGTCGTCTGAGCGTCATGTGCCACCTTCTGCTGAGCACGCTGTTGTTGCATCCTTCGCAGTACTGGAGCATGGCCGGGTTTAGGAACATGAATGGACGGTACAGTGGTCCTGAGGGTGCGACCCATCAACAGCTGGGCTGGCGAGAGGCCCGTGGACAGTGGGGCCGAGCGATCGGCAAGCAGGGCTAAACAGAAGTCAGATCCGGCATCAGCAGCCTTGCAGAGGAGTCGCTTCACAATGTGGACGCCCTTTTCCGCCTTGCCATTCGACTGGGGATGCAAAGGACTGGACGTCACGTGCGTGAAGTTGTATGAAGTGGCAAAGGAAGACCATTCTTGGCTCGCAAAGCAAGGCCCATTGTCAGACATGACGGTGAGCGGAATTCCATGGCGAGCAAAGGTTTCTTTGCATGCTCTGATGACAGCTGATGATGTCATGTTGTGCAGGCGTATGACCTCCGGATAATTTGAGAAATAGGCAATCAGAATGATGTAGTCCCTGCCGAGCGCATGAAAGAGGTCCACGCCCACCTTCGCCCAGGGGGACATGACCAACTCATGGGGCTGAAGTGTCTCGGGGGTTGCGCCGGCTGAAACCCTTGGCAGGTGGGGCAGTTGAGCACCATGTTAGCGATGACGTCGTTGATGCCCGGCCAGTACACAGCCTCTCGGGCCCTCCGCCTGCACTTTTCAACTCCGAGATGGCCTTCGTGCTGTTGTTCGAGGACAAGCCAGTGCATGCTGTGTGGGATCACAATCCGGTCCAACTTCAAGAGGACACCATCAATGACGGCCAAGTCGTCCCGCACATTGTAGAATTGTGGGCACTGCCCCTTGAGCCACCCTTCCGTCATGTGGCGCATCACACCCTGTAGAAGGGGCTCAGCCGCAGTCTCACGGCGAATGTGGGCCAGACGTGTGTCAGTGGCCGGCAGATTGGGCGATGTGAAGGTTACCTGTGCGTCGACCTGACAAATGAACCTCTCCGATTCGGGCAGTGTGTTAACCGCCCTGGACTGGGCATCTGTGATGATGCGGTCCTTCCCCGGGGTGTAGACAAGTTGGAAGTCGTACCTCCGGAGCTTGAGCAGAATGCGCTGGAGGCGAGGGGTCATATCGTTGGTGTCCTTCTGAATGATGCCGACCAGGGGGCGATGGTCGGTCTCCACAGTGAACTGCGGAAGACCATACACATAATCGTGGAATTTGTCGATGCCGGTCAACAAGCCTATGCACTCCTTTTCAATCTGCGCATAGCGCTGTTCTGTGGGGGTCATGGCCCGCGACGCATAGGCGACCGGGGCCCATGATGCGGTGTCGTCCGTTGCAGGAGTACCGCCCCAATGCTGGACTCGCTGGCGTCAGTTAAGATCTTTGTTTCCCGTGTGGTATCGAAAAACGCCAGTACCAGGGCGGTGGTGAGCTTGACCTTGAGCTCCTCCCATTCACTCTGGTGTGCGGGCAGCCACTGGAATTCCGTTGTCTTCTTCACCAGGTGGCGAAGAGCCGTCGTGTGCGAGGCAAGGTTAGGAATATACTTCCCCAGAAAGTTGACCATCCCGAGAAAGCGCAGCACTGCCTTCTTGTCTGACGGCTGCTGCATGGCTGCGATGGCTGCCACTTTGTCGGCATCCGGCCGCACCCCTGACCGGGAGATGTGATCCCCCCAAAACTTTAGGTCAGTCTGACCAAAAGAGCACTTGGCTCGGTTGAGGCGCAGGCCCTGATCTCGTATCCGTGCAAAGACACGCTGAAGACGACTGATGTGCTCCTGTGGTGTGGTGGACCAGATGACAGACGCGTACTCCTTCGATGCCCTCCATCATCTGTTCCATGATGCGATGGAACACCTCGGAGGCCGAGATGATGCCGAACGGCATCCTATTGTAGCAGTATCTGCCAAATGGAGTGTTGAAAGTTGCACAGCTTCCTGCTAGACTGATCCAGTTGGATCTGCCAAAAACCCTTTGAGGCATCAAGCTTGGTAAATATTTTTGCCTGAGCCATTTTGCTTGTGATTACTTCTCGTTTGGGTATGGGGTAGTGTTCCCTCATAATGTTATTATTCAAATCTTTTGGGTCGATACAGATCCGGAGCTCGCCGGAGGGCTTTTTGACGCACACCATGGAGCTGACCCATGTCATTGGCTCCGTTACCCGGGAAAGCACTCCTTGGTCCTGCAGGCCCTGCAGCTGCTGCTTGAGGTGGTCCTTGAGTGGTGCTGGGACTCTACGAGGTGCCTGAATGACCGGGGTGGCGTCCGTTTTGAGCCGTATTCTGTACGTGTAGGGCAGTGTGCCCATGCCCTCGGAAACCTTGTGGTTGTGCGCGATGAGTGAGTGGAGCTGCGCCCTAAAGTCTGCATCCAGGAAGGCGGACGTGCCTTCTGGAGACAGAGTGTGTACCCGCTGAACGAGGTGGAGGATCTTGCACGCCTGTGCGCCTAACAGAGTCCTTCGAGGATCCAACTATTTCAAAAGACAATGTGGCTTTGTGTGAGATGTGTGTAACCTCCAGCTGGCAGGACTCCGTGGCCGGGATGACGTTTCCATTGTAGTCAACCAGCTGACAGTGGGATGGCAGAATCGGTGATTTAACCTTCAAGGTCTGGAAGGCTGAACATGCGAAGAGATTGGCGGAGGCACCAGTGTTCAGGCAAAATGTGATCTGTGATCGGTTGACCATTAGGCTGGCACACCGCTCATCGCCCGGATCAATTCTGTGCACTGACAGCGGCTGGTTCCGACACCTGTCTTTGGTATCACTGGTCTGCATGTTGTCAGGATATGACTCAGTGTATGGGGGCTGAATAGCCCGGACGTCCCTGCGAGGCTGGAGGAATTGTTGAGAGTTGGCAGGTTGAGCTGCTCGACAGCAGGCAGCATAGTGGCCCATCCTGCCACAGTGGAGGCATTGTCGCGCTTTGGCCGGACATTACCGCTTTAAGTGGGCGGAGCCACAATTGCCGCACGTCGTGACGTCATGGCGTTCGTTGCGCCACCGTGCATTTGCGGTGCGGTCCTGCGTAGAGCGCGCCTGCGCATCGCTTCCCTCTGCGTCAACGTCCCCTCTTTTGGCATGTACAAGCGCGGGAGGCGGGTCACGGGCCGGGAGGAAATCGATCGACTGGACCCTCTCTGCCTCCTAGGACCTCTGCCATGCCGTTTCGGCCGCCTGGATTTGGGAGTGCCGGCTGGTCGCGTTCTCGTGGAGAACGAAGGTCTCGTTGGCAGTCGCTAGGGTGAGGCGCTTAATTTTGATGAGCTGCTGGCGCAGGGTGTCCGAGATAACCCCAAAATCTATCTGATCCCTTATCATGGAGTCGGAGGTGGCCTCACAGCCGCAGGACTGCGCGAGGATACGGAGGTGTGTCAAGTAAGATTGAAAAGGCTCATCCTTACCCTGCAGGCGCTGCTGGAAGAGGTACCTCTCAAAGCTCTCATTGACTTCCACACTGAAGTGTTCCTCGAATTTTAGAAGAATCGTCTTGTATTTTGTCTTGTCCTCACCTTCCGCGAATGCCAGGGAGTTATAGATGTGGATGGCCTGTTGCCCCGTCGTGGAGAGGAGGAGGGCAATCTTCCTGGTGTCCGATGCATTCTCCCTGTCTGTGGCTTCTAGGAATAGCTGGAAGCGCCATTTAAACAGCTTCCAGTTGATGCCAAGATTTCCAGCGATTCGGAGCGGCTGCGGCGGGCTGATGTTTTCCATGGAGAAGGATGGTGGATTTCTGAAAGGGTGCAGGTAGATCTCACAGTCGCTGGTTAGCTCCAATACTGGTATCATGTCGTGTTGGGTGTTCCGATGCACAAATGATCCAACACGGCTGTAGATGGTACAATTCTGTTTTATTGTCTTAAACAATAACAACTACTAACTGCTGACTGAGGTTCGTGCTTCACCAGCTGACCTGTGGACCCAGCCCTATCACTAACTTGGTGAGGCACTCAGCACATGGTGTATGTCTGAGTAGCACGCTGTGAGCTCTGTGCTCTGAGCTATCTCCTGGTAGAATGAGCGGGAACTGTGGTGTTCCCTGTTTTATAGTGCATGTGCTCTCACTGGTGATTGGCTGCGATGTTGTGTGTGTGTTGGTTGGTCCAACTACCTGTCCATCAGTGTGTGTGTGATTGCACCATGATATGCTGATGTGGATATCATGACAGAGGGGTCAGTCACCAGGGGGCATAGGTAAAACGTCCGTGGAGCAAAGTTTAGAGGAGCTGTGCGAGGCAGGTCTTTTATACAGAGGGTGGTGAGTGCCTGGAACTTGTTGTCAGGGGAGGTTGTAGAAGCAGATACGTTAATAGCATTCAAAAGGAATTTTGACAAACACATGGATCGGATGGGTATAGAGGATACGGCACAAGAAAGTGCTGAGGGTTTTAGCAAAGGTTGGTATCATGACTGTACATATTTGGAGGGCCGAAGGGCCTCTTCCTGTTCTGTATTGTTCTTTGTTCTTTAATCCACCATGGTGTGAATATCTGCTCTGGTGGACGATGCAAGTGACAGATGTGACAGATGTGACACCTCTTCCGTGGTCGAGTCTGAGAAGTCTTCCTCGGAGCTCCTTGTGTCTGTGGTGTCTGCAGGGCATGCCGGTGGTCCAGTCTAGGCAACTGATTACCCTGCAAGGGATGGCAAGGTAGATGGCATTAGTGCATCACAGGGAATAAATGATGGTACAATGTTTACTCACTTGAGGCTTGGAGAATAAATGTGCGTCCTGAGGTTTCTCATTTGTCTGCAGCCCCTATTCCATCCTCTTGCTCTTCCCCGGCCAGCTCAGGGGCTCTTTCCCCAGAGAGGGTAAGATTTCTGAGCTTTCCCATGATTCCAGCTAGCTGTGGCCACTCAGGCCTGTTCTGCTTGAGTTTGTCCCGCAATGATACAGGTGGGGAGAGTGTAGGCGGGCGTCCTGTCTGTTCAAATGATGATGACATGTGGCATTTGTGGAACTTGAGTGGGAGCAGGATGTGAAGAGCAGAGTGGATACTGGGGGAGACCATGAAGATTGGGAGTGAGTGGGGGGAGCTGGGGGGGTGGTGGGGGGGGAGAGGTTCTTGTGACCGGTGTTGGCAACTCACGTGGTGGCTGGGGAAAAGAGATCACTTTAGAGCTGTGAGGGTTGTGTGTGGGTGGGAGGGTGGGGTGTACTGCAAGGGACTGAAGGTGCCAGACTTACCCTTGCTGTGCAAAGAAAGCCAGTGAGCTGGCACTGACTAGGGCTCCCACTGCCTCCCAGGCTGGGGTGGTGACTTTGCTGGATGGAGGTCTGTGCAACCATCCAAGAGTTTGTTCAGGTCTCCCTCTGAGAATGATGGTGCTGGTTTCCTGGCAGTCATTCCCTCTAATGGAGCGCTGGGGAGGCGTTTAAATGTAGCTCCCACTGATTGCAGAGATTAATTTGTCCCAGGGCAAGCATATCTGCGGAGGCCTCCACGAGCTCAGCCTGATTCAAGTGGTTCAAAAAAAATTTGTAGAATCATAGAATTTACAGTGCAGAAGGAGGCTGTTCGGCCCATCGAGTCTGCTCTGGCCCTTGGAAAGAGCACCCTACCTAAGCCCACCCCCCCACCCTATCCCAACCTTTTTGGACAATAAGGGCAATTTAGCGTGGCAAATCCACCTAACCTGCACATTTTTGGACTGTGGGAGGAAACCCAGGCAGACACAGGGAGAACGTGCAAATTCCG
Organism: Scyliorhinus torazame; assembly: GCF_047496885.1. NCBI lineage: Eukaryota > Metazoa > Chordata > Chondrichthyes > Carcharhiniformes > Scyliorhinidae > Scyliorhinus > Scyliorhinus torazame. Next base: position 284,107,633 of record NC_092710.1, on the reverse strand, counting down.
CACAGACAGTGACCCAAGCCGGGAATCGAACCTGGGACCCTGGAGCTGTGAAGCAACTGTGCTAACCACTATGCTACCGTGACCCCCCATATTCCGTGAGACTTTTCACCGCTGGCAGGATTCCCACGGGTTTTCACACCGGAACCGACACTTTGTCAAATCTTGGTAAGATTCCATGCCATAAATTCAATTTCTCTATTTCCCACATAGGGACTTAAACCAATCATAACTGGGCTGTTCATCCTCCACCATAACCTCAAGAAACCCATAGCCTGGAGTTGATTTATTTTGACAGAAAACAATTCGACTTTCAAAACCCGTGCCAGTGAGGCTATTGTACTCATTTCCTTTCACTCTGTTGAACACACAACATATTTTCTGATTTAAATTTAAAAGGGAACACTACTCTGGGGAGAGCTACTTTTAATCTGAAAGAAAAACACTCAGAAAGATTGGGACCAAAAAAATCACTTAAAATCAACTCCCTTAGAAGCTCTCATGCTATTTTTGCCATTCGAAGAGACAGCTTGCTTGTGCCCTGCTATTTCAGATCTATTATTATTTTTCCAGGTCCCCCAGTTGGGAAAGAACCCATGAGATCACATTTTCAACATGTCTTGTCTTTGGATGGCTGCCTGCCCACTGAGCAGGGATTGGCATCTTTCCTGGTTCTGTATGTCACTCGGAATGAAACAACATAATTTAGAAGTTGATTCTCAACTGGAGCGGAAGGAATAGATGTCCACCGTGCCGCTTGTCGATTGGCACAAATGGGGCTATTTCTTTCCATGGAAGAGACGCTTCAATCATTTACTCTAATTTTTAAATGGAACCAGTCCACTGAAGTTCCCAAAGGGTCACCATGCAGCACTTTGCTGGTCAGAGAGGGTACAAAAATTGATAGGTCTCATTCAAAGCTGGCTGTCTGGTCAGGTCATGGAGGGGAGAGATGATCCTGGAGCTAGTGTCCTCTAAAGTGTACCGAGTAAAATAAAAAGTGAACTTATTGTGCTGTATCCAGTGGTGCCTATTTGAAATCTTGCCAACCCTGTATCTACTTCTTCCTTGCACTCTGCTGTAGTGTAAGAGCACCAGGCATAGTTAATGTGGAACTGGGTACAACACTGCCCAGATTGTGATGTTAAGGGTCACATCAGCAGATTCTGGAGAGAGTTGTGGACCCACAGAGATTTGTGTAGAAGGCAGCATGGAGTTAGCTCCGAGTTTGGACTTCGCCTTGTCTATATGTACATAGTTATGTGTCATTGTTTAGGTCATTCAACATCTCGCAGCACGCATATGCTTTGCTCTTTCGACATGAATTTTGTTTTTGGGATGCACTGCTAACATCGGTTCCTGATTTGCATGTTTAGAAAGCAGAGTCCAGGGCTCCGGCATCGGGCATTTTTCAGGTGGGCATGTTGGTTGATTAGGAGTCTCCCACACTCATCTGGCATTTAATCCAATTCTCCATGGATCAGTGCTGCAAAATTAAACGGGTTTCCACCGGAAAAGTGAGTTGAAATTCTCCCCATAGATTGAGAAAGCAGGAGGTTTGACAGAACACAGTTGCAAACAGGATATAGAACAGGAAAGAAGTCTGTTCGGCCCAGCAAGTCTCTGCAGTGGTTCAAACAGAACCTCATCATGCAAATAACCCTGCAAAAAATAGCAAATCCTGCAGTTTTCAGGACTCTATTTTGATTCATTGAGTCCTGATTTTCTTTTTACATGCTTACATCTTTGGACTCCACACATGTTAAACCCACATTAAATACTGTACACATGGTGAATGATTGTGGAATGTGTAACCGGGAGGGTGGGGCATGGCCCTAGGTAGGGTGCTCTTTCAGAGGGTCGATGCAGACTCGATGGGTCGAATGGCCTCCTTCTAATAATAACCTTTTATTGTCACAAGTATGAAGTTACTGTGGAAAGCCCCAAGTCGCCACATTTCGGGGAGGCTGCTACGGGAATTGAACCCGCGCTGCTGGCCTTGGTCTGCATCACAAACCAGCTGTCTAGCCCACTGAGCTTAACCAACCCTTTTCTGCATTAGAGAGATTCTATGATTCTCTGATAACGTTGTATGAATAACAGTATTTGTTTGTTGGCTCCCTATGAAATAGAATCTAAGCTTCATTACAGTCAGAAAAGTGATAAGACGAACTCCCTGGAGCAAGAGGAAATTGCAATGTTAAGTAATTTGGGACCACATCAGATAAGCTTTACTTTTAATATCCTTAATGCTCAGATGGTTATTCTTGGATTGTAAAGCAAGTTTACAGAACAAAGTTTACATTTTCAGCATTAAATATGTCATTGAAAATGTTCCTGAATAAGCACAACCTTTATGATGCAATGTTAAGGTAAATTAACAGATGACATTTCTTCATGTCCTGGCTTCATAAACTGTGTGCTCAGTAAGCACTAATCAGCTACCATCTAAGTGTATTTCTCATCTGCTTGGGGAAATCAGAAACTGTAAGGAAGCAGACCGTCTTCTCGACAATCATTTGAGTATTAAATATTGTGGAGACCCATAACAGGGCCAACCACAGCTGCAGTCCGTCTGCCCTACCAAACTCACCCAGGACAGATCCCTGCTGTGGCTTGTCTCATGAAAGTCCATTTCACACCCCTTGAGATTCATTGAGGATCCGTGTTTTCAATGTTTAAGTGTGCCTTCTTTTCTATCTTTGTACTTGGGTGTTCACATTCCATTTCACAACCCTTTGATTGTGAGCTGCCTCCAGCTTGACATCTGAAGGCTATCTCAAAGGAGGAATTAGCCTTGTTAATTGTGAAAGCACTTCACGCTCCCTGAACTCTCAAGTGCCTCCTCGAAAGAAAAGATGGCCTGTCTGAGAGGATGATTTATGGACTGGATGTCCTTTGATGCCTGAAAAATGTGCCTGCACTCGAGGAGTGTCAGCACCGTAGAGGCAGTTGCCAACAAACAAACAGGATTCACCACTGAGCACCCTCTCAAAGCCAAAGGGTAACTATCTAGATGAGCATTTGACAGCTGAGCATGATCCCCCTAATGCTGCTGGCAGAGGTATGGGGTCTAGGAGTTCCTGACCTGGCTAGGAGTGAGTGTGGAGTGAAGGTTGCCAACACAAACATTTCATTGGATGGCACTCTGAGAGAAGGCGAGACCGTTATGGTTAGGGTGGGGGAAGGTTGGGAGATTTAAGCGGCCTGGGGTGGAAGACCTAATTGATTGTTGGTCTCACTCCTTCTACAAATACTTCCAGATACAACGATGAGCGTTGATCCCATGGAGTTTGCCATTGTTCTGCTTCCATCCGAGGTGAGTAGACGTTGGCAGGCTGGAGGCAGCACCCTATTTGCAGGGGGCCGCTGAACACCCACAAGACCCAGCTGCCCATCAGGCTGACGAGGAAGCCACAAGAAGAGACCAAGAAGGACATGGTCCCCGGGGTCAGCATGTGTGCAGGAAGCGTCTCCAGTTACAGAGCTCGAGTTTCAGAACTGGAGCGGCGGTTGGGGACACTGTGGAGGATCTGCGAGCCGGAGAGCATCGTGGATAGCATGTATAGAGAGGTGGTCACGCCGCAGGCACAAACTCCGCAGGCAGGAAGAGAATGCGTGACCACCAGACAGAGCAAGAGAGCTAGGCAGGTAGTGCAGGAATCTCCTGTAGCCATTCCCCTGCAGAACAGATATACCGTTTTGGATACTGTTGAGGGGAATGACCTCAGGGGAAAACAGCATCACCCAAAACCATGGCTCTACGGTTGGGTCTGCTGCAGAGGGGAGAGTTAATAAGTGTGACTGTGCAATAGTTATAGGGGATTCAATTATAAGGGGAATAGACAAACGTTTCTGTGGCTGCAAGAGAGACTCCAGGATGGTATGTTGCCTCCCTGGTGCTAGGGCCAAGGATGTCTTGGAGCGGGTACAGGACATTCTGGAGGGGGAGGGTGAACAGCCAGTGGCCGTGGTACACATCGGGACAAACAACATAGGTAAAAAAAGGGATGAGATCCTAAAAGCAGAATACAGGGAGCTAGGAAGGAAATTAAGAAATCGGACTTCAAAAGTAATGATCTCAGGATTACTACCGGTGCCACGTGCAGAGTAGAAATGGTAGGATACATAGGATGAATATGTGGCTGAAGAGATGATGTCGGGGGGAGGGTTTCAGATTCCTGGGTCATTGGGACCGGCTCTGGGGGAGGTGGGACCTGTACAAACTGGACTGGTTATACCTGGGCAGGACTGGAACTGATGCCCTAGGGGGGCTATTTGCCAGAGCAATTGGGGAGGATTTAAACTAATGTGCCCGGGGGTGGGAACCTATGTAAGGAGTCAGAGAAAGAGGGAGCAAGGACAAAAACAAAAGGTAGAAAAGTGAATAAGAAAAAGGATAGGTGGAAAAACCAAGGGAAAAATTCAAACAAGGCAATAGACAAAAATATTGGGAGCAAGACAAAAACTGTGAAAAAGACAAACGTAAAGGCTCTGTGCCTTAATGCGTGGAACATTTGCAATAAAATGGATGAACTAATCGCGCAGATAGATATAAATGGGTATGATATAATTGGGATTATGGAGACATGGCTGCAGGGTGACCAGCATTGGGAACTGAATGTCCCAGGATTTTCAGAATTTAGGAAGGACAGGCATAAAAGAAAAGTTGGTGGTGTGGCACTACTGGTTAAAGAGGAAATTAACACAATAGTGAGAAAGGATATTAGCTCTGACAATGTGGAATCTGTATGGGTAGAGTTGAGAAATACCAAGGGGCAAAAATCATTATTGGATGTCATATAGAAACCCACAAACTGCAGTGATGAGGTTGGGAATGGCATTAAACACAAAATTAGAGATGCATGTAATAAGGGAATATCGGTGATCTTGGGTGATTTTAATCTTCACATAGATTGGCAAATCAAATTAGCCACACTGCCGAAGAGGAGGAATTCTTGGAGTGTATACGGGATAGTTTTCTTGACCAATATGTGGAGGAACCAACTGGAGAGCAGGCCATCATTGCGAGAGGTTTCGAGTATAGAAGCAGAGATGTGTTGGTGCAATTATACACAGCCTTGGTGAGGCCACACGTGGAGTATTGTGTGCAGTTTTGGTCTCCTTTTCTGAGGAAGGATGTTCTTGCTCTCGAGGGAGTGAAGCAAAGGTTTACCAGACTGTTTCCAGGGATGGTGGGACTGTCGTATGAGGAGAGATTGACTAGGTTAGATTGTTCTCGCTGGAATTCAAAAGAATGAGGGAGGATTCAGAATTTAGGAAGGAGAGGCCTAAACATATAAGACATATCGAGACATATAAAATTCTAACAGGATTAGAGAGGGTAGATACAGGGAAGATATGACCATTGATGGGTCTGTCCAGAACCAGGGGTCACAGTCTGAGGATTCAGGGTGAACCTATTCGGACAGACATAAGGAACCATTTCTTCACCCAAAGGCTGTGAAGGTCACTGCAGCCTTTAATTTTGGCATAACCGGGCCATTCCAGGGCTCGAGCGAGAACTGTGTTGCATCTCGCAGTCGTCAGCCTACAGGTGCATCTGGGATGTAATGGATGCTCTGTATGGCTGGGCATCTGACTACATCACTTTCGACCTGGACGAGGCCCAGCAAGATTCCCAGGCTGCAGTATTCGCCGAATGAAACACTGGCACAGTGGTTAGAACTGCTCCCTAATAGCGTCATGGAACCGGGTTCAATTCCGGCCTCGGATGACTGTCTGCGTAGAGTTTTCACATTCTCCCGTTGTCTGTGTAGGTTTCCTCCGGGTGTTTTGGTTTCCTCCAACAGTCCAAATATGTGAAGGTTAGGTGTTTTAGCCATGCTAAATTGCCCCATAATGTCCAAAGATTAGGCAGGGTTACGGGGATTGGGCGATCGAGTGGGCCTTGGTGCAGTGCTCTTTCAGAGGGCCGGTGCAGACTCGATGGGCTGAATGACCTCCTTCTGCACTGTAGGGATTCTATGATTCTATGGCCAGGTTGCCCCACCTGCAGGTGGCCATCGATGGCATACATGTCACCCTGCGAGCACCAGGACATCAGGGAGTGCCCTCTATAAACAGGAAGGGGTTCTACTCCCTGAATGTGCCGGTCCTCTGTGACTGGGCCAAGCTCTGGAGTGTCTTGGCAATGTCCAATATTGTCTGGGAACTGTCCCTCAGCGAATGGGACATGATGTTGAGGTCCTCAGCTATGATTATCAGAGACTCAGCCATGCCTTGGACACCACCACTCATGGCTCGGACATCGTGCTCCAGGTTTTCTCTGGTGGTTGCTAATCTAGCAGTGTTGGCCTGGGTGCCACGCATTGTCAGCGCCATCTCCTGCACCTGAAGCCTTTGGGATTCTTCCAATTGACTTTGCAGTTGCAGGAATGTCGCTGATTTTCCCGTCTGAACCTCACAATTCTGGCTTATCATCTGTCACAGATCAAGGAGAACATTCTCCAGAGGTTCGGCATCTGGCCGAGGTCCAGCTAAGTCCTGGGATCTAGGAGACCTCCGATTACTGTCACCCTTGGATGTTCCTGCCTCCACCTGATGTGCATCAGCAGCTGTGTGGTGCTCACCATGTGGTGACCCAGAAACCTGTCTGTTAATCTCGCCCACTGAGGTGTATGTCTCCTTGATGGTGGAATGTGGGGGTGACACATTGGCGGTGTTGCCTCTCCTCCGTGATGGTCTCTTGGGTGGAAGGGAGGCAGCGACTCCGGATGGCTCAGCTTCATCAGATGGTGACCCTGCAAAATAAAGGACATACGTTCAACAAAATGGCAAGGATAATTGTCTCGGACAATAACAGCTGACTTGAGACAGAATATGAGTGGATCCTTCTCTAGTGCAAGATAACCTCTCTGTCGGTCACTGCTGTCTCCTCTGACAACCCCACAATCTCCAGGGCCCTTTCCTCATAGGGGGTGAGGACTCTGATTGCTGGCATCTCAACCCCCCTCTTCTCCCTTTCCTTCCTATTTTGGGCTACCTGGTCCTGCGGGAGCAAAGTGAGGTCATTGTGAGCCGTGCGCTTGATGGATCAGGCGTTTACAGCAGGTGGCATGTGTGGGCACCGCATCAAGACATTAAGGGGTTGTGGTGGTGAATGCCAGGGGGTTCTGAGGAACAAGCTTAAAGCTCAGCTGTTGGGAGAGTGCGAGGTGTCAGCCAGTAGAGGGAGTTGGGGAATGAAGAGTAGAAGGCAAGACTGATGCCAGGAGGTCATTACTTACCATTGCCACTCGCAGGAGGTTGTTCTTTTTCTTCCTACATTGACAGCGGTCCTCCTGGTCATGCTGCATGTACTCGCTGCGGCTGCCTCCCAGACTGCATTGCTTGTCCTGCATTTCGTTCTCTGACCCCTTCAGGAGTACAGGGCATCCAGAAGCCTGGCCAGTTTGGCATCCCCAAAGCGAGGAGCCGGACTTCTGGCTGGACTGAGAGTGGATGCTGAGGGAGCGTGTAAATGATGCTTCTCCTTGATAGCTTGAGCAGCTGAGACATGAGTCGGGTGAATCATACACTTGGGACTCAGGTATAGTGAGTTTCATGTGGGGGCTCACTCAGTGTGATGAATACCAATCGTGATTGTGCCATTATTGCCGGCGCATTCACCCCACGAATCCCATCCATCATTTTCCGGGTGACTCCCACTCTTAGAATTCTTTCTGGAGTGGGGAACTAAAGATGCCGGCAAGACCGACTCCTCAGAGAATGGGGCGCCTTCTGTCATAATATCCACTCATGTATATAATGAGATGCAGACAGACAGTGATTGACACATAGGTTGACCAGTAAGCACACAACACAGCACAGCCAATCACCAGACAGGACACTGCCACTACAAAGCCAGAGGGCACTAGGTTTCCCGCTCTCTCGGGACACAGCTACTGAGACAGTCAGAGTCCACGAGCTAGCAAGCACAAACACCATGCGGTAGCTAATAAGTCTGGTCAGGCTACTACAAGGTCACCAGTCAGATCAATATAATGTTGACCTTCAGCTGAATATGTACAGCAGTTCATCTAGTTGAATAAAACAGTGTTGGATCTTCTCCTGTGTTAGACGTCTGTTTCTAACTTCTCTGCATTGAGTGCAGTCCACATCGAACCAACCTGCCTAACACATCATGGTACCAGAGTGATATTGATCTTGAGGGACCTACCTCGAGTGAATCAGCATCGACCAGCAAGCAGCCATCCAGCGAAATGGAAAACATCCAGCCTCCTCCGCAACTCCGCATCTCCGGCAACCTCGGAGCCAACTGGAAAATCTTCAAGCAAAAGTTCCTCTTATACATCGAGGCCTCCGACCTCGAGGCAGCATCGGATGCCAGGTAGATCGCACTATTTCCCTCCACTGCGGGGGACCACACCATCCATATCTATAATTCACTTACGTTCGCCGACGGCGATTACATAACAAAATTCAAAACAGTCCTGCTGAAGTTCGACAGCCACTGCGACATTGAGGTGAATGAGAGCTTTGAACGGTACAGCTTCCAACAGAGGCTTCAGGGTAAGGATGAACCTTTTCAGTCCTTCGTCACCCATCTCCGCATCCTAGCGCAGTCATGTAACTATGACTCGATGGCTGATTCCATAATCCGGGATCAGATCATTTTCGGGGTCCACTCTGACTCCCTCTGGCAGCAGCTCCATAAAATCAAACAGTTGACCCTCTCTGTCGCTATCGAGACGTGCGTTGTCCATGAGCATGCCAAAAATCATTACTCCCTCATCAGAGTGGCAGAAACTGCAAAGCTGGTCTCCCACGAGGCAGAAAGAGTGCCGGCCATTGCACAAATTCAGGGCCTGAGCATCGAAGAGAGTGGCTGTTTTGCGCGCTATTCTCGGATCCCTGCACATGCGCGCCACGACCGAGTGGACGACGAGACCGAAAACCCGACTGCGCAGGTGCCGACATCGGCCGACCGCACTGCGCATGTGTGATGGTGCACGGATCGCGCTGACGTCAGCGTCATGACGTGTCTGAATTGTGGCTCCGCCCACTTAAAGCGGCAATGTCCGGCAAAGAGCTGATCATTGCAGATGCCCTATCCCGGTCCATCACCACACCGTGTGAACAAGGTGACTTCATCTGCCACATAGCAGCGCAAGTGCAATTGTGTGACACCAACCTCCCAGCCTCTGACGAACGGATGGTCCAAATGCGTGAGGAAACGGCCAAGGATCCTTTACTGCAGCGTGTGATGCAGCACCTTACCCATGGCTGGCAGAAGGGACAATGTCCCCAATTCTTTAACGTTAAAGACGAGCTGACGGTTGTGGAGGGAATCCTTCTGAAACTCGACAGGATCGTTATTCCGCAAAGCATGCAGGCCATGGTGCTGGGCCAACTCCATGAGGGTCACCTTGGAGTCGAGAAATGCCGATGCAGAGCTCGGGAGGCGGTTTACTGGCCGGGCATTAACCAGGCTATTGCCAACACGGTCCTCAACTGCCCCACCTGTCAGATGTTTCAACCGGCTCAACCCAAGAAAACACTGCAACAGCACGAGATCGTGACCTCTCCATGGTCCAAAGTAGGTGTAGACCTTTTTCATGCCAAGGGGCCTGACTATGTACTCCTGGTCGACTACTTCTCCAGTTACCCAGAAGTGGTGAAACTGTCCGACCTCACGTCGAAGGCAGTCATCAAAGTCTGCAAAGAAACGTTCGCCAGGCACAGGATACTGCTCACGGTAATGAGCATCAATGGTCCATGCTTTTACAGCCAAGAATGGTCTGATTTTTCACAGTACGACAACTTCTGTCACATTACCGCCGGTCCCCACTACCCGCAATCAAATGGGAAGGCCGAGAAAGGACTCCATATTATCAAGCGGTTGCTGTGCAAAGCTGCAGACTCAGGCTCCGACTTCAACCTGGCAATGTTGGCATACAGGCCAACTCCACTGTCCACTGGGTTGTCTCCAGCGCAGATGCTCATGAATTGCACTCTGAGGACCACAGTTCCAGCCATCCATGTTCCAGACCTTGACCACCTCACGGTACGACAAAACGTGCAGCAGTCCCGGGCCCAACAGAAGGCCACATATGATGCTCATGCCACGGATTTATCTGAGCTGGCTCCAGCCGATCATGTTCGCGTCCAGTTGCCTGAGGGCGGTTGGTCAGCCACAGCTGTTGTTGTCAAACAAGTTGCCCCGAGGTCTTTCATTGTTCGCATGGCTGATGGCTCCCTGTTACGGCGCAACAGACGGGCATTGCGAAGAGTTCCACGCCCACCACCTGACTGCAGTGCTCCGCCGGCTATCATGCTTCCTCCGGACGTACCCTGCCACGAGGCCACCGATCTGCCAGCGATCCTGCCAGCCCACGCGACCACCGCAATGGCAGCGATCCCACCTCTCCACGTGCAGGCAGCTCCTGATCCACCTCTGTGGCGATCGACAGGAATTTGTCGCCCTCCACAAAGAGTGAATCTGTAGACTTAACTTTTGCAAATTTTTGTGACTGAATCCATGACTTAACTCTTGTAAATATTGCTTAGTTTGCCATGTTCTACACTATCAACACCTTCCCATGTAAATACATTTATTCAATCACCGTTTGTATATAGTCAGGTATATATATATATGTATACACATCTCAGTATTTATATAACTCAAAAAAAAGGGGGGGAGATGTCATAATATCCACTCATGTATATAATGAGATGAAAACAGGCAGTGATTGACACACAGGATGACCAGTAAGCACACAACGCAGTGCAGCCAATCACCAGACAGGACACTACCATTATAAAGCCAGAGGGCACTAGGTATCCCGCTCCCTCGGGACACAGCTACTGAGACAGTCAGAGTCCATGGGCTAGCAAGCACAAACACCATGCGGTAGCTAGTAAGTCTGGTTAGGCTACTACAGGGTCACTAGCCAGATCAGTATAGTGTCGACCCACAGCTGAATATGTACAGCAGTTCATCTAGTTGAATAAAACATTGTTGGAACTTCGCCTGTGTTAGACATCTGTTTCTAACTTCCCTGCATCGAGTGAAGTCCACATCGAACCTACCTACCAAACACATCACCTTCTTTAAAGGGTGCCAAGATCTCAAAGTTACTTTGAAGGTGCCCCACCCAAGGAAATGGTGACCCCCCTCACACATGGTCAACCACCCCCAACCCTTGACCCCACAGGGACAACATCCCCCACATTGCTAAATGTCCATGTCACCACCCTCCCCCCCCCCCCCCCCCCCCCCATCCCCGCTGCACTACTACTCATTGGGGTGATGCTGCCCCACCCCCATCCATCCTGATCAGCATTGGGCCATTCCCCCTGCCCTCCCAAGTGAGCATACCCGCTGAGGTATTAAAGTCACCTTCCTATTGTGCCAACCCCCTTTCAGCCCTTTTAGGCCTTCCCTTTTCAGATCCGCACTCCCCCACCCCAAATTCCCCACTTCAGGTACTCTCCATCACTCCTTCACCCTTCATACACACCTTCCATGCCCCCCTTCATGCCCCCCTTTCATGTGCATGGCCCCCACCCTTGGCAGTGCTCTGGGTGCCAGAGGCAGTACCAAAGCACTGAAGCCCTGTCCCTGACCGTCTGGGGGCTCCAATGGCCTCCAAGCCCCCTGGCCCTGGGCGGTGCCCCCACGGTGGCCTGGCCTGCGATCGGGGCCCACCAATCCGCGAGCGGGCCTGTGCCGTGGGGGCACTCTTTCCCTCCGCATGGCCGCTGTCAACCTCCACCATGGTCGGTGTGGAGAAGAACCCTCCTGTGCATGAGCTGGCATGACGCCAGCACACGCTCGTGCTCCCGCGCAGGCGCCAACTCGCGCCGGCCGGCGGAGGCCCTTCGGTGCTGGTTGGCGTGGCGCCAAGCCTTTCTGCGCCGGCTGGAGCAGCGCCAAACACTCTTGCGCCGGCCTAGTCCCTGAAGGTGCGGAGGATTCCGCACCTTCGGGGCGGCCCGACGCCCGAGTAGTTCACGCCACTCCTCGGCGTCGGAGTGTCCCGCCCCGCCGGTTCGCGGAGAATCCCGCCCCTCTTCTCTGGGACCATAAAAGAATAATAACAATAATAATCACGTATTGTCACAAGTAGGTTTCAATGAAGTTACTGAGAAAAGGCCCTAGTCGCCACATTCCGGCGTGTGTTCGGGAAGGCTGGTACAGGAATTGAACCTGCGCTGCTGAACTTATTCTGCATTACAAGCCAGCTGTTTAGCCCACTGTGTTAGAAGAGTGGCTAGCCATAGAAATAGGCCACTCACCTCCACCACCTGGACCCCAAAACAATCACCTCCTCCTCCTCCCAAGCTCTGACTGTTGACTGCTTGAGCTGTCTCCACCCGCCAGTTTGACATCCACAGCTCACTGGCTGAAAACATACGAGGCCCAAGCCTCAAAAGTTTGCCAACCTCACTGCCACCCACTGCGAACCTCAAGTTAAAATCACAGAGGATGGGAAACACATCACATCAGCAGTGCCGATTAACTGAGCTGATGCTACAAGATAAAAAGAAACATAATTGCTGATCATGAATTATCTTGCTTCTCTTACAGTTGCACAATAGGAAACAGCCTTTTTGATGAATGCTGAGGATTTTCATCATCAGTTGGCTTTCAGACTGAATCCTTTGTATTTTGTGTACTTTTGTTTTGTGTTTCAATGAAGATTTGCTGAAGAACGCCTTTCACTTTAAACCTCCGTGCGAGCTGGATCTTTCCTTTCCATCTAGTGCGAGCTTCGAAAATCTTCCAAGCAAGTATTGAAGTATTACATTCATGAGGTCATTTTTGCCCTCATATGTTGTTACCTTCATATATTCACGCAGGCATTGTGAATAATGACTCCCCTGCAAGAAGGAAAACAAATGAATGAAAATAGATTGAGAAATCTATGAGCTTTGGTCACATCACTGCGAGCAAGACTGCTTTTGTTGCAGCAGTCCCCTAGAACAGACTAAATAACATGTACAAATCAGATTCACATCTGCAGTAGGGGACAAGGAAGTCTTTCGACTTGCAGAGCTGTCACGCTGTGTGATGAATATTAGCCACACTGAAGCGAGAGCACATCAGCCTATTGCATTTGATTTAAGTCAATACCTGTAGTGAATAGGCAGCAGTGCCTTGCTATTGGGGCAATATTTTATTTAACATGCATCTGCTATTTTGTTACTGTTATATCTCTGAGTCTGCTGGAGGTGCCGCATACTGGAGTCTCAGAAACCGATGAGATGTTTTATTCGGAGATGTTGCTTATACAATCTAAGATGGAGAACTGAAGCCGGCGCAAACTTTCTTTGCTGACATCACGACAAACCACATGATGCTTCACCAGCAGGGATGTGGGGTGGCACGGTGACACAGTGGTTAGCACTGCTGTCTCACAATGCCAGGGGCCCGGGTTCAATTTCAGTCTTAGGTGACTGTCCGTGTGGAGTTTGCATTTTCTTCCTGTGTCTGCATGGGTTTCCTCCGGATGCTCTGGTTTCCTCCCACACAAAGATATGCAGGTTAGATGGATTGGTCATGCTAAATTGCCCCTTATTATCGAGGGATGTGCAGGTTAGGTCACAGGGGTAGGGCAGGGGCGTGGACCTAGGTTAGGTGCTCCTTCAGGGGGTCAGTGCAGACGTGATGGGCCGAATGGCCTCTTCTGCACTGTAGAAATTCTATGGTATTCGCTGATACACAATACTTGCAAACCTAAACAATTGATAGCCAGATGATTCAGAGAAGCCTATATTACATGAATGATGACAAGAGTATTACGACTAGATCTTCCCTCTCTAATCCAAAACCTAACCCTTATCCATTCCACTAAACGACACGCCTCCTGGAAGAAGCAAAGATAAGAATTTCCATGGGAAATTGCACCTAAACTGGAGGGACACCAATATCCTGGGCGAGAGGTTTGCTAGAGGTCTTTGGGAGGGTTTAAACTAGTTTGGCAGGGGGATGGGAACCAGAGCTATGGATCAGAGGATAGGGTAGCTGTTAAACGGGCAGAAATAGTATGCAGCGAGTCTGTGAGGAAGGATAGACAGTTGAGAGGGCAAAGTTGGACTCAGTGGGATGGGTTAAGGTGTGCCTGTTTCAATGCAAGGAGTATCAGAAATAAGGGAGATGAACTTAAGAGCATGGATCAGTGCTTGGAACAACGGTACTGTGGCCATTACGGAGACATGGATTGCATAGGGCCAGGAATGGTTGTTAGATGTTCCTGGGTTGGGATGTTTTATGAAGAATAGGGAGGGAGGTAAAAGAGGAGGGAGAGTGGCACTCTTAATAGAGAGTGCATCACAGCTGCAGAAAAGGAGGTAGTCGAGGAGGGTTTGTCGACTGAGTCAGAAACAAGAAAGGAGCAGTCACTTTACTGGGAGTTTTCTATAGACCCCCCAATAGCAGCAGCGAGATGGAGGAACAGATTGGGTGGCATATCTTGGAAAGATGCAGAAGTAACAGAGTTGTTGTCATGGGTGACTTCAACTTCCCTAATATTGACTGGAACTTCCTTAGTGCAATTCGTTTGGATGGAGCAGATTTTGTCAGGTATGTACATGAAGGACTCCTGACTCAATATGTAGATAGGCCGACTAGGGGCAGGCCATATTGGATTGGTGCTTGGCAACGAACCAGGCCAGGTGTCAGATCTCTCGGTGGGAGAGCATTTTTGTCACAGTGACCACAACTCCGTGATCTTTACCATAGTCATGGAGAGGGATAGGAACAGACAGTATGGGAAGGTATTTAATTGGGGGAGGGGAAATTATACTGCTATTAGACAGGAGCTGAGGAGCATAAATTGGGAACAGATGCTCTCAGGGAAATGCACAACGGTGATGTGGGAGTTGTTTAAGGAGCACTTGCTGTGAGGGCTGTATAGTTTTGCCCCACTGTGACAACGAAGGAATGGTAAGGTGAAGGAGCCTTGGATGACAAGAGAATTGGAGCTTCTAGTCAAGAAGAAGAAGGAAGTTTCCGTCAAGTTGAGGAAGCAAGGATCTTGCCCATCCTAATCCCCAAGGCTTTTTTCAAGTGGGTAAGCAGGAGTACTATGGGGTTTGTATGGGCAAGCAAGACCCCGAGGGTGAAGAGGGTGTTTCTGGAGCGCAATCGGGACAGTGGCGGGCTGGCGCTGCAAATCTACGTGGTTACTATTGGGCAGCTAATGTGGCGATGATCCGTGAATGGGTAATGGAGGGAGAGGGGGCGACGTGGAAGAGGCTCGAGGCAGCGTCATGTGTGGGTACTAGCTTGGGGGCGCTGGTGACGACACCATTGCCGCTACCGCGGACGTGGTACACCATGAGCCCGGTGGTGGCAGCGACATTGAAGATCTGGGGGCAGTGGAGGCGACATAGGGGTAAGGTGGGGGGCCTCAATTTGGTCCCTGATACGGGATAATCATTGGTTTGTGCAGGGCAGGATGGATGGGGGCTTCCTAAGTTGGCATCGGGCAGAATTAAAAGGATGTAGGACCTGTTCATAGATGGGACTTTTGCTAGCTGGAGGAGAAATTTGGGTTCCCTCCCGGAAATGCTTTTAGATATATGCAAGTGAGGGCATTTGTGAGACGGCAGGTGAGGGAATTTCCACTACTTCCAGCACAAAGGATTCAGGACAGGGTGATTTCGGGTGTATGGGTTGGAGAAGGCAAGGTCTCGGCGATTTATCAGGAGCTGCAGGAAGCGGAAGAGGCCTCGGTGGAGGAGTTGAAGGGCAAGTGGGAGGAGGAGCTCGGGGAGGAGCTGGATGAGGGTCTTTGGGATGATGCCCTGGGCAGGGTTAATTCCTCCTCCTCATGTGCCAGGCTCAGTCTAATACAGTTCAAAGTAGTACATAGGGCGCATATGACAGGGGCGAGGATGAGTAGGTATTTTGGGGTGGAGGACAGATGTGTGAGAAGTTCGGGGAGCCCAGCGAATCACCCTCAGATGGTCTGGACGTGCCCGGCGCTGGAGGGTTTCTGAAGAGGCTTTGCGAGGGCTATGTCCAAAGTTGTGAACACCTGGGTCAAGCAGAGCTGGGGGATAGCATTATTTAGGGTATCGGATGAGCCGGGAGTGCAGGAGCCGAAAGAGGCCGGAGTTCTGTCCTTTGCATCCCTGGTAGCCCGGCGGAGGATCCTACTAATGTGGAGAGATGCAAAGCCCCCGAGCGTGGAAGCTTGGATCAATGACATGGCAGGGTTCATTAAGTTGGAGAGGATAAAGTTTGCCTTGCGAGGGTCTGTGCAGAGGTTCTCCAGGCGGTGGCAACCGTTCCTAGACTTTCTCGCAGAATGCTAGGTGGAGGTCGAAACAGCAGCAACCCGGGCGGGGGGGGGGGGGGGGGAGGTTTGGTTTATGTTTTTGTTAAAAGGGGCATTTTCCTCACTTTTGTAGTTATTGGTTAAATGGGGTGAATGTATCCTTGTTTGATTTCCTATGTACAATTTTAAAAAAAAAATTCTTTCTGGAGCGTTTGGTTGAAAATTGTTAAAAGTTTTGCATAAACATATTTTTTTTAAAAGAGGAAGCAAGGATCTGGCACTGCTCTAGAGGGTTACAAGGTAGCTAGGAAGGAACTAAAAAATAAGAACATAAGAGCATAGGAACTAGGAGCAGGAGTAGGCCATCAGGCCCTTCAGGCCTGCTCCACCACTCAATGAGATTATGGCTGAACTTTTGTGGCCAGGGAATTCCATAGATTTACAACCCTTTGGGTGAAGAAGTTTCCCCTAAACTCAGTCCTAAATCTACTACAAATGTCCTAAAAATGAGCTTAGGAGAACGAGAAGGGGGCATGACAGTGAGAGCCTTCTCCCGCGGATGGAAATGGCTAGCACGAGGGGACATAGCCTTAAACTGAGGGGTAATAGATATAGGACAGAGGTCAGGGGTAGGTTCTTTACGCAAAGAGTAGTGAGGCCGTGGAATGCCCTACCTGCTACAGTAGTGAACTCGCCAACATTGAGGGCATTTAAAAGTTCATTGGATAAACATATGGATGATAATGGTATAGTGTAGGTTAGATGGCTTTTGTTTCGGTGCAACATCGTGGGCCGAAGGGCCTGTACTGCGCTGTATTGTTAAAAACAAACCCTGGCGGGATGTATTAGGGAAAACCCCAAGGCATTCTACACTTACATGGGAAATAAGAGGATGATCAGAGTGAGAGTAGGGCTGATCAGAGATAGTGGAGGGAATGAGAGTCTGAGGACGTAGCGCAGGCCCAAAATGAATATTGCTTCAGTATTCACTAGAGAGAGGGACCTTGTTGCTCGTGGGAACAGCGCGAACCAGCTTAATAGATATTAAGGAGGATCTGCTGGAAATTTTGAAAAGCATCAGGATAGATAAGTCTCCTGGGTCGGACGGGATATACCCAAAGCTACTACAGGAAACGAGGAAGGAGATTGCTGTCCCGTTGATTCTGTGCATCCTCACTCTCCACTGGAGTAGTACCAGATGATTGGAGGGAGGCGAATGTTGTTCCCCTGTTCAAGAAAGGGAACAGGGAAATCTCTGGGAATTATAGACCAGTCAGTCTTACATCTGTGGTGAGCAAAATACTGGAAAGGATTCTGAGAGATAGGATTTATGATTATTTGGAAAAACATAGTTGATGAAAGATAGTCAGCATGGCTTCGTGAGGGGCAGGTCATGCCTCACAAGCCTCATTGAATTCTTTGAGGATGTGAAGGGACTCATTGATGAAGGTCGGGCAGTGACTGTGGTGTATATGGATTTCAGTAAGTCATTTGATAAGGTTCCCCATGGTAGGCTCATTCAGAAAATTAGGGGGCATGGGATACAGGGAAATCTGGCTGTCTGGATACAGAATTGGCTGGCCGAAAGAAGACAGCGAATGGTAGTGGATGGAAAGTATTCTGGCTGGAGGTTGGTGACCAGTGGTGTCCCGCAGGTATCTGTTCTGGGACCTCTGCTCTTTATAGTTTTTATAAATGACTTGGATGAGCAAGTGGAAGGGTGGGTTAGTAATTTTGCCGATGACACAAAGATTGGTAGAGTTGTAGATAGTGTCGAGGGTTGTTGCAGGTTACAACAGGACATTTACAGGATGCAGAGCTGGGCTGAGAAGTGGCAGATGGAGTTCAACTTTGATAAATGTGAAGTGATTCATTTTGCAAGGTCGAATTT
Source organism: Scyliorhinus torazame (assembly GCF_047496885.1). Classification (NCBI taxonomy): domain Eukaryota; kingdom Metazoa; phylum Chordata; class Chondrichthyes; order Carcharhiniformes; family Scyliorhinidae; genus Scyliorhinus; species Scyliorhinus torazame. The sequence continues at coordinate 284,089,492 of NC_092710.1, read as the reverse complement.
GAATGCTGAATACAGGGTTTAAGGCAGGATTCTTGGATGTGTGGAGGAACAGAGGGATTTTCAGGTCTACGTACATAGATCCCTCAAAGTTGCCACCCAGGTTGATAGGGTTGTTAAGAAGGCATATGGTGTGTTGGGTTTCATTAATAGGGGGATTGAATTTAAGAGCCGTGAGGTTTTGCTGTAGCTTTATAAAACCCTGGTTAGACCACACTTTGAATATTGTGTCCAGTTCTGGTCGCCTCATTATAGAAAGGATGTGGATGCTTTGGAGAGGGTACAGAGATTTACCAGGATGCTGCCTGGACTGGAGGGCATGTCTTATGAAGAAAGGTTGAGGGAGCTAGGGAATTTCTCACTGAGCGAAGAAGGAAGAGAGGTGACTTGATAGAGGTGTACAAGGTGATGAGAGACATGGATAGAGTGGATAGCCAGAGACTTTCCCCCAGTGCGGAAATGGCTGTCACGAGGGGATATAATTTTAAGGTGATTGGAAGAAGGTACAGGGGAGATGTCAGAGGTCGGTTCTTTACACACAGAGTGGTGGGTGCACGGAATGCACTGCCAGCGGAGGTGGTGGAGTCAGAGTCATTAGGGACATTTAAGCGACTCTTGGACAGGCACATTCGCAGCAGTAAATTGAAGGGGTCTAGGTTAGGTTGATCTTAGACTAGGATAAATGGTCGGCACAACATTGTGGGCCGAAGTGCCTGTACTGTGCTGTATTGTTCTATGTTCTATTTCTAAAAAAAGGCATAATGAAGACTGGGATTTTTCCAAGATAGCAGAGGTTAGGACACTCGGATAAGAAGTGGAGGTGACCCCACTTCGGCCAATGGTGAGTCCTGGGGCCACATTTAATGGCCGGCAAAAAGTTAAGTAGCTGCTGCCAGATGGTGGCTTACCCATGCATACCACCACACATCCCCACCTCCCCCAGGAGTAAATGGACAAATCAAGAGTGCAGCCAGCTTAGCAGCCTTAGTGGTGCCATCGAGAGTGGGACCTACAGCAAATAGATGAAGAAAACAAGATTAAATCATCAGAAGGCCAAGTACTGTATAGGAACCCCTTTTATGGAAATCATGAGGGGCTGTGGAGACTACCTCTTTGTTTCTCACCTCACAGAATATTTTTTAAAGGTGAGAAACTTGTAAGTATTGATGTTCAAGAGTATGCTTTTCCATTGAATGCAGACAGTTCACATGCAATTATAGCAAGAAATTAGAAAGGCAAATTGTCCATTGAACTGCTGTACGGTTTATACTGAACTATTTAAATCAGACCTTTCAAAAATCAATAAAAGATACTGATGAAAAAATGTTTGCCATGAGTCCCCTGATGTCTGATACTGTAAATTAACTACTTTGACGGAAGTTTCCACATAAAGTAGACAGCAGACTTGTTGCATGGAATTTCACACTGGAGTTGGGAAGGCGGTTGGTGTCAAGATCCACTTCAAACCGGAACGGTCTCAAACGGATGTATAAAAATGAAAAGCGCTGGATTTTAATCAATTGTCATTCTATCAAAACAATGGGAACGACTAACCGTTCAGGTACTCATTGGACAATCAAAACCCTTGAACGCTGGGAAACACACGGCTAAATGCGCTTGCGATGGGACTTTATACCCAATTAGTTGAACCGCTCCCAGAGTTATTGGTGATTGTTCGAGAGCTGGTGAAAGTTTCCAGGATAGGGTGAGGTGAGGAAATAAAAGGTTTAGACATAAGAAATGCTTTCTTTTATTGGAACATGTGGTGCTCAATGAGTGAGATTGGATGTAAGTTAGAATAAATGCAGATAAGGTTTAGTTAAACTCAGTTTATGTAGGGTGTGTAGTGATGTTCAGATATCAGTATACATTATCAATGTATGTAAATGTAGTACAGTCATTTCAACACTCGATGGCTCACAGACAGATACTATAAGAACTGGTTTCCAGCCTTTTCTAAGTCAGGTGATAATGTGATTCAGAACAGTGAACAAGCAAGACATAGAATAGCTAGAGTGAGAGAAGTTAGAACTAGTTTGTTATAATAGTGTATAGTTAGACAGTTATCTGTATTGTACTTTAATTCTTTATTGTTAGTTTAGTATTGAGTGAAAGGACTCTCAGTTTATTATTTTTTTACTCATTAAATAGTTCATCTTTCAACAAGAAGGCTATTGGTCATTTTATCATCCAGGTGGATTCAAGAGTAATATATATTTTAGATAAGCCAGTTTTAAAAATATAACAGGGTGGGGATGTGCTGATCTGGAGAGCCCTAGAGTAGTCAAGGTTGGAGATGACAAATAAATTTGGATAAGGTTTTCTGCAGATGATGGGCTGTCGCATGGGGACAGGTGATGTCATGACAGTGAAAGTAGGTGGTCTTTATAATGCAGTGGATCTGGGGGTCAGTTGTTTCCTCACAATTGTACATTTTCCTTCCCCCATTGTATTGAATTGTGTCAGGGGGTTTCAGAGCATTTGCCAAAGTATATATGGTGCAGGCTATTGGGAAAGGATATTGGTCCTACTCAAAATTCCTCGCTCAATGGGAGAGATTTTCAATTGTCAATCTGATTTATCCAGACCACTTTTCAGATATAAACACAAAAAGGATTTGCCTTGAGTTGACATTACTGGGTGTACTTTGCACCTGTTTTGGATGCAAATGAAAACTTCTTTCCTTTGCACCTCTCTAAATAACTTGGGTTGTTTCATCACTTCAAGAGAAGGCAACTGAATATAGCAGATATTGTGTGAAATTATTGAAGCACTCTTCTCCAAAAACATACAGACAAAATAAGTATTTCCAATAGGACAGTAAATGAGCTGATTGTAATTATATGGTTTAAAATTAATTAAATGTAATTAAAGATGATAATTAACAGAATAATAAACTGTAAAAATATCTTTCAACGGTAGCATAAAGGACTTATTTTTCTCCAAAATGTTCTGCACATAGGTCAGTGCATGTACTTTCAACATTGATAAGTTTTTATTTCTACTTAATTTCAAGGTAGTTTATGCAAGCACATCATATCCAATTTACAGTAATTATTGATGTTAAATCTAAAGATTGTAAAAGCGACTCAATGTTCCTCTGAAGAACATGGTACTAAACACAATGTCAAACGAGTCATCCACTGGTCGAAATCTGCCTCTGAATCATAGCCATCACATACACCATAAATTGTAGGTCCTTGCCTTAGTATCTAACTCTTAACACAGTACACAGTTATTATGTCTCACCCTGATGTCCTCATCTTCATTTTGTCAAGGTCATTTGCCATTATTCTGAGAAATTGTCTCTTCTCCTTACACCTTAATGTGTCCACTTGTTCTTCTCAAAGAGGTGGCTTGACATCTTTATTATACATGTAAATTATACTTCAGCTCCCAATGAATTTTTGGTTCCGATTTGACAAGCAGAAGTAAGTTTCAATCGCCCAATGGTGTGTGCATCATTTGAATCTGGTAATTGAAATGAATCTGCAACTCTAAATTTCCTTCACATATTTAGTATGATATTAATTGAGTTTTGGAATCGATACAACTTTGGATCTGTTCATTACATCAAAATGCAATAAATGGCACAAATGTTCGACATAAAGATTTAAATGCCTGGTGCAGGTGTATCATCCTGTCATCTTCACAGCCCTGTGTAGCATTCCTAGAGTTTGACAGAAGCTAGAGTCTGAAGTTTAGACTTCTATTTCCAGGCTCCATGAGCGACAGGAATAGCAGGCAAGAAGAAATAAATCAGTTGTGCAAGATGTGTTAAGTGAATTTCCGACACATGCCCTAATTATTTTCAAATTATTTTCAAGTCCCAGGTTTGTTCTTTGTGTACTACATAAGGCTGCCATAGTATGAACTGTTTTTTTCTGGATGATTACGATTAATTGAAGACCTTAGGATCCTGTTTTGTGTCGTGTGCTTTGAGCCATCATGTGTCAAAGTCAAGTCTGCTGTAGCATCATAAATCTTAATATGAGCAATATGACCCCGTAGCAGTTAAACCTAGCAGTAAATCTGCTCATTTGACAGATTGATTCAATAGATTATAATCTCATTACATAGTTATCATAAGAAATAACACTCTTTGGTTTAAATAAGCCATGGTGAGGGCTGAAGAATGCAGATCTAAGATGACAGAAAAATCAAATTTGCTGCCAGGTTGATCTATTACAGTCAGACATGAGGAAGAGGGAAATCACTACACTTGTGGATCAATGCTGGTGAGATGGTGAGATAGGACAAGATTGAGCATTGTGTTTGTGACAACATTCAAAAACATTGCCAAATTGCATATTACATATTAGAAGGTTGTTCGCTGAGAAAAACTGAAACAAGAAAAGGCTGTAACATGAAACCAGTTCTTTTTTTTTTATTAAGGGGCAATTTAGTGTGGCCAATCCACCTACCCCTCATATCTTTTGGTTGGCGGGTTGAGACCCACACAGACCCGGAGAGCATGTGCAAACTCCACACGGACAGTGACCTGGGGCCAGGGCCGTGTCCTCGGCGCTGTGAGGCAGCAGTGCTAGCCACTGCGGCATCATGCACCCAAACACCCAGTTCTCTAATCCATGTTGTGTTTAAACAGAGAGGTGTGGGAGTGTGAGATTGGTGAATTTATGTTACGGTGTATAGAATTGAGTTGAGGCCTTCAGAAATTTCTGAATTTATTGCTATTATCTGTGACTGGCAAATGAGCTGGTTCTAAAACTCCTTTTATCTTCAAGACCATATTAATAAAACTAGTCACAGTCAAGGGCCAGAAATATGCAATAGTTTATTGCAGTTATAAACCAAAGACTCAAAGGCCTTAGATTAAAATTGTAGTGCTGCTTTCAAATCATTAATGCTAATAATAATCTTTCTGTCATAATGCTAATAAGCAGAATTGATAGCTTTGCCAGTGAGGAGAATAAAAGCAAAATTGATTGTTCTACAGGCTCAGCAAGCCAATGCTTTCCTGGGTGACCTCTGATTTTTTTACTTCAGTTCATCTAAAGTTAAGTTAACCATTTACCCTCCCATTTACCCACCATCCCGATGCTTGCTTACCTACATTGGCTCCGAGTTCCTCAAAGACTCAAATACAAAATTTCATCTTCTTGTTTTAATGCCCTTGTATCTTTTACCCTTCTTGAGCACCTTAAACACGAGCTTCACAATCCTCACCAGTGCTTTTCAATTTCTCCTCCAGGCTTCATAATAAGGCCCGGCATCATGTTTCTGCCCCATTTTCAGGGCAGTTTTATGGGCCATTGGTTAAGCAGATCTATGCCCCGTACCTGTGGATGGAATGCCCTTAGTGTCCAAAAAGGTTAGGAGGGGTTATTGGGTTACGGGGATAGGGTGGAAGTCAGGGCTTAAGTGGGTCGGTGCAGACTCGATGGGCCAAATGGCCACCTTCTGCACTGTATATTCTATGTTCTATGAGTGTTTGCAGCACATGCTCCACCCATTCGTACTTTAAAATTGCATTGAATACAACAGCTCCATGCCACCCTCATTTAGTTCTCTGCACAAGACTGCGACCTATTTCACAAAGAACACTGGCTCCCTATTTTGAGGACAAACTCAGAATTCCTCCTCAAAGACTCCTACCACCCGGCTTACTCACTCTTCCAACTTCTTCCATCGGGCAGGAGATACAAAAGTCTGAGAACACGCACAAACAGATTCAAAAACAGCTGCTTTCCCGCTGTTACCAGACTCCTATATTACCCTCTCATAGACTGACCTACACTACACACCTGTATGCTTCATCCGATGCCTGTGTCTATATATTTACATTGTGGACCTTGTGTTCCCTTTTATGTATTTTCTTTTTATTTTATTTTATTTTCATGTACTAAATAATCTGTTTGAGCTGCTCGCAGAAAAATACTTTTCACTGTACCTCAGTACACGTTTCAATAAACAAATCCAATTCAATCGTCTCAGAATTACAATAGTGGCGTAGTGGACAGTGAAGAGGGTTATCTAGGATTGCAATGGGATCTTGATCAATTGGGTCAGTGGGCCGATGAATGGCAGATGGAGTTTAATTTAGATGAATGTGAGGTGGTGCATTTTGGGAGATCGAATCAGGGCAGGACCTACTCAGTTAATGGTAGGGAGTTGGGGACAGTTGCAGAACAAAGAGATCCAGGAGTACACAGTCATAGTTCATTGAAAGTGGAGTCACAGGTGGACAGGGTGGTGAAGAATACATTCGGCGTGCTTGGTTGAGAGATAGAAAAGAGTCCAGAGGGACAGTTTTTTCACACAGAGGGTGGTGAGTGTCTGGAACGAACTGGCAGAGGCATAGTAGAGGCAGGTAAAATTTTGTCTTTTAAAAAGTATTTCAACAGTTGAATGGGGAAAGTTGGGTTATGGACCAAATGCGGGCAATTGGGACGAGCTTAGTGACAAAAACTGGGCAGTATGGGCCAAAGGGCCTTTTTTCATGCTGTAAACCTCTATGGCCCTATGATTCTATAAGGAACTGAGTTTTGTTTTATCCCTTAAGATAAATTTCATGATAAAATCCCAGACCCGAAATCCTGGGCTCCTCAGCCGTAAAACTGCATAGGTGAGAGGCCCAAAATGTGGCAATCGCTAATTTCTCCCTCATAGTTTAGAAATGGCTCTCACCAAGGAAATGGGGAGAGTGTAGAGTTGCCAGTTGTAATTCGCAGTATCCCTGGATGTTTTGTCACATGACATGAGGGGCGGCGCGGTGCCATAGTGGTTAGCACTGCTGCCTCAGAACCCCAGAGACCCAGGTTCGATTCCGACCTCAGGTGAATGTCTGTGTGGAGTTTGCACTTTCTCCCCGTGTCTGCGTGGGTTTTCTCCGGGTGCTCCGGTTTCCTCCCATAGTCCAAAGATGTGCAGGTTTGGTGGATGGGCCATTCTAAATTGCCCCTCGGTGGGGTTAAGGGTTAGAGGGTAGGGTGGAGGATTGGGACTAGGTAGGGTGTTCTTTCAGAGGGTCGGTGCAGACTTGATGGACTAAATGACCTCCTTCTGCACTGGAGGGATTCTATGACTTGCACCCACGCTCCAGCCGTTCTTTGGCCAACTGGTCCATCCTTGTGAGGCGCTGCCTTCCAACAGTAATTGGAAAGCAAAAAGACTTATTATCTAATTGGAAGATGCTTGACTGCCAAGCAAATAGCCTTGCTCCCCCATCATTTTCAATGTATTTCTATCTGGTAAAGAGCAATGCTCAATGAAAATGACAAAAAAACACCAATTTGTGGACATTACCGTGATTTTTCCCCAGAGTTGCACACAATAATGTTATAGAATCCTACAGCACAGAAAATGCCCTTCGGCCCATCACGTCAGTGCTGGTCAAAAACAACCACTTGACTATTCTAATTCCATTTTCCAGCACTTGGTCCATAGCCTTGTATGCCATGGGGTCGCAAGTGCACATCTAAATACTTCTTAAATATAGTGTTCTAGAGATTGAGTCCAATTCTCCAATTCCTGGAGACTCCAGGCCAATCCTGGAAGGTTGGCAACCCTAAGGACAGTGAGACACAGCAAGAAGTAACAGTGTAATTGACATGGGTCTACTTTATGAAAAGCAACGGTTTGGATGAAACAATCTCGTAAAATCGGACACTGATCAATCAAATCAAATCAAATAAATGAACTTGAATCTAAAATGGAAAGGTTGGGTTGTTAATTTGTTACTATTTCATTTTTATTTGATCTGAAAAATCTAAATGTTACTGTAATAAAACTGATGACAGTTAGATGTATTATTCATAATATTGGTGATTGTTTCAGCTTCATTGACTACATACTGAAAACTTACAATAGTAACAGACTGAATGAGGCAGTCATTTCCTTCAACAAGTTGAGAAGGAGACAGTAGGAATTCTGAAATGGTTAAGGAGAAATAGCTGTCCCCATTACGAGGGCTAGAAATTGATCTGCAACCGGTCTTGGATATGGCAGTCCCAATTTACGAGCTGTCCACGCCAGTTGGCAATTGCTGGCTGGATGCACTCACAACAGGGGACCTAATAACATGTAATGCTAACATGCGTTCCAGCTAGCCTGCAGCTCTTAAAGGCAGTCCCTCTCTGGTCCATTGCTGTGATTCTGAATAAGAGAAATGGAACATTAGGCCTGAGAGAGAGAGAGAGAGAGATTGCCGCTTCAGCAGTCTGGTGCTGTAAGCATTAGTGATGTAAGTGGACAGCAGGAGCGAGTTTATGTTTCTGTGGGGCACCAGGAGACCTTCAAGGCACATGCTAAGAAAGAAATGGAAACATGTGACCAGGGAAGCCAATGTCCACTATCGGTTCCTGAGGGCCAGATTTTTTTGAAGAAGTATCATATGTTATGGATAATGGGGAATTGGTAGGTGTATGGGACCTAGATTTCCAGAAAACATTTGATAAGATAGCACATCACAAGTTATTGCAAAAAATAAAAACTCACGGTGTAAGGGGTAGCATACTGGCATGGATAGAAGATTGGTTAGTTAACAGGAAACGGAATGTGGGCCTAAATGGGTTATTTTCTGGTTGACAATGAGTGGTGTGCCATTGGGATCCGTGCTGTGGCCTCATAAATTACTTGGATAAAGAAGCCAATGGTATTGTTACAATATTTGGTGATGACACAATGATGGATTGGAAAGTAAGATGTGGCACACCAGTCATTACATCTTGTCAACCAGAAAATGACCCATTTAGATCCACATTCTGTTTCCTGTTAACTAACAAGGAATTGGAAAATTGGAATCAATCTCTAGAACACTATATTTCAGAAGTATTTAGATGTTCACTTGCGATCCCATGGCATAAGGAGGCTACAAAGGGAGATAGACAGGTTAAATGAGTGGGTAAATGGAGTATAATGTGGGAAAATGTGAAGTTGCCCATTTTGGCAGGAAAAATTTAGAAAAATATTATCTTATGGTGAGAGATTGCAAAGTTCTGAGATTAAGAGGTATCCTAGTGTCCTCGTGCCCGAATCACAAAACGTTAGTATGCAGCAAGTCATTAGGAAAGCTAATAGAATGTTATTGTTCATTGCAAATGGAATTGATTACAAAAGTAGGACGGCTATGCTTCAGTTATATAGAGCATTGGTGAGACCACACCTGGAATACTGTTTGCAGTATTTGTTGTAACGCGGGAGCTTTAGATATCACAATGTTGAGATCTTGAGACTTTGGGCGAAATTCTCCCGAAACAGCGCGATGTCCGCCAACTGGCGCCCAAAACGGCGCCAATCAGACGGGCATCGCGCCGCCCCAAAGGTGCGGAATGCTCCGCATCTTTGGGGGCCGAGCCCCAACATTGAGGGGCTAGGCCGACCCCGGAGGAATTTCCGCCCCGCCAGCTGGCGGAAACGGCCTTTGTTGCCCCGCCAGCTGGCGCGGAAATGACATCTCAGGGCGGCGCATGCGCGGGAGCGTCAGCGGCCACTGACAGTTTCCCACGCATGCGCAGTGGAGGGAGTCTCTTCCGCCTCTGCCATGGTGGAGACCGTGGCGGAGGCGGAAGGGAAAGAGTGCCCCCACGGCACAGGCCCGCCCGCGGATCGGTGGGCCCCGATCGTGGGCCAGGCCACCGTGGGGGCACCCCCGGGGCCAGATCGCCCTGCGCCCCCCCCCCCCCCAGGAACCTGGAGCCCGCCCACGCCGCCTGTCCCGCCGTTCAAAAGGTGGTTTGATCCACGCCGGCGGGACAGGCAATTTATCGGCGGGACTTCGGCCCATTCGGGCCGGAGAATCCAGCGGGGGGGCCCGCCAACCGGCACAGCCCGATTCCCGCCCCCGCCGAATATCCGGTACCGGAGACTTCGGCAACCGGCAGGGGCGGGATTCACGGCAGCCCCCGGCGATTCTCCAACCCGGCGGGGGGTCGGAGAATGACGCCCTTTATGTTTAAACATGAATCATTTATTATTAAGTCTTCATCTATTTACAAATTCCAGATACTGTCATTCATGGTGCTGCTTCTCTCATGCAAGCTGCTTCCATAGTGTTCTTCCTGAGTCCATTACACTTGACTCTCGACATCATACCATGAGCAGTACAATTCTCCAGTTTCACAATAACCCTTGCTCTACCAAGAACGTTTACATTACAGTGGCATGCGGGCACATAATGCAGAAGTTTGGCCTCCTTATTTAGGGAAGGATGCAAATGCATTGGAAAAAGTTCAGAAAAGATTTACAAAATTAATACCTGGAATGGGCAGGTTGTCTAACAAGGAAAGGTTAGACATGCTAGGCTTGTGTCCACTAGAAGAGTAAGAGGTAACTTGATTGAAACATATACAATCCTGAGGGATCGTGAAAAGGTAGATGTGTAGATGATGTTTCCTCTTGTGGGAGAATTGAGAACTAGGGATCACTGTTTAAAAATAAAGGCCGGGATTCTCTGACCCCGCACCAGGTCGGAGAATCGCTGGTGGGGAGCGCGAGAATCGCACCATGCCACACCGATGCCGGCTCGCCGATTCTCCGGCGCCGATTCTCGGGCGCCCGCGGGATCACCGTTGAAAGAGGCCCCCCCCCGGCGATTCTCCAGGCCTCGACGGGCCGAGTGCCCATCGAGTTCGGCCGAGTCCCGCCGCCGTGGGTTACGAATGGTCCCACCTGGCGGAACCTCGGAGCTCTGGCTGCGAGGGCCGTCTTGGTGGGGGGGGGGGGCGCAGGCATCCGACCCCGGTGAGGCCTCCATGGTGGCCTGGCCCGCGATCAGGGCCTACCGATCAGCGGGCGGGCTAGTTCCGTGTGGGGCCTATGTTCCTCCGTGCCGGGTTCCTGTAGGGCGCTGCCATATTGCCCAGGGGCCGGCGCGGAGATGGGAACCCACGCTTATGCGCGGACTCACGCTGACCATGGCGCACATGCGTGGACTCGCACCGGCCGTGGCGCACCGGCTTTCGGGTGCCGGAGCTGCGGACACCACTCTAGCGCCGTACTCGCCCCCTAGGAAGTGGTAAATACCTGCCACTTGAGACACATTGACACTGGAGTGACTCGCGCCGTTCTTCACGCCGATGTCAGAACTTGGCCGTGGGATTGGAGAATCCCGGCCTAAGGGGTCACCAATATCAGACAGAGTTGAGGAGAATTTTTTTCTCAGAGGATACTAGTACTGAAAAGACAGTAGAAAAATAGTCTTTAAATATTTATAGATTCATAATAAACAAGGGGGTAAAAGGTTGTTGGGCGTAGGTGGGAATGTGGAGTTGAGGTTCCAATCAGATGAGCCATGATCTTATTAAGTGATGGAGCATGTTCGAGGGGACAAGTGGCCTATTCCTAATTCATTAATTTGTAAGCACTTAAGACTTGGCAGCAGTGCCAGAAGAAATTCAATGACCTTTCAGATGCAGTTAAGTTCACTGAATGCATTATCATGTGACATCTTCGAACCACTAAACCTTTTACATTGCCCAATGCACACATCACTATTACTCAGCCCATCAGCAGTCCAGAACACTCAGGACTCACGTCTGTTCACATATTTCACGTTGCCCAAACACCTTTTGATGCTTCCTCATATATCTAGCTATTAATCTGAGGCAGGGACATTATAATGCAATCGGCAGGATCAGGAGAGAATCAGCGACGAAATGCATATCTTCATCCACATAGCCCAATGGAGGAGATGCTGCTTTGCATCATGAGACTGACTGCAGCAGAGCTTGTCACATCTAGTGTCACTGAGACCATTCAGGTTCCCTCCTCATCCTCAATCTGCTATCTGATATGAAATTAAAGCTACGGTTGGTGTGACCATGGACCTAACCCCAATTCTAGTAGCCCCACCCTTCCTTTCTGCTCTCATGTTTTATTATAACCAAGGATTGCCACTTGACCAGCCATAGGGGCTAAACCATGGGGCTGGTTTAGCACAGTGGGCTAAACAGCTGGCTTGTAAATCAGAACAAGGCCAGCAGCGCGGGTTCAATTACCGTACCGGCCACCCGGTGGTGCTGGAATGTGGCGACGAGGGTTTTTTCAATCTAACTTCATTGAAGCCTACACCGCCGGGTCGGAGAATCGCCGGGGGCTGGCTTGAATCCCGCCCCCGCCGGTTGCCAAATTCTCCGGCACCGGATAATCGGCGGGGGCGGGAATCGCGGGGAGGAGCCCCCCCCCCCGGCGATTCTCCGGCCCGCGATGGGCCGAAGTCCCGCTGCTGGAATTTCAGTCCCGCCAGCGAGAATCAAACCACCTCTCTTACTGGCGGGACCAGGCGCCGCGGGCTGGCTCCGGGGTCCTGGGGGGGGGCGCGGGGGGATCTGGCCCCGGGGGGTGCCTCCATGGTGGCCTGGCCCGTGATTGGGGCCCACCAATCCGTGGGCGGGCCTGTGCCGTTGGGGCACTCTTTTCCCTCCGCCTCACCACAGCCTTCACCATGGCAGATGCAGAAGAGACCCCCCCCCTGCGCATGCGCGGGGATGACGTCAGCAGCCGCTGACGCTCCCGCGCATGCGCGGACTTCCGCCGGCTGGCGAAGTCCTTTCGTCCCCGGCTGGCGTGGTGCCAAAGGCCTTTCCCACCGGCCAGCGGCGCGTCAACCACTCCGGCGTGGGCCTAGCCCCACAAGGTGAGCGCTTGGCCCCTAAAGGTGCGGTTCTCCGCACCTTTGGGGCGGCCTGACGCCGGAGTGGTTCCCGCCATTCCATCCTGCCGGGACCCCCCGCCCCGCCGGGTAGGGGAGAATCCCGGCCCTGGTGTATCACTGGGCACCAGAGAGCTGCTGCTAAACCAGGGAAAGGATAGCATGTATGTCACTCCTCCAGAGAGTGAGGCTGCAGGTGAATTATTTTCCAGGAGATTTGGATGAGGATTTTGATGGGGTACAGGAGAACAGTGCTGAGTATGCACACTGATGTGTGCAGTGCATTGACGGGTCTGTTTATTAACCAATTGTTACTCTTAAGGAAACTTTAGCCACCCAGCTCAAATTTGGCACAGGTGTTTGCATAGAGCTTGGAACCCAACCTTTCCAGACATTTGTGCGGAACCCCATTCTGGAGTCAAGCACAGCACCAAAGTTAGACCTCAGACAGTTAGCAGGAAATGGCAATGGTTCAATAGAATATGGATTGCTGTTCTCTCTCAGAGTAACAGCCTTGATCCTACCACCAAGGCTACTCCACCAGTGCTCTTGGTATTTCCCGTCAGCCAGCCTGCCCAGGTTGCGGCTGCCATGCTGAGGTGGTGAGGTCAGAAGCAGGGCTTTCTATACAGCCAGAGCTGCTCGAGACCATACCGCGAGGTCATCTGTCATCTCTCCCAGTGAAAGCCAGAAGCTTTGCACTAGCCCATGCTTTAACCTCTGGGGTGGCACTCCGAGGGGGAATAGTAAAGCTTTAACATCCTTTAGCCTCTGCTAGCCATATTGCATGTCCTCATGCCAATTTCCAGTGGCAGTTTTGGCATTTCTGGGCCTTCTGTGATATAAAGATACTGAAGTTGTGCCGTTCACATTTTAATGAGGTTGACTATTGTCCACAGCTGTTAGCTTCCACACTGCCAGAACCACAGCTGGCCAAATGGCAATAGATGTTCAAGCATAATCACAAAATGGAACAGGCTGTCAACAGCCCCATCACTTGAAATCAACAGGATTCATATTTTGATTATTTCCATTTCATTATCAGGACTACCATCTCAGCAGCTCATATCAGACATGCTTCAGTTAGCACTACTCATATGAACTTTAGCAGAATATAGATATTAGTTGGACAGATGCCGACAGGATTAAAACAGAAGCAGAATATGGCAATCCCCCGTCCGCCATTTTAACCTCTTTAGTGTCCCACTTTTGCCAGTTGAACTACGCTGAAATTGGGCGTATTGTGTCTCTTAAATATTGCTTTTCATTTCCAAATGAAGTGTGACATGTATTTTGAACACCATTTTAAACTTATTGATGAAGTGGTCAAGGATAAAGCTGCAACAGCATGTTTTCTGCAAGTCATCTGTTACTGCCATCAATGTAGTCATATTTTTGCTATTGCGAAATGCAGAAATATTTTATTGACTAAAACTGACCTTGGACAAGATATCCTGTGACCAAGTTTGAATCAGTTTGCCTTGGAAAGCATAGTGGTTTGTTCATTAAGCCACATAAGCAAAAAAATTTGAATAGCAATCAATTTGCTTGTGAAGCTGATCAGGTGCCAAATGAAGCAATCTCTGATCTAATCCACAAATCTTGCTCTGTTTCACCGCCTGTTTCTACCTCGTCCTTTCTGTTTGTCAGGCAGTCACTTGGTTTTGTGAGTCTTGTTTAAATCAACCTTCAGAACCTCACTCATTCTTTCTCTTTCTCTATTATTCTAACACCAGGCATTAGGCATAATGCATTAAGAGGTTTCATTTGCATTAAGCTTATGGATACGTTTGTGTGAAATATCTATAGCACAACAACAAAGTTGCAATATATATATATAGTGCTTTGATTGTAGTAAAATGTCTCAAGATCATAGAATCATAGAATTTACAGGCCATTCAGTCCATCAAGTCTGCGCCGGCCCTTGGAAAGGGCACCTCACTTAAGCCCACACCTCCATCCTATCCCCGTAACCCAGTAACTCCACCTAACCTTTTGAACACTAAGGGCAATTGTTAGCATGGCCAATCCACCTAACCAGCATATCTTTGGACTGTGGGAGGAAACCAAAGCACCTGGAGGAAACCCACGCAAACAGGGGGAGAACGGTGCTTCATGGGGAGAAAGATGCTTCACATAAGCATTATCAAACTAAGTGTCAAGCCACATAAGGAGATATTAGGAAAGGTGACAGAGCACTGAAGGGAGGACCTAAAGTCTGTGCTCCTGCAGTCAGGATTTAGGGAGGTAGGTAGAAAGTTATTGAGCAGGACGTCAAAAGTAGTAAACTCCAGATTACTCCAAGTACCATGTGCAAATGAGTGTGCAACTGGGTGGATAAAGCAGATGAGTGTGTCTCCAGGGGAACAGTACTGGCTTACTCCATCTTATTCAGACTGTTATATCATTACACTGTTATGAGGATCCTTCCTGTTCATTTCCTGTCTATTTCCTTATTTTCCCATTCTTTTATTTTTGCTGTTGCAATTTTGATTCGGAGACAATTCATGGACAAGGCATGTGGCCTGTGCCTTTAATTCATGCAGAGGATTGGAGCAACAGGAGGGATGACCAGTGGCAAAGATTGGCTGGAACTCTGTTTGATTGATTTGGCTGGTGGCAGATGAATTGGCCGAAAAGGAAGTGCTCTGTCTGGTAACGGGTGGTGATTGGATTTGATCCCACTGGAATGTTTTTAAGAGCTCCAAGGGTTGAGTTTGGTATCAGTTTTGATCTTGTCAACTCTAGGAAAGGACCTGCTATCTTCTTGTCTTCAGTTTTCCCCAGAAAGGCTGTGTTTATGAACCGGATGAATCTATGTACAGGCAGAGTCCAGAACTAACCATCTCTCTCTACAAAAGATAGACGCCTAAATGCGAAACTTGAGCTAAAGGCTCAGTTTGATGAGAAATAAGGTGCTTCTCCAGAAAGCGTGCTGCCTGTGAGTACAATGTTTTCTAACCTACAGGGACCCTGAATGAAAGAAGACCATTACCGGCTACAAGTCAGAGGCCTTAATTAGCAAGCTTACTGTGGAGAAAGTTTGGAGAAGGTGTGCTAATCCGAAGCAAAGACTCTTATCTTCAGACTTTAATTCTTATTATTTTTCACCCCTTTCCCCCTCTGCATTTGTCTGTCTTGTGTGTGTATGTGTGTGTGTGTGTGTGTGTGTAGAGGGTGGTACAGCCAAAGTGTGTAGTATGGAGCTGGTTATTGGGCTAGTTCAGTGCAGTGGGCTAGAGAGCTGGTTTGTAATGCAGAACAAGGCCAGCAGCACGGGTTCAATTCCTGAACCAGCTTACCCGAACATGCGCCGGAATGTGGCGACTAGGGGCTTTTCACAGTAACTTCATACTTGTGACAATAAAAGATTATTTTTCTTTTTTGTTATTAGGTATTAGCATGTTGTTATCCAGTTGTATTTACTGCATATTTCATGATAGTTCTTGTTATAAATAAACAGTAATTCTGTTTCATCTTACAAACCTGGTGACTGTATTTATCGGGCAGCCAAGAGCCAAAGGCTTTGGGTATTTTTATAAGAATTATTGGTTAATTCACTTGTGTTGTGACTCTGGGATGTGTGGGGCTGGAACTGACCGCAAACCTGCCCAGGGTGTCATTACATTGTGCAAATATGAGGGAGCTGGTCAAGGGTCCACAGTTTGGCTGCATCTGGAGAGAAGAGTGACAATGTGGCAAGTGGACGGGATAATTAACATGGCAATGTTGTTCATTAATCCACTGAATCTAGCCACCTTACTAAATACTGCACCGAGTTGTGGTGGCACGGCAATGCCAACTCCATCTCTGTATCTTGGGAAGCCACTCAGGAATTCAGTTCAGCGCACCATGGGGAAAGCCAATGACAGGCCATCCATTCCAGGATTATCTAATAGTTGAACAACACTTGCAGCTTTCACACTCGGCTAGGGGATAGGTCAATAGAGAAGATGTGGCAGACTCTTAAGGGGTTATTTCAGAACGCTCAGAATAAGTATATTCCTGCTGTAAAGAAAAAATTGAAAGGGAGGATTCGCCATCTATGGCGAACTAAAGAAGTTAAGGAAAGCATCGAACATAAGGAAAAAATATACAACTGCGCAAAGATGAGTGGTGGGTCAGATGATTGGTGAGAGTAGAAAGAACAGCAGAGAATGACTAAGAGATTAATCAGGAGAAATAAATTAGAGAATGAGAGGGAACTAGCTAGGAATCTAAAAACAGATAGCCAGAGTTTCTGTAGGTATTCAAACAGGAAAAAATTAAGTAAAGTGAGTGCTGGTCCACTAGAGGGTAACAATGGTGAATTCATAGTAGATAATAAGGAAAGTGTGCTTGAAATGAACAGACATTTTGCTTCTGCCTTCACTACAGAGGGTATACGAACCATTTCTGTAATAGCTGTAAATCAGGAGGTAGAGGAGAGAAAGGAACTTGGTGAAATTAAAATTACTGGGGAAGTAACACTGAGGAAACTGATGGATCTGCGGGCTGACAGGCCACCTGGTCCTGATGAATTTCACCCAAGGCTCTTAAAAGAAGTGACTAATGAGGGGCTGGATTCTCTGCCCCGAGATGCTGGCAATGTGGATCGAGGTTCGCGCCGAGCGCCAGACCGACCGCTGCGCTCCAGCCTCCCGCTGGCTGCGGGATGGCGCTTCATGCCCACGCACCAGCGGGAGTATGCTACTGGATGTAAATAGGTCTTAATATCCCATTTACATCGACTTGGCAGGCCCGGCACCAGATTCCATGGGCCCTCGTGGTAACTCAGTATCCCCACCCAACCTTTTTTTTTGGACATTTCGGGCAACTTAGCATGGCCAATCCACCTAATCCTGCTCATCTTGTAAATGTAAATAATCTTTATTGTCACAAGCAGGCTTACATTAATGCTGCAATGAAGTTACTGTGAAAAGCCCCTCGTCGCCACATTCCGACGCCTGTTCAGGCACACAGAGGGAGAATTCAGAATTCTCAGCTGGTACGGGAATTGAACCCGCATTGCTGGTCTTGCTCTGTATCACAAACTAGCTGTCTGTGATGCAGAACAAGGTCAGCAGCGTGGGAGGAAACCGGAGCACATGGAGGAAACCCACGCACACACGGGGAGGATGTGCAGACTCCGCACAGACGGTGACCCAAGCCAGGAATCGAACCCGGACCCTGGAGCTGTGAAGCAACTGTGCTAACCACTGTGCGACCGTGCTGCCCATTGGGCTAGGCTCTGGCACATTGGTTTGGGGCTAGGAAGTGTTTGAGGATGTGGGTAGAAGGGGAAGGAGGATTGAGGGTGGGGTTGAGATGCTGGGGATGTCTGGGTAGGTTTGGGATAGGTTTGAGGAGGGGTGTTGGGGGTTGCTGGGATGGAGGTTTAAGAGGTGGGGAGGAAGGTACGTAAGGGGGAAAACTAGGTAAGGGGGTGGGGCATTGGGCACAGGTGGGGCTCTGGGGCTTCTCACTTGGGCAGTCCCTCAGGGTCGAGGAGGACTTGCTCCGTTCCGGGGCGATGGGTTCTGCGGTGGCTGAATGGTCTGATCCTGGGTCCACAAACTCTGCCACAGGTTTGGCAGGTGGTGTTTGATAAGGTGGGTGGATGGGATGCTCTGAATTCCGCACTCTCCTTCCGCTGTTTACACTTGGCCTCCGTGTGCTCCACCCTGTGTCGCTTGAGGTGATAGATGCTTTAGCGAATGCTTCTTCACTAACTTGATAAAGTTTTTTGAGGAAGTGACGAAGATGATTGATGAAGGTTGGGCAGTGGATGTTTTCTACATGGTCTTCAGTAAGGCCTTTGACAAGGTCCCTCATGGCAGACTGGTGCAGAAGGTTAAATCACACGGAATCAGGGGTGAGCTGGCAAGATGGATACTGAACTGGCTAGGTCATAGAAGGCAGAGAGTAGCAATGGAAGGGTGCTTTTCTGAATGGAGGGCTGTGGTGAGTGGTGTTTCGCAGGGATCAGTGTTGGGACCTTTGCTGTTCGTAGTATATATAAATGATTTGGAGGATAATATAACTGGTCTGATTAGTAAGTTTGCGGATGCACAAAGGTTGGTGGAATAGCAAATTGTGATGCGGACAATCGGTTGGAGACTTGGGTGGAGTGATGGCAGATGGAGTTTAATCCGGACTAATGTGAGGTAATGGACTGAATTGGATTTGTTTATTGTCACGTGTATTGAGGTACAGTGAAAAGTATTTTTTCAGCTCAAACAGATTATTTAGTACATGGAAATAAAATAAAAGAAAAAGAAAATACATAATAGGGCACACAAGGTACACAATGTAAATACGTAGACACCGGCATCGGGTGAAGCATACACGAGTGTAGTATTAATCAGGTCAGTCGATAAGAGGGTCGTTTAGCAGTCTGGTAACAGCATTTTGGACGCTCTAATACAGGTGGGAAATAGACAGTAAATGGCAGAAGATTATTGACAGGCAGAGACATATGGGTGCATATGTCCAGAGGTCACTGAAAGTGGCAACACAGATGGAGAAGGTAGTCAAGAAGGCACACGGCATGCTTGCCTTCATCAACTGGGGCATTGAGTATAAAAGCTGGCAGGTCATGCTGCAGCTGTATAGAGCCTTGGTTAGGCCACACTTGAAATATAGGGGGCGATTCTCCGAGCCCTGCGCCGGGCCGGAGAATCAGCGCAACCATGCCACGACTCCCCGACGCCGGCACGCGATTCTCCGAGGTGCGGAGAATCGGCGCCATTTGCGCCGGCGCGATTGGCGCAGCGCCTGCCGTGGGCCGCTGGAATCGGCGAGGCCACCGATTCTCCGGCCTGGGCGCGTCGAGCGGCCGCGCCAATCCGACTGAGTCCCTGCTGGCGGGAACTCTGCGGGAACGCTCCTTCACCGGGGGGAGCCTCCGATGCCGTCTGGCCCGCCTGCTCACTGAGTGCCGCCTGCAGGGCGTCACCTTATATTCGGTCCCTGGTGGGCGGAGCCAGAGGCGGAGTCCCCCAGGGTTCCAAACCCGGCCTTAAAGGGGCATAACCTACATGGTGTTAAGGGTACAGTAACCATTCATCACAGATGGGAATAGAGGGATACGGACCCCGGAGTGTAGAAGGGTGTGGTAGTATGTATTGGGGGTCATGTGGGACTGGAAGCCCTAATGTCATTGGCTGACAGATCCCGGGTCCTGGTTGGCCGTTGACCTCAAGCTCCGCCCTGAAGGCGGAGTATAAGAAGCCGGAGTCTTCCCCCGCAGGCCAGTTTACTGTCGAGCTGCGGGGGAACAGACACGCTTAATAAAGCCTCATCGACTTCACTCTATTCGTCTCATGGAGTCTTTGTGCGCTACAATTTATTAAGCATGCCTAAAAAGGACTATGGAGCTCAGGATCATTCCAGAATGCCTGAGGATCAGCCCCCACGCAGTGAACACGGCAGCAGCCTTCAAGCACTGGCAGACTTGCTTCGAGGCCTACCTCAGAACGACCACCGGCCGAGTCTCAGACGAACAAAAACTGCAGGTCCTGCACTCGAGGGTGAGCACGGAGCTTTTCACCCTCATTGAAGACACTGACGATTTCAAGACGGCGTTCGCAGCACTCAGAAGTCTCTACGTTCGCCCAGTTAACCAAATCTACGCTCGCTACCAGCTCGCGACGAGACGGCAAGCTCCCGGAGAATCGATGGACGAGTTCTACGCCGCGCTGCTGATTTTGGGACGAGCCTGCAGCTGCCCGTCAGTGAACGCAAACGAACACACGGACATGTTAATGCGCGATGCTTTTGTGGCAGTTATGCAATCCTCCCAAATCCGCCAAAGACTTCTGGAAAAAGAGTCGCTAGGACTCTCAGAGGCACGGGCCCTAGCAGCCTCCCTAGACGTGTCCGCGCGTAATACCCGCGCCTACGGCCCCGACCGCGCGGCAGGCCATTGGGCTCCGTACGTACCCGTCGCGGCAAACCCCCTACCCCCCACCCGGACACCCCACAGGCTTGCGCGGTCCAAACGCCGAGTCGCACCGGGGGCGCCCGCTGTTATTTCTGCGGCCAGGCGAAACACCCCCGACAGCGCTGCCCGGCCCGCGCAGCTATCTGCAAAAGCTGCGGGGAAAAGGGCCATTATGCGGTTGTGTGCCGGTCCCGCGAGGTCGCCGCCGTCCCGGGAGCACAGGGAGCCCTGCAAGCAGTCTATGCGCCCCAACACCCCCAGCACGTCATATACGACCCGCAGGCGCAGCCGCTCTGGGTCCCGACCACCGCGGTCCCGGGAGAACTGGGAGCCCTGCACGCCGCCTACGCTCCCCAACCCCCCCTCCCCGCAGCCCATGTATGACCCGCCGCCGGCGCTACCGCTTTGGGTCCCGGCCAACACTCTCCACGGAGAGGAGGGAGTTTTTCGCGTCCCTAACGCCACCCTAACCCTCACCCCGCGCCCCACGCCTGACCCGCCGGCACCACCTACTTGGGCCCCGACCACCGCTGTCCCCGGTGAGGGAGCTCCGCGCGGTCCTAGCGCTCGCGGTCCTAGCGCTCGCGGTGAGGGAGCTCCGCGCGGTCTTAGCGCTCGCGGTCCTAGCGCTCCCCAGCCCCCCCAGCACACCATGTGCGACCCGCAGACGCCGCCATTTTGGGTCCCGACCACCACAAGGGGAGGAGGGGCGCTGATGTGCGACCCGCAGACGCCGCCATTTTGGGTCCCGACCACCACCGTGGACCTCAAGTCCGCCTACCATCAGCTCACCATCCGCCCAAGTGACCGCAAGTACACAGCCTTCGAGGCAGACGGGCGATTATACCATTTCCTACGGGTCCCTTTTGGCGTCACAAACGGGGTCTCGGTCTTCCAACGGGAGATGGACCGAATGGTTGATCAACATGGGTTGCGGGCCACGTTCCCGTATCTCGACAATGTAACCATCTGCGGCCACGATCAGCAGGACCACGACGCCAACCTCCAGAAATTCCTCCAGACCGCTAAAGCCTTGAACCTCACATACAACGAGGACAAGTGCGTTTTTAGCACCGACCGGCTAGCCATTCTGGGCTACATAGTACGCAATGGGATAATAGGCCCCGACCCCGAACGTATGCGCGCACTCATGGAATTTGCCCTCCCGCACTACCCAAAAGCCCTGAAACGCTGCTTGGGGTTCTTTTCGTACTACGCCCAGTGGGTCCCCCAGTACGCAGACAAGGCCCCCCCCCTAATACAGACCACGACCTTCCCTCTGTCGACAGAGGCTTGCCAGGCCTTCAGCCACATCAAAGCGGATATCGCAAAGGCCACGATGAGCGCCATCGACGAGTCCCTCCCCTTCCAGGTCGAGAGCGACGCCTCCGACGTAGCTCTAGCGGCCACCCTTAACCAAGCGGGCAGACCCGTGGCCTTTTTCTCCCGGACCCTCCACGCCTCAGAAATCCGCCACTCTTCAGTAGAAAAGGAAGCCCAAGCCATAGTGGAAGCTGTGCGACATTGGAGGCATTACCTGGCCGGCAGGAGATTCACTCTCCTCACCGACCAACGGTCGGTAGCCTTCATGTTCGATAATGCACAGCGGGGCAAAATCAAAAACGGCAAGATCTTAAGGTGGAGGATCGAGCTCTCCACCTTCAACTATGAGATTTTGTATCGTCCCGGAAAGCTGAACGAGCCGTCCGATGCCCTATCCCGCGGCACATGTGCCAACGCACAAATTAACCGCCTCCAAACCCTCCACGAGGACCTCTGCCACCCGGGAGTCACTCGGTTTTACCACTTCATCAAGTCCCGCAATCTCCCATACTCCTTAGAGGAGGTCCGTACAGTCACGAGGGACTGCCACATCTGCGCGGAATGCAAGCCGCATTTTTTCAGGCCAGATGGAGCGCACCTGATTAAGGCTTCCCGCCCCTTCGAGCGCCTCAGTCTCGATTTCAAAGGGCCCCTCCCCTCCACCGACCGCAACGCATATTTTCTTAACGTAGTGGACGAATACTCCCGCTTCCCTTTTGCCATTCCCTGCTCTGACATGACCGTGGCCACAGTCATTAAAGCCCTGAACAGCATCTTCACACTGTTCGGTTACCCCGCATACGTCCACAGCGACAGGGGGTCCTCTTTCATGAGTGACGAGCTGCGCCAGTTCCTGCTCAGCAAGGGCATAGCCTCAAGCAGGACGACCAGCTACAACCCCCGGGGGAACGGGCAAGTAGAAAGGGAGAACGTCACGGTCTGGAAGGCCGTCCTACTGGCCCTACGGTCCAGGGTCCTCCCAGTTTCAAGGTGGCAGGAGGTCCTCCCGGACGCTCTCCATTCCATCCGGTCGTTATTATGTACGAGCACTAATCAAACGCCGCATGAGCGTCTCCTTGTCTTCCCTAGGAGGCCCTCCTCTGGAACGTCGCTGCCGACCTGGCTGGCGGCCCCAGGACCCATCCTGCTCCGAAAGCATGTGCGGGCACATAAGGCGGACCCGTTGGTCGAAAGGGTTCACCTCCTCCACGCGAACCCCCAGTACGCCTACGTGGAGTACCCCGACGGCCGACAGGACACGGTCTCCCTGCGGGATCTGGCGCCCGCCGGCAACATGCACACCCCCCCCGACACCATCAACCCAACCCCCCCCTTCCTGCCATCGCCGCACCCCGCGACCGCCCCCTTCCCAGGAGGATCGGTACCCCTCCCCTTTGCACCGACAGCTGAAACCGTACGGCTCCTGGAGGCGACAACACTGGTACAAGCACCACCACCACCGCCGGGGCCGAGACGATCGACACGGACGACCAGACCGCCCGACCGACTCGTGGCGTCGATGTAAAACAAATATGGACTGTTCACAAGAACATTTTGCTTTTCTTCCTATACCCTCTGGAAATAGTTGCAACAGGACGAAATTGTCCAATACTGTATTGCCATGTGAATGTTTTATCCTCCCAGGACCAGCCCTGTAAACCCTTACCACCATACGAAGCATCACCCCGCCAGGTTCATTTTTGACAAGGGGTGAATGTGGTAGTATGTATTGGGGGTCATGTGGGACTGGAAGCCCTAATGTCATTGGCTGACAGATCCCGGGTCCTGGTTGGCCGTTGACCTCAAGCTCCGCCCTGAAGGCGGAGTATAAGAAGCCGGAGTCTTCCCCCGCAGGCCCGTTTACTATCGAGCTGCGGGGGAACAGACACGCTTAATAAAGCCTCATCGACTTCACTCTATTCGTCTCATGGAATCTTTGTGCGCTACAAAGGGTTTAGGTTATCATGATCAGCGCAGGCTTGGAGGGCTGAAGGGCCTGTCCTGTGCTGTACTTTTCTTTGTTCTTTGTTCTCCAGTTTGTGTGTTCTAAGACAAACGATTCCCATGTGTTGATGGGTTGTTGTATTTATTTTAAGGGAGGCTTTCCGAGTGTCCTTGTTGTGTTTCCTCTGACTTCCTAGTGATCTCTTGCCATTGCGGCGTTCAAAGTAGAGCACTTGTTTCCAGAGTCTTGTGTCAGGCATGCGGACAATGTGGCCCATCCATCGCAGCTGGTGGAATGTGACCAGTGCCTCGATATCGGGTATGTTGGCCTGGGAGAGGACACTCACATTGGTACGCCTATCCTGCCAGTGGATTTGCAGGATTTTGCGGAGGCAACATTTGTGATATCTCGCTAGGGATTTGAGCTGTCTGTGGTCCATGTTTCTGATGCACACATGAGGGCGGGAACCACAGCTGCTCCGTAGACCATGAGCTTGGTATTGGATTTGAGGTATCGGTCTTCAAGCACTCTGTCCCTCAGGTGTCCCAGGACAGCACTGGCACAATGGAGTCGATGTTGGATTTCCTCATCGATGTCTGCTTACATCGAGTGGTATGGGAAATACACCCGAGATGAAGGTAATTCAAAATGTTTAACATTTCAGTATAGAACCTGCTGGGAGAGACAAGTGATGAAATAAAATCTTGTTTTCAATTGATTTCAGTTGGAAGTAAAAATCGTGGGAGATGTGAAACAGGATGCTGACTTGTTATCACAGGCTTTACAGTATAACACCAAGGTTTATTTCAAATTGCGATCTGACCGCTGTAGTTTCTCACAATTTTCTCTGATTTATATTCCACTCTTTGCATCCGTCGTTTAACATTGCACTGATTTTGCTGTTTTTATTGATTGCCTGTGTTGGATAAACATGTTGAAAATGAAGGCTATTAAGACTCCTTGGTCTTCTAACACTTCATTGCTAGCTATTTCCACACCATTCATGAAGTTCATTTGCTGCTTAGTTTTCTAGCCTCGCTGTGATAATTTGCACTGTAATCCACTATTGAGCTCTACATACATTTATTTTGGTCAACTCACTTTGTAAGTTCTGAACTGCTCCTTCAATTCCACTGCCCCTTCTGATTTTGGATCATCCCAAAAGTTGACCTCTTTCTGCATTGAGCTTTTGAGTCCAGATTCTTTAGGCAAATGTGAAACAGTACTGGTTTCAACATTTGAGTCCGGGGACATGTCACTCAACATCTCTTCTCACGCTGACCTCACCTTCAGAGTGGCACCCTAGTAATTGTTGCCAGTGCAACCCTTGTCTCTTTCAACACCGATACATGTCACCTATCTCGACCGAGTTATTTATTCTAGTGTATCTTAGCTTCAATAGGACTTGCATCTCTTTTATGTCAAAGTTATTGATTTTATCTTGATCATACCTATGTAGGCACATGGCAGTTGTTAACATTTCAGGGGACAAGCGCAGTAAATAATAGGTGACTATCACGAAAGACAAAGGTATAAATGCAAAATTGTCCTACCGAGGATTAACCGGCGAGACATAAAAAAAGAGGCTAAGGCTCCCTGTGGATGGATTTAAAAGTTTATTCAATGGGATCAAATAATTCAAGCAAGTGCTTTATGACTTACTCCACGCAGAACTTTGAATGGTACAATGCTTTCACTGGTGGGCTATTTTAATCCTCAAGGGAAGAGGACCGAGAATGTAATGAAATGAAATGCATGTACATGTGTTTATAAGGGATGAGAGTCACCTCTATTCAGAAATAATGGGCGGGATTTTCCCACAATTGGCGGGATGGCACGACGCCGGCGCCAAGAACGGCGCGAGCCACTCCGGCGTCGGGCCACCTGGAAGTTGCGGAATCCTCAGCACTTCCGGGGGCTAGGCAGGTGCCGGAGGAGTTGGTGCTGTGCCAACCGGCGCCGAAGGGCTGGCGTGGGTTAGTGCATGCGCAGATCCACCGGCGTGTTCTTGCGCATGTGCAGGGGGTGTCTTCTCTGTGCCAGCCATGGCGGAGCCCTCCAGGGGCTGGCGCGGAAGGAAGGAGTGCCCCCACGGCACAGGCCCGCCCGCAGATCGGTGGGCCCTGATCGCGGGACAGGCCACCTGGAGGCCCCCCCCCCCCCCGGCGCCGGTCCATTTCACGCCGGCGGGGCTGGCTGAAAACGGCCCATCAGGGCCCGGAGAATTGCCCGGTTGGTCGCTGCCAACAGCCCCTGACCAGCATGGCGTGATCCCCACCCCCGCCCGAAAACCGGCGCCAGAGAATTCGGCAGCCGGCGTCGGAGCAGCGGGATGGGATTCACGCCACCCCCACCTCCCCCCAGCGATTCTCCGACCCAGTGGGGGGTTGGAGAATCCCACCCAATGTTCCAGAAGTGTTGTCATCAATATTTCTCTTTCCCCCCACCCCACTCACCCCTATGTGGTTTGCAAAGCCCCGGGAAATACCTTGCATGTGGAAGCCGGATACCAAGGATCTGCATGTGACTCCCTGATCCTCAATTAGTCATCTCAGACAATAGTATTTGACTGCGATGATCTTTCAACGTATTAACTGCGGGGGAACTGGGCCACTTTCACTCCACATCTTGTTTTGTTTTCTGCATCACAAAGTTTAATTTATTTATCAACACCCACCTAACAATCTGCTTGGTACTTAAGGCTCAAATCCAGCTTGCCAGGACTCTACCCTGACTAGATGCTTTCATATAACACCAGTGTAGATTAAGCAAAAGCTCCTGGGAAAAATACTGGGCTGTATTCACCGTTCTGGAGACTAAGTGCGGTGGAACTGTGGCGTTTTATGACGAAAATATTGACGCCGACCTCTCACCGATCCTGCGACCGGTGAGGGGCTAGCAGCCGCGCCAAGTAAACTGCCCCCCCCTGCTCCCACGATATAAACAGCAAGAGAATAGGTCCATGGGGATGAACTGCAGCAGTCACACCGTAAAACATGGCGCCGTCCTGCCGATCTGCCAAATAGTGCCCCCCTGACCATCCCCTGGCCATCCCCCACCAGTACCTTCAGCCCTCATGGAAGCCGCCTCCGGCCAGCAACACGGCTCCCGCCCGACTCCGGCGGCGCTGGACGCAGTCCTCAGCTGCCACACTGTCCCCGACCGCTGCGAGCACACAGTCAGGAACTCGGTCCGTCGGGGGCGGAACATCGGGGGAGGACCTTCAGGTGACGCGCAAACACCATTCCAACGGAGGGTACAAAACCTGCGTCATACAGATGCTGCCCCCGGTGTCGGCGTCAAAAGGGATTCTCCGCCCGATCGCTGATTACAAAATCAACGTCGTAGAACGGAGAATCCCGCCCACTGTCTTCCCTTATAGCTGGTCATCAAAGGCATTTATTTATTTTTTTATTAATTAGAGTGTCCAATTCATTTTTTTCAATTAAGGGGCAATTTAGCGTGGCCAATCCACCTGCCCTGCACATCTTTTGGGTTGTGGGGGCGAAACCCACACAAACACGGGGAGAATGTGCAAACTCCACACCGACAGTGACCCAGAGCCGGGATCGAACCTGGGACCCCGGCGCCGTGAGGTGGCAGTGCTAACCACTGTGCCACCGTGCTGCCCTATCAAAGGCATTTATTTACTGATAGCCAGTGTTGTACAGGGGTCTTCATGCCTGTTGTGTCGAAAGTTATTCCTCTTTATTTTGTGTCAGTCTGCTCCCAGCTTAAAGGAGATGATAGACTGCATGGACGGCTTCTGGCCAACCCTGTTCAGGGCAGCAAGTTGTGGCTGACAGTTCGCAAAGTCCTGCAGAATATAACGACCATAACAACCGATTTTAACCAACGCAACCTGACGAGAATGTGGCAGCTTCTACTCAGGCTGCTGTTTTACACCCTGCCAAACAATTTTCTCCATCCTGAGTTGTATAAAGCTCAGATCAGTCAGCAGAAAGGCATTTGGAACATTAAAACTACTTTGCCTGATATTTTACCAGGATTGTGCACAATTCTAATGGTGCAATGTTGGGCGAAATTCTCCAGTATCGGCGCGATGTCCGCCGACAGTTGGGCATCGCGCCGCCCCAATGCTGCGGAATGCTCCGCACCTTGGGGTGCCGAGCCCCAAACTTAAGGGGCTAGGCCCGCGCCGGACGAATTTCCGCCCCGCCAGCTGGCGGAAAAGGCCTTTGGTGCCCCGCCAGCTGGCGCGGAAATGACATCTCCGGGCGGCACATGCGCAGGAGCGTTAGCGGCCGCTGATGGCATTCCCATGCATGCGCAGTGGAGGGAGTCTCTTCCGCCTCCGCCATTGTGGAGACTGTGGCGAAGGCGGAAGGAAAGAGTGCCCCCAAGGCACAGGCCCGCCCACGGATCGGTGGGCCCCGATCGCGGGCCAGGCCACCGTGGGGGCACCCCCCGGTGCCAGATCTCCCCGCGCCCCCCTAGGACCCCGCCCGCGCCGCCTTGTCCCGCCGGTAAGGGAGGTGGTTTAATTTACGCCGGCGGGACAGGCATTTTAGCGGTGGGACTTCGGCCCGTCCGGGCCGGAGAATCGCGGGGGGGGGGGCCTGCCAACCGGTGAGGCGCGATTCCCACCCCTGCCGAATATCCGGTGCCGGAGAATTCGGCAACCGGCGGGGGCGGGATTCACGCCAGCCCCCGCCGAGGGTCGGAGAATCTCGCCCGTTAAGTCAAACTGGATTTGTACAGATTACAAATTTGTAGCTGAACATTAGAGGAGGCTGAACCCCAATTAGCGGTTCATTTATCTGAGGCATTTTTTTCTCGTGTGCTGAAAAGTGAACTGTGATCCAGGCTTCTGTCAAATGGGATCTCAGTCAAACAGAAGCAGGTATCCTGGAGTTATCTCCTTGTAGCGCACAAAGACTCCGTGAGACGAATAGAGTGAAGTCGATGAGGCTTTATTAAGCGTGCCTGTTCCCCCGCAGCTCGATAGTAAACTGGCCTGCGGGGGAAGACTCCGGCTTCTTATACTCCGCCTTCAGGGCGGAGCTAGAGGTCAACGGCCAACCAGGACCCGGGATCTGTCAGCCAATGACATTAGGGCTTCCAGTCCCACATGACCCCCAATACATACTACCACATTCACCCCTTGTCAAAAATGAACCCGGTGGGGTGACGCTTCGTATGGTGGTAAGGGTTTACAGGGCTGGTCCTGGGAGGAAAAAAAAAAAAACATTCACAAGGCAATATAGTATTGTACAATTTTGTCCTGTTGCAACTATTTACAGAGGGTATGGGAAGAAAAGCAAAATGTTCTTGTGAAAAGTCCATATTTAGTTTTAGATCGACGCCACGAGTCGGTCGGGTGGTCTGGTCGTCCGTGTCGATCGCCTCGGCCCCGGTGGTGGTGGTGCTTGTACCGGTGTTGTCGCCTCCAGGAGCCTTACGGTTTCAGCTTGGGCTTTATTCTTGGTCGGTGCTGAGGGGAGGGGAACCGATCCTCCTGGGAAGGGGGCGGTTGCGGGGTGCGGTGGTGGCAGGAAGGGGGGGGGTTGGGTTGATGGTGTCGGGGGAGGTGTGCGTGTTGCCAGCGGGCGCCAGATCCCGCAGGGAGACCGTGTCCTGTCGGCCGTCGGGGTACTCCACGTAGGCGTACTGGGGGTTCGCGTGGGGGAGGTGAACCTTTCGACCAACGGGTCCACCTAATGTGCCCGCACATGCTTTCGGAGCAGGATGGGTCCTGGGGCCGCCAGCCAGTTCGGCAGCGACGTTCCAGAGGAGGACCTCCTCGGGAAGACAAGGAGACGCTCGTGCGGCGTTTGATTAGTGCTCGTACATAATAACGACCGGATGGAGTGGAGAGCGTCCGGGAGGACCTCGTGCCACCGTGAAACTGGGAGGTCCCTGGACCATAGGGCCAGTAGGACGGCCTTCCAGACCGTGCCGTTCTCCCTCTCTACTTGCCCGTTCCCCCGGGGGTTGTAGCTCGTCGTCCTGCTTGAGGCAATGCCCTTGCTGAGCAGGAACTGGCGCAGCTCGTCACTCATGAAAGAGGACCCCCTGTCGCTGTGGACGTAAGCGGGGTAACCGAACAGTGTGAAGATGCTGTTCAGGGCTTTAATGACTGTGGCCGCGGTCATGTCAGAACAGGGAATGGCAAAAGGGAAGCGGGTGTATTCGTCCACCACATGAAGAAAATATGCGTTGCGGTCGGTGGAGGGGAGGGGTCCTTTGAAATCGAGACTGAGGCGTTCAAAGGGGCGGGAAGCCTTAATCAGGTGCGCTCCATCTGGCCTGAAAAAATGCGGCTTGCATTCCGCGCAGATGTGGCAGTCCCTTGTGACTGTACGGACCTCCTCTAAAGAGTATGGGAGATTGCGGAACTTGATGAAGTGGTAAAACTGAGTGACCCCCGGGTGGCAGAGGTCCTCGTGGAGGGTTTGGAGGCGGTTAATTTGTGCGTTGGCACATGTGCCGTGGGATAGGGCATCGGACGGCTCGTTCAGCTTTCCGGGACGATACAAAATCTCATAGTTGAAGGTGGAGAGCTCGATCCTCCACCTTAAGATCTTGTCGTTTTTGATTTTGCCCCGCTGTGCATTATCGAACATGAAGGCTACTGACCGTTGGTCCGTGAGGAGAGTGAATCTCCTGCCGGCCAGGTAATGCCTCCAATGTCGCACAGCTTCCACTATGGCTTGGGCTTCCTTTTCTACTGAAGAGTGGCGGATTTCTGAGGCGTGGAGGGTCCGGGAGAAAAAGGCCACGGGTCTGCCCGCTTGGTTAAGGGTGGCCGCTAGAGCTACGTCGGAGGCCATCTCTCGTTGGAAGACCGAGTCCCCGTTTGTGACGCCAAAAGGGACCCGTAGGAAATGGTATAATCGCCCGTCTGCCTCGAAGGCTGTGTACTTGCGGTCACTTGGGCGGATGGGGAGCTGATGGTAGGCGGACTTTAGGTCCATGGTGGAGAAGACTTTATATTGGGCAATCCGGTTGACCATGTCGGATATGCGGGGGAGAGGGTACGCGTCTAGCTGTGTGTACCTGTTGATGGCCTGGCTATAGTCAATGACCATCCTTTGTTTCTCCCCTGTCTTCACTACTACCACCTGCGCTCTCCAGGGACTATTGCTGGCCTGGAATATGCCCTCCTTTAGTAGCCGCTGGACTTTGGACCGAATGAAGGTCCGGTCCTGGGCGCTGTACCGTCTGCTCCTAGTGGCGACGGGTTTGCAATCCGGGGTGAGGTTCGCAAACAAGGACGGGGGTTGCACCTTGAGGGTTGCGAGGCCGCAGATAGTGAGTGGGGGTATTGGGCCGCCGAATTTGAACGTAAGGCTCTGTAGATTGCATTGGAAATCTAATCCCAGCAAGGTGGGGGCACAGAGTTGCGGAAGGACGTTTAGTTTGTAGTTTTTGAACTCCCTCCCCTGCACCGTTAGGGTAACTATGCAGAATCCCTGGATCTGTACGGAGTGGGATCCTGCAGCTAGGGAAATCTTTTGTGCGCTGGGATCGGTGGTCAAGGAACAGCGTCTTACCGTGTCGGGGTGTATAAAGCTCTCCGTGCTCCCGGAGTCGACTAGGCATGGCGTCAAAGAACAAACAAACAAAGAACAAAGAAATGTACAGCACAGGAACAGGCCCTTCGGCCCTCCAAGCCCGTGCCGACCATGCTGCCCGACTAAACTACAATCTTCCACGCTTCCTGGGTCCATATCCTTCTATTCCCATCCTATTCATATATTTGTCAAAATGCCCCTTAAATGTCCCTATCGTCCCTGCTTCCACTACATCCTCCGGTAGCGAGTTCCAGGCACCCACTACCCTCTGCGTAAAAAACTTGCCTCGTACATCTACTCTAAACCTTGCCCCTCTCACCTTAAACCTATGCCCCCTAGTAATTGACCCCTCTACCCTGGGGAAAAGCCTCTGACTATCCACTCTGTCTATGCCCCTCATAATTTTGTAGACCTCTATCAGGTCTCCCCTCAACCTCCTTCGTTCCAGTGAGAACAAACCGAGTTTATTCAACCACTCCTCATAGCTAATGCCCTCCATACCAGGCAACATTCTGGTAAATCTCTTCTGCACCCTCTCTAAAGCCTCCACATCCTTCTGGTAGTGTGGCGACCAGAATTGAACACTATACTCCAAGTGTGGCCTAACTAAGGTTCTATACAGCTGCAACATGACTTGCCAATTCTTATACTCAATGCCCCGGCCAATGAAGGCAAGCATGCCGTATGCCTTCTTGACTACCTTCTCCACCTGTGTTGCCCCTTTCAATGACCTGTGGACCTGTACTCCTAGATCTCTTTGACTTTCAATACTCTTGAGGGTTCTACCATTCACTGTATATTCCCTACCTGCATTAGACCTTCCAAAATGCATTACCTCACATTTGTCCGGATTAAACTCCATCTGCCATCTCTCCGCCCAAGTCTCCAGACAATCTAAATCCTGCTGTATCCTCCGACAGTCTCGTGGCCGTTTATTAGCACCGTTAACGTCGTCGTCTGGAGTGTCCGGGGCCGAGCTTGATCGAGCGTAATTGAAGCGAGACGTGGTTGTAGTAGTGGAGTGGCCGTCCAAGATGGCGTCGGGGATGGACAAAATGGCCGCCCCCATACATCGCACGTGGCTGGGGGGTCACAAGATGGCGGCGGGGGTGGACAAAATGGCCACCCCCACGCGTCGTACAGGTCTGGGGCGGTCCAAGATGGTGGCGCCCCTCCTCCCCTCGTGGTGGCCGGGACCCAAAATGGCGGCATCTGCGGGTCGCACATGGTGTGCTGGGGTGGCTGGGGAGCGCTAGGATTGCGAGCGCTAGGACCGCGAGCGCTAGGACCGCGCGGAGCTCCCTCACCGGGGACAGCGGTGGTCGGGGCCCAAGTAGGTGGCGCCGGCGGGTCAGGCGTGGGGCGCGGGGTGGGGGTTAGGGTGGCGTTAGGGACGCGCAAAACTCCCTCCTCTCCGTGGAGAGTGTTGGCCGGGACCCAAAGCGGTAGCGCCGGCGGCAGGTCATACATGGGCTGCGGGGAGGGGGGTTGGGGAGCGTAAGCGGCGTGCAGAGCTCCCAGTTCTCCCGGGACCGCGGTGGTCGGGACCCAGAGCGGCTGCGCCTGCGGGTCGTACATGGCATGCTGGGGGGGTTGGGGCGCGTAAACTGCTTGCAGGGCTCCCTGTGCTCCCGGGACAGCGGCGACCTCGCGGGACCGGCACACAACCGCATAATGGCCTTTTTTCCCGCAGCTTTTGCAGATAGCTGCACAGGCCGGGCAGCGCTGTCGGGGGTGTTTCGCCTGGCCGCAGAAATAACAGCGGGCGCCCCCGGTGCGACTCGGCGTTTGGACCGCGCAAGCCTGTGGGGTGTCCGGGGGGGGGGGGGTAGGGGGTTTGCCGCGACGGGTACGTATGGGGCTCAATGGGTTGCCGCGCGGTCGGGGCCGTAGGCGCAGGTATTACGCGCGGCCACGTCTAGGGAGGCTGCTAGGGCCCGTGCCTCTGAGAGTCCTAGCGACTCTTTTTCTAGAAGTCTTTGGCGGATTTGGGAGGATTGCATACCTGCCACAAAAGCATCGCGCATTAACATGTCCGTGTGTTCGTTTGCGTTCACCGACGGGCAGCTGCAGGCTCGTCCCAAAATCAGCAGCGCGGCGTAGAATTCGTCCATCGATTCTCCGGGAGCTTGCCGTCTCGTCGCGAGCTGGTAGCGAGCGTAGATTTGGTTAACTGGGCGGACATAGAGACTTTTCAGTGCTGCGAACGCCGCCTGGAAATCCTCCGAGTCTTCGATGAGGGAGAAAATCTCCGTGCTCACCCTCGAGTGCAGGACCTGCAGTTTTTGGTCTTCTGTGACCCGGCCGGTGGTCGTTCTGAGGTAGGCCTCGAAGCAAGTCTGCCAGTGCTTGAAGGCTGCTGCCGCATTCACTGCGTGGGGGCTGATCCTCAGGCATTCCGGAATGATCCTGAGCTCCATAGTCCTTTTTAGGCACGCTTAATAAATTGTAGCGCACAAAGACTCCGTGAGACGAATAGAGTGAAGTCGATGAGGCTTTATTAAGCGTGTCTGTTCCCCCGCAGCTCGATAGTAAACTGGCCTGCGGGGGAAGACTCCGGCTTCTTATACTCCGCCTTCAGGGCGGAGCTAGAGGTCAACGGCCAACCAGGACCCGGGATCTGTCAGCCAATGACATTAGGGCTTCCAGTCCCACATGACCCCCAATACATACGACCACATTCCTCCAATGGCCTGTTTCTGTAACAAGCATTTACACTGTTGTCACTTGATCTTCAAAAGGAGCTGCAGCAATCAGTGTTGCCATGACCTTGAGAAGAAACTGCATTCAGTGCTTCTCACACGAAGTAGATTAGCAAGCAGTGATTTTAGTTTCTATTCAACATAGGGTTTGCTAAGCCTCTAGAATCCGCAGAATTCCTACAGTGCAGAAGGAGGCCATTTAGCTCATTGAGGCACCATCCCTCCGATAAGCATTCTACCTATAGTCCCCCTACCTTGCCATGCCCCACCCGCATATCCTTGGACTGTGGGAGGAAACCAGAGCACCCGGAGGAAACCCCCGCAGACCCGGGGAGAACGTGCAAACTCCACACACTCACCCAAGGCCAAAATTAAACCCAGGTCCCTGGCACTGTGAGGCAGCAGTGCCAACCACTGTGCAGCTCAATTTGCCTGGACTCTCCAGGAATTGAAGATTGACCTCCAAGAGGCTGCACATATCCAATTCCGGAGGAAAAAATTCATTAATAATATCTTTTTTTTTAAATTTCTTTGAATATGTCTCTTTACCAGATATTAAAATAGTGAAAATTGGAGGTTAGCAGTGGGGGGAGCTGGGGAGGCTGTTTGGTTGACAGCCAGGCACCGTTCAATAGGTTGATGTCTTTTTGCTTTCCAACTGGCGTAAGAAGACAGTGCATCAGAACGATGGTGTGTTGGTCAACTCAGGGCAAGGGTGGGGCAAGTCACATCATGAAACCCCCAGGAATACATTTCAACACAACTGGAAACCTTAAATCCACAGACTGACTCTTGTCCTTGCAGGAGACCCATAGAAGAGAGGTAAAATGGGTGGGCATCAGTGAAAGATTGACAAGGATTGACAACTGGGTAACAATGCACAATTTGCACCCACTCACTTTCTAGTGTCTGAGAGCAGTTGTGGGTGAAGTTCCCACCTCTTTTAAGTATTCATTTGGGTAAATGCATATAATTTCTCACTGCACTGTTGCTAAATGTCTATGCACAGTACAATATGTACCAAGGGCTGTTAGGTGGCACTAATTATAATACATGTATGATACTCATTTATAAATTTGTTTTATCCTTTTTTTCTTCTACTGGCACCATGTTCTGTTGGGTCTTGGTGCACAGGAATATGTAGGCATATAGGAACACAGGGACAGGAGTAAACCATCAGATTCTCGAGCCTCTTCTGCTTTGTTCCAGTTGTTGTCTGTTATTTATTATTTCCCTCAGATTCACCACTTACATCAGTAATGAGAGTCCTAAAGGGAGGCAGTGGTAGAGTGGTATGGTGGCGTTGTCACTAGACTAGCAATCGAGAGACCCAGTAATGCTCTGGGGACCCAGCTTTGAATACCACCACCACGATGATGGTGGAATTTGAACATAATAAAATTCTGGGTCTACTTCGGCGGGATTGGCAAATCATGAGAGGGAAGGTGACAGAACTCTGCCATCACGATCTCTGGGTATGGATAGGCACAGCAGAGGTGGCAACACAGCGGTATTCAGCAGTATTCAGGAGAGAGTTGTCCTGGGAGTCCTCAGCATCCACTCTGGACAGAATGAGGTTTCATGGTTGTTTACACTTACTGTAACACCGCCCCCATCTCCCCCAACCCTCTACCCTCAACCTCTCTCAGTACTCCTCTGTGCTCAGTACTCCACTTAGAGGAAACACTGGATGCGACAAGGACGCAAAGTGTACATTGGGTGGGGGACTTCAATTGCCATCATCATCAATAGCACCACAACAGTCCGAGCTATCTGGATCCTACAGGTTACAGCTGCTCAATTGAGTCTGCAGCAGATAGTGAAGGATCCAACAAGAGGGAAAAACATACTTTACTGCACCCTCACCATTCTGACTGTCGCAGATACATCTGCCTATGACAGTATCAGTAGGAGTGACCACTGCCCAGTCCTTGTGGAGATAAAGTCCCGTCTTCACATTGATGGGCCAAAGGACCTTTCCTGAGATGGAGACCTCAATGACACTATGATGTGCTAAATGGTGTAGACTGCAAACAGATCTGTTTGATTCTAGGGGCTGTTTAGCACAGGGCTAAATCGCTGGCTTTGAAAGCAGACCAAGGCAGGCCAGCAGCACGGTTCAATTCCCGTAACAGCCTCCTCGAACAGGCACCGGAATGTGGCGACTAGGGGCTTTTCACAGTAACTTCATTTGAAGCCTACTTGTGACAATAAGCGATTTTCATTTCATTCATTTCATTTCACTTCAGATCTAGCAACTCAAGACTGGGCATCCATGAGGTGCTGTGGGCCATCAGCAGCAACAGAATTGTACTTAACCACAGGCAATAACCTCATGACATGACATATTCCCTGTGTGCCATAACTACCAACCCAAGAGATGCAACCCTGGTTCAATGAAGAGTGTAGGAGAACAATCCTGGAGCAGCACCAGGCATACCTAAACATCAGGTGGGGGATTCTCCAATATCGGCGCGATGTCCGCCGACCGGCGTCAAAAACGGCGCGAATCAGTCCGGCATCGCGCCGCCCCAAACGTGCGGAAGTCTCCGCATCTTGAGCAGCCGAGCCCTAACCTTGAGGGGCTAGGCCCACGCCGGACTGATTTCCGCCCCGCCAGATGGCAGGAAAGGCCTTTGGTGCCCCGCCAGCTGGCACGAAACTGACTTTGCCGGGAGGCGCATGCGCGGGAGCGTCAGTGGCTGCTCACGGCATCACCGCGCATGCGCAGTGGAGGAGGTCTCAGAAAGAAAAGAGTGCCCCCACGGCACAGGCCCGCCCGCGGATCGGTGGGCACTGATCGCGGGCCAGGCCACCGTGGGGGCACCCCCCGGGGCCAGATCGCCCCACGCCCCCCCCCCAGGACCCCGGAGCCCGCCCGCGCCGCCGTGTCCTGCCGTCCCAAAGATGGTTCAATCCACGCCGGCTGTCGTGGGTTGACAGCGGCGGGACATCGGCCCATCGCGGGCCAGAGAATCGCCGGGGGGGGGGGGCCGCCAACCAGCGTGGCGCGATTCCCGCCCCTGCTGAATATCAGGTGCCAGAGAATTCGGCAACCGGCGGGGGCGGGATACACGCCAGCCCCCGGCGATTCTCCGACCCGGCGGGGGGGTCGGAGAATCCCGCCCCAGGTGTCAACTTGGTGAAGCTACAACACAGGACTACTTGTGTGTCAAACAGCATAAACAGCAAGCAATAGATAGAGTTGCCACAACGGAACAGGGGCGGGATTCTCCGCAATCGGCGCCAAAAACGGGGCGAATCAGTCCGGCATCGCGCCGCCCCAAAGGTACGGAATTCTCTGCATCTTGAGGGGCCGAGCCCTCTCCTTGAGGGCCTAGGCCCACGCCGGAGTTATTTCCGCCCTGCCGGCTGGCAGGAAAGGCCTTTGCCGTGCGACGCATGCGGGGGAGTGTCAGCGGCCGCTCACGGCATCCCCGCGCATGCGCAGTGGAGGGGTTCTCTTCCGCCTCCGCCATAGTGAAGACCATGGCGACGGCGGAAGGAAAAGAGTGCCCTCACGGCACAGGCCCGCCCGCGGATCGGTGGGCCCCGATTGCAGGCCAGGCCACCGTGGGGGCACCCACCCCCAGGACCCGGGAGCCCGCCCGCGCCGCCTTGTCCCGCCGTTCAAAAGGTGGTTTAATCCATGCCGGCTGGCGTGGGTTGACAGCGGCGGGACTTCGGCCCATCACGGACCGGAGAATCGTCGGGGGTGGACCCGCCGACCGGCGTGATTCCCGCCCCCACCGAATCTTCGGTGGCGGAGAATTCGGGACACGGTGGGGGTGGGATTCACGCCGGTCTCCGGTGATTCTCCGACCCGGTGGGGGGGTTGGAGAATCGCGCCCCAGATCTAAGGGGCGAAATTCTCCCCCAACGGCGCGATGTCCGCCGACTGGCGCCAAAGACGGCGCCAATCAGACGGGCATCGCGCCGGCCCAAAGGTGCGGAATGCTCCGCATCTTTGGCAGCCTAGCCCCAACATTGAGGGGCTAGGCCGACGCCGGAGGGATTTCCACCCCGCCAGCTGGCGGAAATGGCGTTTGTTGCCCCGCCAGCTGGCGCGGAAATGCGTCGCATGCGCGGGAGCGTCAGCGGCCGCTGTCAGTTTCTCGGCGCATGCGCGGGAGCGTTTCCCGCGCATGCGCAGTGGGGAGAGTCTCTTCCACCTCCGCCATGGTGGAGGCCGTGGCGGAGGCGGAAGGGAAAGAGTGCCCCCACGGCACAGGCCCGCCCGCGGATCGGTGGGCCCCGATCGCGGGCCAGGCCACCGTGGGGGCACCCCCCGGGGTCAGATCGCCC
The DNA here is from genome assembly GCF_047496885.1 of Scyliorhinus torazame. NCBI lineage: Eukaryota > Metazoa > Chordata > Chondrichthyes > Carcharhiniformes > Scyliorhinidae > Scyliorhinus > Scyliorhinus torazame. The sequence goes on along the minus strand of NC_092710.1, from coordinate 284,051,148 downwards.
CGCGCCCCGCGCCCCCCCCCCAGGACCCCGGAGCCCGCCCACGCCGCCTGGTCCCGCCGGTAAATACCAGGTTTGATTTACGCTGGCGGGACAGGCAATTTCTGGGCGGGACTTCGGCCCATCCGGGCCGGAGAATCCAGCGGGGGGTCCCGCCAACCGGCGCGGCCCGATTCCCGCCCCACCCAGTCTCCGGTACTGGAGACTTCGGCGGGGGCGGGTGCGGGATTCACGGCGGCCAACGGCCATTCTCCGACCCGGCGGGGGGCTCGGAGAATGACGCCCCTGTTCTTCAGCCCTGCATGTGAATGCTGGAGGATGATTAAACAACTCACTGCAGGAGGAGGCTCCAGAAATATCCCCATCCTCAATGGTGGAGGAGCCTAGCATATCAACGCAAAAGATAAGGATGAAGCATGCGCAATAATCTTCAGCCAGAAGTGCCGAGTGCATGACCCATCTCGGCCTTCAACAGAGGACCCCAGATTTACAGTCTTCAACCAATTCAATTCACCCCACGTGATATCAAGAAATGGCTGAAGACACTGGATACTGCAAATGCTATGGGCCCAGCAATAGTACTGAAGACTTGTGCTCCAGAACATCCCTCACCCATAGCCAAGCTGATCCAGTACAGTTACTGTGATGATATGCATCGCTGTAAATACACAAGGGGTTAATGCAAATACACTAAGACTAGATAAACACTAGAGGGAGCACCAGAGACATCATGACACACAGACATTCAACCAATAGATCAGTAAGATAGGACACGACCAATGGGCATTCAAGACACATCCAGATGTGACACTACCACAGGGGGGCATTACACCAACCCATATAAAAGGACACAGCACACATGCTCAGTCTCTTTCCAGTGGAGACACTTAGTGAGTACAGACAGGGTTGATTGAAACACATCACACTCACCACGTGGATTGTAGCAGGCTGGTTAGTTAGTCTGAGTAGTGATAGCAGGATTAACAGGATTGGATTGGATTGGATTTGGATTGGATTTGTCGATTGTCACGTGTACCGAGGTACAGTGAAAAGTATTTTTCTGCGAGCAGCTCAACAGATCATTAAGTACATGGGAAGAAAAGGGAAGAAAATAAAATACATAATAGGGTAACAGAACATATACAATGTAACTACATAAGCACTGGCATCGGATGAAGCATACTGGGTGTAGTGTTAATTAGGTCAGTCCATAAGAGGGTCATTTAGGAGTCTGGTGACAGTAGGGAAGAAGCTGTTTTTGAGTCTGTTCGTGCGTGATCTCAGACTTCTGTATCTCCTGCCCAATGGAAGAAGTTGGAAGAGTGAGTAAGCCGGGTGGGAGGGATCTTTGATTATGCTGCCCGCTTTCCCCAGGCAGCGGGAGGTGTAGATGGAGTCATTGGATGGGAGGCAGGTTTGTGTGATGGACTGGGTGGTGTTCACGACTCTCTGAAGTTTCTTGCGGTCCTGGGCCGAGCAGTTGCCATACCAGGCTGTGATGCAGCCAGATAGGATGCTTTCTATGGTGCATCTGCAAAGGTTGGTAAGGGTTAATGTGGACACGCTGAATTTCCTTAGTTTCCTGAGGAAGTAAAGGCGCTGTTGTGCTTTCTTGGTGGTAGCGTCGACGTGGGTGGACCAGGACAGATTTTTGGAGATGTGCACCCTAGGAATTTGAAACTGCTAACCATCTCCATCTCTGCCCCGTTGATGCTGACAGGGGTGTGCACAGTACTTTGCTGTACAGGAGAGTTGAATCCAAGTAGCAAAATCATTGACAGTTTAATAAATGTGTTAAAGCTATCTCCAAGTCTGAACCTTCCTTTGTCAGAGTGCACATCAAGGAAGCAGCTCATGCTACGTCAAGAGCATAACAAAGAGCATACCAAGGAGTGACTGTTTAAATCCATATAGTTTCAACTCAGCAAACCGTGACAACCAGCCACAGTACCCAGGCAAGATGATCGAGATTCCGGTGCCACGGCAATCTCAGTGCAAAGGTTTGAGATCTTCCTGGTTGCAGCCGATCTACAAGATGTGGCCGATGCTGAAAAGACAGAGCTTCTGCTCACAATTGCGGATGCAAATGCAGACCAAATCTTCAAAACATTCAAGTACTCCAGAGGGCAAGAAAAGAGAGACTTCCAGACAGTCCTGGACAAGTTCAAACAATACTGCGAGGGAAACACAAAAAAAACAGCAGAAAACGGTAAAAGAGGCGCCAATACTAACCATGAGGCTGAGGGCGGCGAGCAACGAATGACAATTTTGATCGGCAGCCATCTTGGAAAAGGTGCCGCACATGCGCAGTTGAGAAAAGGGTGCAAAGTAAAGGAACAGCGATCTGCGCATGCATAATCCATTCTTATGCTCTGCGTCACAAGCATCATGATGTCAGAGACCCCGGACCACGCCCACTTAAAGGGGAAATGTCCCAAAACGTGAAAAAAAGCTTTAAAGCCGTAAAACCCGATTCTTTCACCTGGAACGACAGCACAATGCCTGAAATTCAACCAGTAGCTGAAGGTAACCTCAGCAGAACCCTGCAACATGCAGTAAGCACCGCCCTAGAAGATGATATGGTCTTGGAAGACAACGGCTCAGACAAAGATTTCATCTTGGGAGGTGGCTACCCCAGTACCAAATCCGAACCGCAACTAGAGGTTTGTACATTGAAGACCCCGACGACGCGTTCTTCGGATTGGTGAATCCTCAGCCTAGCATATATGACATCCCGACTCATGAGTGCAGGCTTCCGCTACGGCCTGACGCCAAGAGACAGAGAGCGGTACAAGCCCACAAAGAGCAGCCTGCTGCCATACAGGGAGTGGTCCACGTACCGTGAGGAGTCACCGACTCCACACAGAAAGTGGTCCACGCACCGCGAAGTGTCCCCGACTCCACACAGAGAGTGGTCCACGCACCACGAAGGGTCCCAGCCTCCACACAGAAAGCGATGAAAGACTCCACAGCGAGACAACTGCACGTCTCCACACAAAACGTTACTCCAGTGACACAAGCCTCCACAGCGAGCTCGTGGACAGACTCCACGATAGAAGCAACGCAAGACTCCAAGAGCGCAGTCCTTGCATGAACAAGAAGTGATGACAGTCTCCACAGTGAGACCGATGAACAATTCCACACAGGGAACGCTGCAAGAATCCACAGAGGGAGTGACACAAGCCTCCACAGCGAGCTCGTGGACGGACTCCACGATGGAAGGAACGCAAGACTCCAGAGCGCAGTCCTTGCCTGAACAAGACCATGAGGGTCCAGCAACCTCCTCTGAACAACCAGCAGCAGACGATGCAAGTCTGCCACGCTCAAGTGAACAATAGAAAGACTATGACACTCTACCACGCTCACATGAACAGCAAGAAGACTATGACAGTCTACCACGCTCACGTGAACAGCAAGAAGACTATGACAGTCTACCACACTCCAGTGAGCAGCAGGAAGATTATGACAGTCTACCACGCTCAAGTGAACAGCAAGAAGACTATGACAGTCTACCACGCTCACCTGAACAACAAAGTGACTATGACAGTCCACCCAGATTATTTGAGCCACCAGAAGAAGACGCTGACAGCCTACCCAACTCAAGTGAATGACAAGAAGACACAGGCTCTACCCACTGTATGTGCAACAAGTGATGACGGTATCCCACTTCCCATACCAGGGGCGGGATTCTCCGACCCCCCGCTGGGTCGGAGAATCGCCGGCAGCTGCCGTGAATCCCGCCCCCACCGGTTGCCAAATTCTCTGGCACCTGATATTCGGCGGGGGCGGGAATCGCGCCGGTCGGCGGGCCCCCCCCCCCGGCGATTCTCCAGCATGCGATGGGCCGAAGTCCCGCTGCTGGAATGCCTGTCCCGCCGGTGTGGGTTAAACCACCTTTCTTACCGGCGGGACAAGGCAGCGGGAGCGGGTTCCGGGGTCCTGGGGGGGGCGCTGTGGTGTTGGGTGCTCTGGTGCACAGATGAGCCAACACAGTTGTATGTGGTACAACTCTATTTTATTATAACTCTTATAATACAGTTTGTTCTGGATACTCTGCACGTGCTGTCTCCCTGAGTGTGTTTGGCAATAGATGTGTCCTGGTTCTCCTCTGCAGCTAATACTGACCACCGGGGGTCGTGTCTGTGCTTTTATATCTTTCTGTCATTGGTTGTGGTGTTGTGTGTTCTGATTTGTCTGTTGGTGTGTCTATCATGATGTGTGTGTTTGAATATCATGACAGGCGCGGGGCGATCTGGCCCCGGGGGGTGCCCCCATGGTGGCCTGGCCCGCGATCGGGGCCCACCGATCAGCGGGCGGGCCTGTGCCGTGGAGGCACTCTTTTCCCTCCGCCTCGGCCACAGTTTTCACCATGGCCGATGCGGAAGGGACACCCCCACTGCGCATGCGCGGGGATGACGTCAGCAGCCGCTGACGCTCCCGCGCATGCGCGATCCTCCACCGGCCGGCGAAGACCTTTCGGCCCCAACTGGCATGGTGCCAAAGGCCTTTCCCGCCGGCCGGCAGAGCGCCAACCACTCCGGCGCAGGCCTAGCCCCTCAAGATGAGGGCCTGGCCACTAAAGGTGCGGCGAAATCTGCACCTTTGGGGTGACCCGACGCCGGAGTGGTTCCCGCCACTCCATCCCGCCGGGACCCCTCATCCCGCCGGGTAGGAGAGAATCCCGCTTCAGATGTGCAACGTGACAGACCTCAGCTCGTGTGTACAGAGACACTCGACAATCACAGTGAGACTATTCGTGACTCCGGTGACACCACGTTACTTCAAACCTCACTCGCTCGAGCCTCTCCACAAGCAAATGCATTCCTGAACGTTTTGACGAAACCTCAGAAGATTCAAGTGAACCTGAAATGACTCAGGACGGGGAGTATTAAGAAACCTCAGCTGACACAGGTGAACCAGAACCGATTCCAGACGGGGAGCATCGACAAGTCAAAGCTGATTCAAGTAAGCCGGACATGACTCCAGACGGAGAGCGCCACAAATTCAGTGATGGCACGCTCAAGGAAACAGCAGTTGCCACAAAGAACGCAGACACGAGTAACTGTGTGAAGGACTCATATTATCCACAGAGTGTGGTCCTTGAGCGCAGCAAACACGACAACAAAACCAACCAACACAACAACAACATCAAAGACAAGAACAGGAAGCGTACCAGAGGCAACAATGTCGACAACAAGCACGACAAAAACAACACCAATGGAACTACAACTGGTACGACACGGTACAACTCTGCAAATGAGGGACACTGTTACTGCTCAGCTCAGTACAATGACATACCATGGCAGGACGATGCATCTTACCAATTCACGTTTGCTACACTACCAATAGGCAACCCGGCTTTTAGGACAGATGCCATCAAGAATTGCTACCATAAGCATCGAAAGAAAGAGTCCAAATCAGTCAATGAAGTGATTTGAACACTTGAACACCTCCTGATGACCAATCACCAGGACACACTTGGTGTTCACAAGGGACTGACAACGTCACCATTGACTCTTCTATACCAGACCATATAAATTCATGAACTATTTGACTCATAACTTTTATTTTGTATTGTCTTATCCTCAAAGTTATCGCAACTATTATTTGGTCTTGTATACTAGAGTATAGTCATCACAGTCATCATAACGTGTACATAGCATCACTTATCTACCTAGTTTGTTCAATTTTCTTTAACACTGTACAGAAAATATGTAACACGAAAAAAGGGGGATGTGGTGATATGCATCACTGTAAATACACAAGGGGTTAATGCAAATACATTAAGACTAGATAAACATTAGAGGGAGCACCAGACATCATGACACACAGACATTCAACCAATAGGTCAGTAAGATAGGACACGACCAATGGGCATTCAAGAAACATCCAGACGTGACACTACCACAGGAGGGCATTACACCAACCCATATAAAAGGACACAGCACACATGCTCAGTCTCTTTCCAGTGGAGATACTTAGTGAATACAGACAGGGTTGATTGAAACACATCACACCCACCACGTGGATTGTAGCAGACTGGTTAGTTAGTCTGAGTAGCTATAGCAGGATTAACAGTAGAGTCGAATCCAAGTAGGAGAATCGTCAACAGTTTAATAAATGTGTTAAAGCTATCTCCAAGTCTGAACCTTCCTTTGTCAGAGTGTAAATCTAGGGAACAGCCTATGCTATGTCAAGAGCATAACAAAACAGTTACAACACTGGCATCTACCCGGCAATGTGGAAAATTACCCGGGAAAGTCCTGTACACAAGAAACAGGATAAATCTAACCAGGCCAATTATCTCACCATCAGTCTGTTAGTGAGAGAAACAGAATTAATGTACAAGGTTGAGCTGCCCTTTCCTCAGAACTGAAGAAAGATAGATAGATATCTAAATGTTTTTAATCCTGTTGAAGAGGGCAGGGGGGCAGGAAAAACAACAAAGAAAGTGATGGAGGGCAAGAGAGGATAAACAACAAGAAATTTGTGACACAATAGCAAAAGCAGCCGGTAATGGCTATAGTAAAGAAACAAAGGGCGGGATTCTCCGGCCACGTCCGCCCAGCGACCGGAGAATCCCGCCTGAGATCAATGGACTTCTCCATTGTCTGCGTCTCGCCCGTGGTGATCTTGTGGCAGGCGGGGTGGAAGAATCCAGCCCAAAGATTGTGTCCAAATGAGGCACGAATGGCTACATCACAGCCATCTGAGGGCAACTTGAATCTTAAACCTGTGTTCCCTGGTTATCAACTGCCCTGCCATGGGAACAGTTACTCCCTATCTCTTCCATCAAGACCTCTCAGAATTTAATGGGAACATATGAAACTGTATGTAATGAAATTTGAGTTTAAAACAAAATATCTTTCCACGTAATGTACCCTATTCTGTATTTCCAGTGCATATGTCTCTCCAGTTGCTCAGGTGAATATAGTTTTTCCCATGTGTGCTACTAGTTATAGCTCAGTTAGTGATAGAAGCTGCAGTAGCTTCCCTAGTGTAATTGAGGATTGGGAAGATGGATAGTACAAAGCCACCAATTGATGCTATAACCACTGGGTCAATTAACATCTTTTACTCTCTCAGCTGGAACTGGGGCTTGGATTTGCAATACCATTGGCACAACAGAGTGTGCAAAGTCTGTCAAAATGGGTTTTGAATAGTCTTGCACTGTGGTTGTTGATCAATCAGGAAACCCATTTAAGTGGCATCTGGAACGTGTACAGGTTTTAAAAAAATTATTCTTTCATGGGATGTGGGCATCACTGACAAGTTCAGCCTATTTTTAATTGTCATTGAATCACTACAGTGCAGAAAGAGGCCATTTGGCCCGTAGAGTCTGTGCCAGCCCTCCGAAAGAGCACCCCACCTAGGACCACTACCCCTCCCTATCGCGTCACCCCATGTAACCTTTGGTTACTGAGGGGCAATTTAGCATGGCCAATCCACCTAACCTGCACATCTTTGGACTGTGGGAGGAAACTGGAGCATCCAGAGAAAACCCACGCAGACACGGGGAGAACATGCAAACTCCACACAGACCCAAGGCCGGTAGCACAGTGGTCAGTGTCATGACATTCAAACACACACATCATGATAGACACACCAACAGACAAATCAGAACACACAACACCACAACCAATGTCAGAAAGATATAAAAGCACAGACACGACCCCCGGTGGTCAGTATTAGCTGCAGAGGAGAACCAGGACACATCTATTGCCAAACACACTCAGGGAGACAGCACGTGCAGAGTATCCAGAACGAACTGTATTATAAGAGTTATAATAAAATAGAGTTGTACCACATACAACTGTGTTGGCTCATCTGTGCACCAGAGCACCCAACACCACATGGTACAGGAGTGGATCGATACCTGCCGGCATACCTCAGTGTACAGAGACAACCAGCAGTGCCCAGGCATGATGTACAAGCTCCCGGTTCCGCAGGCGCTCCAGTGCGACGGCGACCTCCACGAAAACTGGCGGCGATTCCGGCAAAATTTCGAATTGTTCCTGGTGGCAGCTGAACTCAAAGACCTGGATGATAGGGAAAAAATTGAATTTCTCCTCACCGTCGCCGGTGCAAGGGCAAGAGAAATATTCAGAAGGTTCAGGTTCTTCAGGAGGCAGCAAAGGTACGATTACCAGGCAGTCCTGGGCAAATTCTCCAAGTACTGTGAAGAATACGCAATCCAATGGGCACTTAAAGGTAAGAAAAGCTGCAGTACTCACCTCGTGGCTGGGATCCCGGAGCCCGAAATCCCGGGCCTGAGAAAAGGCTGGGTCGAGGTCGGCGGCCATCTTGCTAAAGGTATAACGCTAGCACAGTTGCGCGAGAAGTGCGCAGAACCGGAAGTTTCGTTTGCGCATGCGCGAGATGCTGCGCATGCGCAGTCAAGAAAACGGCCATCGGGAAAGGAACAGCGATCTGAGCATGCGCAGTCGCTTCCTACGTGCTACATACCGAGCGTCAGGATGTCAGAGGCCCCAGACTGCACCAATTTAAAAGGGAAATGTCCCAAATCCAATTTAAAAGGGAAACGTCCCAAATCAAAAAAACAAAAATCTGTTAAAGCTGTAAAACAACCTTCCCTCACCTGGAATGACAGCACAGTGCCGCAAATTGACCCAGGAGATGAATTTGACCTCCGAAGAACCCTCCGACAAGCAGTTACCTACGCACAAGCCGATGATTCCGACCTTGAATACTTCGATGACGATTTTTACAGGGTTTCCGGACCTCGCGAGCCCAATGATAGCTCCGTGGTCCTATATGACTATGACTCGGACGAACCTTTCGTGTTGCACATTGGCGGCCCCCACATTGAATCCGACGCAGATGCGGATTCATTTTTCGGATTTGAGGATCTTCAATCCAGCAGATATGACGTTCCAACTTATCAGTACCGGATGATGCTGCAGCCTGACATTAACAGACAGGGAGCGGTGCAAGCACACGGAGAGTGCCCTGCTGCCACACAGAGCGTGGTCCACGTCCCGCTCAACGTTCCCGACTCTATGAAAGAAGACATGCAAGACTCCAGAGTGCAGTCCTCGCATGAACCAGAAGTGACTCCAGTGTCACAAGCTTCCACAGCAAGCTCGTGGACAGACTCCACAATTGCAGAAATGCAAGACTCCAGAGCGCAGTCCTTGCACGGACAAGAAGTGACTCCAGTGTCACAAGCCTCCACAGAGAGCTCGTGGACAGCCTCCACGATAGAAGCAACGCAAGACTCCAGAGCGCAGTCCTTGAACGAACAAGAAGTGACTCCAGTGTCACAAGCCTCCACAGAGAGCTCGTGGACAGCCTCCACGATAGAAGCAACGCAAGACTCCAGAGCGCAGTCCTTGCACGAACAAGAAGTGACTCCAGTGTCACAAGCCTCCACAGAGAGCTCGTGGACGGACTCCACGATGGAAGGAACGCAAGACTCCAGAGCGCAGTCCTTGCAGGAACAAGACCATGAGGGTCTAGCAACCTCTCCTGACCAACCAGCGGCAGACGATGCAAGTCTGCCATGCTCACGTGAACAGCAAGAAGGCTATAACAGCCTACCATGCTCCACTACACAGCAGCATGACCATGACGGTCTCTCATGCTACAATGAAGGGCACAGCGCTGAAGACTGTTCAAGCCCAACTGAAGACAAGCCAAAGGAATCGCCTCGTCCAAGCCCGAAGAAAAAAGGTTTATGCGCTGACCTTCAGGATCATTGTAGCCGAACAGAGATTAATAATGCTGCACGGCCACAGAAGGATGCTGAGGATTTGCTAACGAAATTAATTGAATGTTTAACTTGCAAGGAGCAGACTGAGAATTGCCAGTGTTTTAGTACGGATCGAAAAAATGGACAAGACATTGATCCTCAGGTAATGGAAATAACACAACCTGAATCATATCTACAGCAGGGACAAATGTCTCCCTTCAACACAATGCCGCAAAATCCCAACTTCGGAGACCAGCAGTTAGTCAGTAATGACTCTTCAAACCTAGAGGGGAACATTAATTGCATTGAACCTATACACACTCCACTGATTATTGAGCAGAACATTGGAGCAAGAATCCTGAGGACACCGACATCGAGTAGCCAGATAACGAATTTAAAACCCACAGCAGTTTCAAGTGAACCAAGTGTGCTTTCCACTAATGGTGAAGATGCAGATAAGGTCGACCCGATTATCCATTGTACCACACTAACCCCAGTGATTAAGCAGTTATGTATGGGGAGTATAATGTGGGCAATTGAGAACAGTAAAAGAGAGACTGTGACCATGCCAGTCCCAGCAAAATCAGACCCAGAGACCATGAAGGCATGTACATTAAACAAAGTTACATATGAGGTACCTGAGAAGAAAAGTGAAACGGAATGTTCTTTGGAAAATGGTACCATGTCGATAGAAACAGTGGATCCTATATTCGAGACCATACATATGGGAGAATTTGGGGGTAATAAACAAGGTTCTGCAATGTCTGGGGGAAGATTTAAAGTTCCAAAGAAGAAAAGCCCAAATGAAGGACAATGGCAAGACAATGACAGTCCACCGACATGGTGTGCACCACCAGATGAAAACTCTGACAATTTACCCAACCCTAGTGAACAGCAAGCTGCTAATGACGATCTATCCACGGGATGTGAGACGAGTGACGACAGCATCCCACTTCCCATGCAAAAGGTGCAAGGTGACAGACCTCGCCTAGTGCGTACCGAGGCACTCGACGATCATGGTGGGACCACTGACGACTGCGGTGGCGGCGCACCGCTTCCACCCTCGATGGCTCGAGCCTCTCCACTGGTTGGTGCATTCCTGCATGTTCCGACTCCAGAAGTGCAGCTTCAGGGAATCTCGGCTGCCTCCAGTGAACCTGTTGGGACTCCGGACGGGGGGCATCGACGGAAGGCAGACCGGACTCCAGATGGGGAGCAGCCAAGCGCCGACTCTGATTTGCGCACGCCAGACCTTGCTCCGGACGGGCGGTGTCGCGGCCTCGGTGATGGCACGCTCAGGGTGACGGCAGATGCCACGGCGACAGGGAATGGATCGCGTGGCAGTCCCACTGGGTCGGCAGTGGCAACCAGCACCGGCGGTCCAAGATGGACACACCAATTCGCGCCATCGCCAGACGTTGATGCGAGCAACAATTCTCTCTCCAAGGCGACATGCTTCGACGTTTCTCTGCGGAGTCGCCCTTCCGGCACAGCAGGTGGCCGGAACCAGCGTACACGGTCTCGGCCAACTTCCACATCTGGCACAGTCATCGCCTTGCATGATATTAGTGATGGTGCTACTTCGATGGCAACGACCCATCGGCTACAAGATGCCGTCCACCACAAACATAAAAAGAAAACAGACTCCACCTTGTTCCTGGCATGCAGGGCGGATGGATTGGTGCGTAGGCGCAATCAGCGGGCTTTGTGCCGCCTTCCACGCTCGCAACTGCACCGTACGCACACGCCGGATCCTCCACTGGTTCCCAAGGATGACTTCGTGGAGATGCCACGGATCATGCCCCTTCCATCGCCACCAGAACCAAACCACAGCCAGGGCACCACTAACAAAGATGTTGAATGTTATATTTGCACGAATGAAAAAACCAAGCACTGCACGAAGTACAACAAATGGTAAAGTAGAGACTTCGGCAACAGCATCACCTCCAACAGTCCAAGGTGAACCAGTGTGACCCCAAATCTCCACAGCTGAACCGGCTTGAGGACCAGCCCATTCTTGAGGCGGTCACCCATTAGACTGGACTTATAACGCTGTTCATACGTTCAAAAAGTCAAACACTTCTGTATTATAACCTGTTGTTGTTTATTGTTCCAGATATCGTCTGACCGGACCAATGTTCAAGTTTTTTTTTTCTCTCGCATCCAAGTTTTGTTATGGTACAACCTTGTTAGTGTGACGCACCCGACATCGCCCCATGTAAATAGTTACGTCATAAACACACGCTGTACACAACACAAACACACACTCTTAGATGCACTCACGACACAATTATATTTATAACCACGTAGGCACTTATCTTTGTAAAAAGGGGGGATGTCATGATATTCAAACACACACATCATGATAGACACACCAACAGACAAATCAGAACACACAACACCACAACCAATGACAGAAAGATATAAAAGCACAGACACGACCCCCGGTGGTCAGTATTAGCTGCAGAGGAGAACCAGGACACATCTATTGCCAAACACACTCAGGGAGACAGCACGTGCAGAGTATCCAGAACGAACTGTATTATAAGAGTTATAATAAAATAGAGTTGTACCACATACAACTGTGTTGGCTCATCTGTGCACCAGAGCACCCAACACCACAGTCAGCACTGTTGCTTCATAGTGCCAGGGTCACAGGATCGATTCCCGGCTTGGGTCATTGTCTGTGCGGAGTCTGCACATTCTCCCTGTGTCTGCATGAGTTTCCTCCGGGTGCTCCGGTTTCCTCCCACAAGTCCCGAAAGATGTGCTTGTTAGGTGAATTGGACATTCCGAATTCCCCTTCTGTGTACCCAAATAGGTAAAATGCGTCGACATGGGGCTTTTCACAGTAACTTCATTGCAGTGTTAATGTAAACCTACTTGTGACAATAAAGATTATTTTTAAAAATAAAGAAAGAAAGAATCGATCCGGGATCGATGGTGGTGTGAGTGCTAACCACTGTGCCACTTTGTTTTTGAACTAAGTGGCTTGCTAGGTCAGTTGAAATGGGAGTTAAGAGTCACCTTACCGTCGGTCTGTAGTTACGTGTAGGCCAGATTAGGTGAGGATGGCAGATTTCAGTATGGTATAAGTAAACCAGACAGGTTAAAAGAAAACTATAGTTGTTGTCGTCACCACTGCTGATGGATAGCTTTTAATTCCAGATTTCTTGATTGAACTTAAGTTGGGCCAGCTTCCTTTGTGGAATTTGAACCGATGGTCCCAAAGCATCTGCCTAGGCCAGTGGATTATTAGTCCAGCGAGGTTGCCAATACACCACCATTGCCCCCTTCCTGCCTACAGCGGGAAGCTTGGCGGGCAGCGATTTTAATTTGGCAGGAGGCTAAAAATCAGTTTACCGATGAACTTTTGGAATTAGTTTCTCTGGATTTTAAAGACGCACTGTGCTCCCCGACAAATGATGTCAGGAAACCTTTTGGATGAATGAGCATGCTCATTAAAAGGCTGACTCACCTGAATTAAGTTTCCCTTCAAAATTCAGCTCCCTGTCAATCAGAAATTGGAACCTTCATCTTTCCCACTGTCTATAAGCGGCATGCGCCTGACGGGGTTGACTTCTTTCACAATGTGGCCCCCCATCTTTAAGGCCACACCTCTTTCTATAGTTTCAAGCCCTCTAACTATCATTTGAGGATATTTGACAACTTTATGTCTATTAATCATGGACGCTTCATCATTTTTAATGTTGCATTTATTGATATCTTGAAAATGCATTTAAAGGAACAAAATGCAGAGTTATCAGTGAGGGTAGTTTGTTTTAAAATAACTCAAACAATAGCAATAAATCACCAAAGAATGGCTGTTTCCTGGTGCACCTAAAACTCTGGACTTATATTGACATCCATTTTAAATCAACATATTTAGAGGAAGTTTGTGTTTAAGGAACTGAGATGCATTTTGGAGGAGGGACAGGTACACAAGCATAAAAGAATGACAAATTTGAGCATAGCGTAATTAGGTGTATAGCACAAGTAGAACAGACAACATTCAGTGCAGAACAAGGCCTTTCGGCCCATCGAGTCTGCACCAACACACTTAAGCCCTCACCTCCACCCTATCCCCGTAATCCAATAACCCCTCCTAACCTTTTTGATCACTAAGGGCAATTTATCATGGCCAATCCACCTAACCTGCACGTCTTTGGACTGTGGGAGGAAACCGGAGCACCCGGGGAAAACCGACGCAGACACAGGGACCCTGGTGCAGTGAAGCCACAGTGCTATCCACTTGTGCTACCGTGCTTGCACTTGAGTTTCCTCAATTTTTCACACCAGGTCATTCCTTTGTGCCCCAAAGTACACATGTCAATAGACACCATAGTGTTTGCATAGATGTTGAATAAAGAGGTTCAGGTTCACAGCACAGATGGATTACAAAAGAAAAGTTCAAATAGACTTTATCGTTACCTGAATTGATGCCTTGATATCAGTAACTCCTTGTAATGTTGACTGCTGGTTGTTGTATGACAACTCTCACCTTGAAGGATTAACTGCATGTTGACTTCCTGACAATTTTATATTCAATATACGATGAAGATTTATTGTCTTGATAAAGAGAAGGGAAAATACAGTTGGCCAGAACAATCCTCCCAAAAATCCTTTAAAAATGTACTTCATTGAAGATTTTCCTGAACACTTAAATTGCAGTATTATTTTTTGTGCCAAGATAGTAAACACTGGGGATTCAATCAGAGATAGATGTGTTTATTTTGCCTTGTGGAAGAAATTAGGTGTGCAGAGGTGTAGATACAGCACTGATCAATTGCCGTTTGTTGATGGATAGCTCTTATTTATTATTCTTGCTTGGACTGAATACCCTGCTTGGTCTTGAAAGTTGGGATGTTAGTGAGCAAAGAATGCACATTCATTTTTGTCCAAAAACACCTATTGGCCTTCATTTAAACTGAAGGGAATATGGAAAAACTATGGGGTGATTTTCTGGTGAAGTTCTCTCCACGCCTGTCATTTGTCTGGTATTCCAGGAAGCAGGGGGATGGATCGTGGTGGAAAATTGTTCACTATGGATCCAGTGAGCATCTTACCCAAGCCAGCAACTTCAAACAGAGCGTTATTGTCTAATTTAACCTATAAGCTGTGCTCTAATTGAACTGTTTAAAGGAGCTGACAGTAGATAAAGAGAAAGAGGCAGAACTTTAAAACTAGTGCCAGGCAGATCATTGGAGCTTTCAGAGCACATTTGTTTCTACAAAAGGTGTGATGGAAATCTAGATCTCTCTCCACAAGGTGAATTGATATCTGAAAAACAAGATGGATGTTATTTGTTAGGCTAGGGCATTAAGGTGAGGCAAGGAATTAAGATTCATATAAATCCTCATCAAATCGATTGGCTGAATGGACTTAAGGAACTGAATAGCCTACTTATGGTCTTATTTTCCTATTATGATCGTATCTTTAAAAGGAAGCATGACCTTGTAAGCATTCCCAGTATTTGAATGCTTGCGTGAAGGCAGGGTTGTTTCAGAAATTGTGGACAGATTGAGTTACTTTAAGTATAAAACAATTGCAATTCAAGGTTCTAAAAGAAAATTACACATACGTCCCTAAAAAAGAGAGCATAACTTAAATGTTTCACTGTCTTCTCAGGAAAGGTTTGCAGCTCCAACAACACTCAAGAAGCTCGACACCATCCAGGACAAAACAGACGCTTGATTAGTACCCCTTCCACAAGCATTTAATCCCTCCACCTCTGACGAACAGTGGAAGCCATGTGTACCATCTACAAGCGGCACTGCAGGAACTCACCATGGTTCCTTAGACAGCACCTTCTAAACCCACAAACACTAGCATCGAGAAAGACAAAGGCAGCAGATACCTGGTAACACTACCACCTGGAGTTCCCCCTCCAAGTCACTTACCATCCTGACTTGGAAATATATCGCTGTTCCTTCATTCTCGCGGGGTAAAAATCCTGGAATTCTAAGAGGACTATGGGTGAACCAACACCTCAGGCACTGTAGTGGTTCAAGAATACAACTCATCACCATCTTCTGAAGAGCCAGGAAGGATGAGCAACAATTGCTGTTCTAGCCAGCAACACCCACATCCTGCAAATTTGTAAAAAAATAACTTTTGGAGTTCTATCTCAGCAATGTAGGGTCAATGGCACAGCAGTTGGCATGCAGTTGGAACACAGCAAAAATTGCGAGCGGCAAGTTCTGAAAATTGCCGGGAACAAGCTCGGAAAATTGTGGGGACCAAATTCCGCATTTCCTGATGTGTATTCACTACTGGAAAGCTCGACTAGCTGTGTGAAGCATGGTAAAATTTATACTGTGACAAGCAAACACTGTGGGAGGAAGTTATTTGCACGTTACATCTCCTGTCCCGACGTCACCGTACAAGAAAGAAGAGCTTGGGCGGGATTCTGTGAAAACCGGCGGGGGAGGGCAACTCCGGCGCGAAGGAGTGGCATGAATCACTCCGGCGTCGGGCCACCCCGAAGGTGCGGAATCCTCCACACCTTCAGGGGCTAGGCCGGAGCCGGAGTGGTTTGCGCTGTGCCGGCCGGCGTGGAAGTGCTTGGCACCACACCAACCGGCGACGAAAGGCCTCCGCCGGCTGGCGCGAGTTGGCGCATGCGCGGGAGCGCCAGTATTTGCAGTATGTGCAGTATCATCCCAGCGCATGCGCAGGGGGGGTTCATCTCCGCGTCGGCCATCACGGACTGTTACAGCGGCTGACGTGGAGGAATAGAGTGCCCCCACGGAAGACCGCCCGCGAATCGGTGGGCCCCGTGGGTGCACCTCCCGGGGCCAGATCCCCCCGCGCCCCCCGAGGACCCCGGAGTCCGCCCGCGGAGCCGGGTCCCACCAGTAAGTACCTACCTTAATTTACGCTGGCGGGACGGGCCTAAAACGGGCGGCCGCTCGGCCCATCGCAGGCCGGAGAATTCGGGGGCCCCGGGGCCCATTGCGTCGCCCCGGTCCTCGCCATTTTCCGAGGCGGGCGGCGCGATTCACGTCGGTGGGATTTTGGAGGGGCCGGAGAATTCGGCGGCTGGCAGGAGCGGGATTCACGCCGGCCCCCGGCGATTCTCCAACCCGGCGGGGGGTCGGAGAATCCCGCCCCTTGTCCCATATAGCATATACTTTAATAGTAAACTTTATTTAATTTAGCTGACAATTACTGAGAACCACAAAAGGTCGACAACAAAATTGCCAAAGAAATTTTTATTACTACGTCAGTACAATCAATATTTTCATTCAATCGTGTGTCATATCATTCAAAAGTCTTACAGGTCCATTGATACACATATAGGCTGGGAATCTGAGTAAGTGAGTGTTTTCAGGCATGACTAATAAAAATTAAATACCCACACAAAACAACTGTGGTCACTCACTGAGAAAACCATATGTGCTCTCCAGCTGTACTGGTGTTAAAACTGGCCACTTATCAGAAAGAGAACTCCAGCTCTATTACTTGAACAAGCACCGTCTGTATTTATTAGCATGATATTTAACAAGGGATGACCAAAGGATCATGAACAGAAGTTGTTTACCTCATGCTATCTATTTTGATGCCAACGATTCATTTGTCTTTTAATACCATTAGGAACCATTCAGTAGCCTAACCCTCTGAACCAGTCTGATCACAAACTCCAGCACATTTTCTTTGCCTCACATGATGGCTAATTTTCTCTTTCCACCACTCATCCACCCTCCACACAGTACTGACCCGCTTACCCCCCCTCCCCCTCCTCCACACCTCCGTACCTCCGCAGGACCCTGCACTCTGTACTCTTCAACTGTTAGATTTGGAGCTGCTTCACTGGTCATCTGGGTATCACTGCAAGGGCACAAGCCACTGCTGAAACCTGTCAGCACTATGTTTATGGCAAGCTCTTTGACGTCACAGCCAAATTCAACCCCGCCCTTGCTCAAAATCCTCACTCAGATATACATATCTCCAGCTGCAGACTGTTGATAGTGACCATGCAGGAGCAGTCCAGAGCCTTCCTCACCTCAGAGTGCTGAGGTAATTTAAGCATCCTTACCACTATCAATCCACATTTTAGCTCATACAACACAACAGCTTTGCTCAGCCATGACGACAGATATTGTGCACTGATATCCTATTTTCCATCTTGTCCTTCCCTCTATCTATGGAGGCATTTGGTTTATCATAATCTATGGTTTCAATCAGGATAAACAAGATGGAACTAAACTTGTTTCGACAAATGCTGCACTCTGCAATATTTTAATCTATTGATCAATGTGTCGATATCCTCCCTGCACTAATGTAACAGAGCCAGTAACTTGTTTATAATAAATGGCTGGACAAACTAGAGCACACAGGCATTTGATAAAAATGTATTCACTTGATCACTGAAAAAGAGCACGCCAAGATATTTCACACTGAGGTAATCTATTATTATGGATCGGCTTGGGATCAGTTTAGACCTGCCCTTCAGGAAACTGTTAGGATCAGACTTTATATTTTAGCCTGTTTTATTTGCCAGTAAAGTCTGGCAGGGTGTAAAATGGGTTATGTTAAAGTTGCTCTTTAATAACTGGGCAGAATTATTTGTATTAGAAATTGATGTTACAATTAAAGTAATACATTAATCAAACCAAACTCCACTAAACATGGTAACAGTTATATAAATATGATCATTTAGCTTTGAAGAAATGACCGCCCTAACATGATCATCAAATGCACGTTATTCACTCTTCGTGGACATCAAATAACATCCCCTCCCTTAATCAATAATATTCCAAGGCATATTATCATCGGCATCCATTATTGATGTTACTCTATATTGAAATTCAGGCATATTTGCTAATAATAATTTTGTGTGATAAAACTGAAAATAAAATCTAGAGTTCCAGAGTCACTATTTTGTGACAAGTTGATTGGTAAAAATAATTTGAACCGCTCAGCCACACTGTCTATTATTCCATTTAATCATACGTTCAGGTCTACCATTTGAACGCCCAAATAAACATTTGGACTGACTTCCAGTAACACATATGGTAGAGCTCTTTGCCAGGTATATATTGATGCATTTATTTGAAAAGGGGGGAAATAACCATAAAGCAGGCTTGTCCAAACTTTTTGCGTAGGGCAGCCAGATTACAATTTTTCCTCACACTCAGATGAGCAAATTTTGGAAATCTAAGATTTGGCACAACATTAAACATGATTTTATCTTAAAGCCTACGTATGAAAAGAAATTACTTGCTGCGCAAAGCAAATGTCAAAATAATAAATCTATCATTTTTTTTAAAATGAGTAATAAATAATATCGACCATTAGAATGTGAAAGCTGAGCGTGTATGTGTCCAACTCACTCCCAGTCTCAGGCTGATCACTCACCTTCACCCATTGTGAGGGTGTATAAGAATGTTTGTTGTTGTGGGGGGTGAGGGTGAATGAGAACCCGGGGTTTAGGAGTGAGCCAGACACACACTTTCCACTCCCTCTTCACCCGTCTCGCTCACACACACTCGCCCCTATATCTTATGCACAGCCACTCACCCTTCTCTCACTCTCTTTCACATATACACACATTCCTCTCTCTCTCACATACACACGTACACAAACACCCCTCTCTTACACACACAAACACACACACTCATCCCTCTCTCTCTCCCACACACACACATTCACCCTTCTCTCTCACACATATACACACACCCTTCTCTCACACACACTCATCCCTCTCTCTCTCATACACACACACACTCACCCTTCTCTCTTACACATATACACACACCCCTCTCTCTTGGACACACACCTATGCTTATCTCTCTCTCTCTCCCTCTCTCTCTCACAGATACACACACTGGCTCTCTCTTTCTCCCCAAGCCAGAGGTTGGACAAGTCCGGATCACACCCACCTTTAGGATTATACAATGAGGGCACCTGAATCATATCACACTTCATTGACAAGGAAGTATTCAATGAATGGCATGGCACTGGGATGTCCCAAGGAACAAAAGGACCTTAACGTGTTTTCCGTAGATCTCTGAAGGCGGGAGGGCAGGTTAATAGGGTGGTAAAAAAAGCATATGAGACACTTGCCTTTATAAATAGATTACAAAAACAGGGTGTTCATGTTGAAGATATGTAGAACTTTGGTGAGGCCACAGTTGGAGTACTGTGTGAAATTCTGGTCGCCACATTAAAGGACGTGGTTGCACTGAAGGGGGTGCAGAAGCATTTCACCAGGATGTTGTCTTGGATGCATCATTCAAGTTATGAAGAGAGGTTGGATAAGCTTGGGTTGTACTTGCTGGGACAGAGAAGACTGAGGGGCGACCTGATCGACCACCACGTGACTCTGGTTCTGGGAGATGGGAGTAGATTGTGCTTGGAGACAGACGTATTTGCAGTAGCTCTAAAATACTTAATTAGTCTTGGTAGTTCACCATTTTATTTATCATAATTATCTTAATCACATAGTTGTTAAATAAAAAATTATTTAAATTAGGTTTATCATTTACTTCGGTCAGTCTACAGAACATGACAGGCATGAACAGGGTGAAAAGGAAGCAGCTGTTCCCCTTAGTTGAAGTGTGAGTCATGAGAGGCCACAAGTTCATGGTGAGGGACATGAGGTTTAGGGGGAATTTGAGGAAAAACCTTTTTATCCAGAGGGTAGAGACGGTCTGGAATGACTGCCTGGGGAGGGTGGTAGAGTCGGGTTGTCTCACATCCTTTAAAATGTACCTGGATGAGCACTTGGCCCATCATAACATTCAAGGCTATGGGCCAAGTGCTGGCAAATACGATCAGGTAGGCAAGTCAGGTGTCTTTCATGCATCGGTGCAGACTCAACAGGTTCTATTTCAGAAGGCTCCGATGACCAATCTGATGTCACAGCCTACAGAAGAAGATGGGCCATGCACAACAAATTGCTTGGATGTATTGGCAGCCGACAAGAAAGCCTGAAGTCAGTGCCAAAGATCAGCCAAAGGTTTGGCACCAACTTGCCACAGTGGCGCAGGGCTTTGCACAAGGCTTATCCTCTTCAGCCTGGATGTAGAGGCTAAATCATTTCACACACTTGTGGACCCAGCCATGAGGCAGAGTCTCATGGTTGTTGTTTCAATTTCCATTGCAGCACATGCAGATTTCCCAGCGACCATGGTGCTGCATTGGAAGTTCAGACTTCTATCATGTAAGGTCAGAGTTAATGTTTCAGATCTAAATGACCCTTCTACAAAAAGGGCCTGTAGATGGGTCATTTAGATTTGAAACATCAACTCTGTTCCTCTCACCACCGATGCTGCCTGGCCTGCTGAATTTACCCAGCATTTTCGGTTTTTATTACATGTTTCCAGAATCTGCAGTAATTTGCTTTTAAAGAATCAAAGGATTGCAGGGAGGTGATTGATTTACTTTTGTGTGCCATTTGGAACAACTTCATTCAAGGACTTGGGTTGAATGTTTATTTTCTTGTGAATTTTATTTTTGGTTTGTTGCAAAGCAGACAGTGTGATGGTCAGTGACAAAGGGAAGGGAAGGAGTGGGACTGTGAGGGAATTCGGGTTGGGTGACTGCTATTGCACTCAGTGAAGTTCTTCATGGGCAGCCCATCCAGAAATGGGCCATCTCTGTGCTGGTTCCTCTTTTCCTCCACCTCCTCCTTCTGGGTGGGTTGTCATGCAGCTAATGGAAAGGGCTTTCCCTTCTGAGGGTTTGGACAGAGTGTAATCGGCCACCGTGATACTGGACACATCATCTGCTGAGCACTATGGGCAGCTGCCAGGGGGCTAGACTCTGATCCGCATGACTCCCTTTGGGCCCACTGTAGCTGGACATTGAGGGACTGGAATCAGACTTGGTTCTGGTATAAGGTAGAGTTAACATGTCGCACAACAAAGTGATGTGTGTGTAGTCAATGGCAACCCGCACCATGCAAAACCCTGAAATCCGAGAGAAATCATTTGCTCGTTCCAACTGTTTATCTCTGACAAGAGAAAATGAAGTTAATTCTGAATGGATGTAGAAGTGCCTATTATGCAAATATGGAAGGCCAACGGCTGTTAACGTGGAGTGAAATCGACATTGCATACTGATTGATCACATGAGTTATCTGCTCTATATATTTCGGCAGCCATTCACTGTACCACGTCAGCACCTTTCGCAGCCACAGCATGATCTCTGGTGTAGCTCACTCCAGAGGTGTTGTGCACATGTCATGGACACAATTTAAGAGCATTTTTACTGCTGGTGCAAATAATCCTAATTTCGCACATTTAAAATTATGATTTTTCTCTACAGTCACATTCATCACCAAACGCAAGATTTGTTTTTTTGCCAAACAATCCGGAGATGATTCCTGTGGAGAAGATTTAAAAATAAAATTCACAAAAAGAGTCGGATAAAAACAAATATTTTTCTGTTTGTTGAATGGAGGGAAAAATTATCTCCAGTAACAGCTTCCGACCTTGAATAGAGTTCAGAGAGTGGATTACATGCTTCATAATAGTCAATATAATGCTTCAGCCTACAGCTAAGCATGAGTAACTTTGTGTGGAATGCAACCATTAACACTGCTGTGTGACTGAACAGGCTGGCCGAACAGACATTTTCCATGTTCTCCCAGTATCAATCTCACAGAAGCTAGAAGCTGACACATACCAGAAAGTGAAGGACACACAGCAACATTCTTCGGATGTAGGAATGAACAAAAGTTGGTGGTTTGGTGTTCAAAGAGGGGCAGAGGTGCAATGGCAAGGTCCTCACTAAGTAACATTTTAGCAGTGGAAGTATATATGAGTTTAACACAACAATAATAACTTGTATTTACATAGTGCCTTCATTATATTAAATCAGTGAGGTGCTTCACAAAAACATGATCAGATTAAAACAACAGAAGGCAGGAAGTCATGTTAAATTATTATTTTTCTGATTGAGAGATGGTGTCCCCCAAATGGTCAATGCCAGGACCATTGTTTTGACATATATAAATGACCAGGATATTGGAATATAAGAATAAAATTTCAAACTTTACGGATGGTACTAAACTTGGAGGAGTGGCAGACAGTGAGAATGATACCAATTCACTGCAATAGGTCATAGATATCCTATCAGAATGGAAAACAAGTGGCAGATGAAATTTACTAAAAAGAAATATGGGCCGGGATGCTCCGAAATCCCGGGTAAGTGTTGGCGCCGGCATCAAAATCGGCACGAGCGACGCCAGCGTCAATGAGCCTTTCTTGGGGGCTAGAACAGCACCAGAGTGCTGTGCGTTGCTCCGGCGCCGAAAACCAGCCCGCCACGGCTGGCACGGGTCCACGCCTCGGCTGTCTCCGCGCTGGTCCCCAGGCAACATGGCGGAGCACTACAGGGGCCCAGCACGGAGGAACATAGGTCCCCCCCCCGGAATGAGCCCGCCCGCCGATCAGTTGTCCCTGATCGCAGTTCTGGCCACCGTGGAGACCCCCCCCCGGAGTCGGCTCCTCCCCGCCCCCCCCGTGAATCCCGCCCCCGACGGTTGCCAAGGTCTCCGGTACCGGACATACGGCGGGGGCGGGAATCGGGCCGCGCCGGTTGGCGGGCCCCCCGCTCAATTCTCCGGCCCGGATGGGCCGAAGTCCCGCCGATAAATTTCCTGTCCCGCCGGCGTGGATTAAACCACCTTTTGAACGGCGGGACAAGGCGGCGTGGGCGGGCTCCGGGTTCCTGGGGGGGGCGCGGGGCAATCTGCCCCCGGGGGGTTCCCCCACGGTGGCCTGGCCCGCGATCGGGGCCCACCGATCCGCAGGCGGGCCTGTGCCGTGGGGGCACTCTTTCCCTTCCTCCTCCGCCACGGTCTCCACCATGGCGGAGGTGGAAGAGACTCCCTCCACTGCGCATGCGCGGGAAACTGTCAGCGGCCGCTGACGCTCCCACGCATGAGCCGCCCCAGCATGTCATTTCCGCGCCAGCTGGCGGGGCAACAAAGGCCGTTTCCGCCAGCAGGCGGGGCGGAAATTCCTCCGGCGTCGGCCTAGCCCCTCAATGTTGGGGCTCGGCCCCCAAAGATGCGGAGCATTCCGCACCTTTGGGGCGGCGCGATGCCCGTCTGATTGGCGCCGTTTTGGGTGCCAGTCGGCGGACATCGTGCTGTTTCGGGAGAATTTCGCCCCAGGTCACCAAAATAGTTGTATCTATTCAGCTTCATTTGTTGCTTCTCCCTCTTTGCCTGATGGGCATTGAAGTCAAATTTAGCAACTATATTGCTGCTGTGCAAAAGATTCAACACAAAACTGGCTGGTTTAGCACAGTGGGCTAAACAGCTGACTTGTAATGCAGAACGAGGCCAGCAGCGCGGGTTCAATTCCCGTACCAGCCTCCCCGAACAGGCGCCAGAATGTGGTGACTAGGGGCTTTTCACAGTAACTTCATTGAAGCCTATTTGTGACAATAAGTGATTATTATTATTCAGACTTGGTCTCACCCTGAGAATCTCTGAAGCATGAGGTGCTGATACATGCTTGGCAATGTATTTCCATCAAGGACATTCCATTCAACATTGTCACAAAGTTGTCTGTCTATGTTGAGTCTGTGTTTATCTTTTATTCTGATCTTTTTTATCTTAGCTGTGTTCCTGAGTTCTTTTGTGGCAAGAGAACATAAGATTTTCTATTTTACACAATAGATTCGGATTCAAGTATTGCTAGTTTACCAGTGGTGAGATCAGAGAAAGAATATACTGATAATTCCTCCTGTGTTATTCAGGACAGGATTCATAAAATTTTTTGTTACAAAATGGCATGAAGATTGGAAGTCTACTTTGTTCCAAGTAATTGGTGATGAAACTGAGCTATTTTGTCGAATCTGATCTGACATGGATGGCAAAATTCTCTGCCTCGTGATGTCGCAAACGTGAACCACGATTGGAAAGAGAATTGGGTCCACACCTGGTTCCGGTTTAGGTGCCATGCTGCAATCCCTTGCTGGTGGCGGTAGAGAGGTTTGCGCCCCATGCTGGTGGTGGCATGCAAAACCAACATTTGCCTGCATGTAGATGTGATGAGCGGGTTGGACACAGTGTGCTCTACCATTCCACAATGCTCCACCTTACTCAGGCGGCATTTTCCTGAGTGCGAATTACGACAAGTATTTACAAATGTGTTCTGGGTGCCAGGGCTGCAGAGGGGGAGAGGGAGGCTAAAAAAAACACTGAAAATTCATTGAAAACTGTTGGAGAAGGCTGCCCGGACCAGGGGCAGTAGCTCACATTGCTTAGTGCTGCCTGTGTCCTTTAAATAGTCATAGTCAGAAGGCCTTTAGTCACCTGGGAGCCCACCCAGCACACCTCTGGACACCCTAATACCCCAGCTGTATCATCAAGGGCCAAGCTCAATCAGGAGTCCACCACATGTTGGCACTCCTCAGAAACGCTGCCCCATTGCAAAGGAAGCAGGGTATCAGCAGAGCTCACCCCAACCAGAGAACACCTGCATCGCAGCCTTTGGTGGTTAGTGAAAAAACAGCTCCAGCTGGCGCTAACTCCGGCTCAGCGATTAGAACGACCGCTAGGCCGAGAATTGCTCAGAATTCAGGCCAGCAGAGTGCTGGCCCATTGGCATGTCCTGAATTGCTCCAGAAATAGCACCCCCAACGGGAAAACGGACCTCACGTAATTCAATCCCGGCGTCAACACTTAGTCTCCCAAACGGAGAATTTCACCCGAAGTCTATTATAGAGAGGTACTTTCCTAATATAATAGAATCATTGCATAGTTAGAGCATAGAAGAATGACCTTTTTGACCTGCTGTGCCTGTGCCAGCTCGTGGCAAGAGCAACCCACCTGGCTCCATTTCCTCGACTTTCAAAAGCTTTCTTCTTCAGATAATGTTGCTTTGTCCATAACTAGACATCATAGTTTGAGGAGAAGGGGTAAACCTTTTAGGATTGAGGGAGGAGAAGTATCTTCAACCACAGAGTGGTAAATCTGTGGAAATCACTACCACAGAAAGTAGTTGAGGCCAAAGCATTGTGTAATTTCAAGAAGGAATTAGATATAGCTCTTGGGATAAAGGGATAAAGGAAAATGAGGGAAGGCGGATTCAGTGTTTTGAAATTGATGATCAGCCAAGATCCTAATGAACGATGGAGAAGTTTCAAAGAGCTGAATCGCCTCATCCTGCTTCTATTTCCTCAGAGGACAATCCATCCCAGGAATTAGTTTGTGAATGGAAGCGGTTTCTCATCTACTCTGTCCAGACGCTTCATAATTTTGAACGTCTCTATCACATTTCTTCTTAACCTTTTCTTCTCCAAGAAGAACAGTTCCAGCTTTTCTAATCTATCTGTTTGAAGTTCCTCATCCTTGGAACCATTCTCGTGAGCTTTTTCAACACTATTTCAAATGCTTTCACATCCATCCTAAAATCTGGGTGCAGAACTGGGTGTAATACTCCAGTTGATGTCTAATCAGTGTACAATATAGGTTTGTCATAACTTCCTTGCTTTTATCTCCCTATTTATAATGGCCAGGTTCCCATGAGCATTCTCTAGCTTACCTGCCACTTTCCATGATTTCTATTACAAATAACCTCAGGACACTTTAGAATTGTACTCTTTGTATCATATTGTCTCTCCTCATTCCTTCTAACAAAATGAATCGCTTCATATTTTTCTGCATTAAAATACATTAGCCACTTGCCTGCACATTCCATCAACCTATCTGCAGCCTTGAAGTTTACCAATATGCTATTCAAATTAGAACAAACTTCAAAATTTGAAATATTTTTTCTTCATTCGTGAGATGTGGGCATCACTGGCTGGGCTGACATTTGTCGCCCATCCCTAATTACCCCTGAACTGAGTGGCTTGCTAGGCCATTTCACAGGGCTGTTAAGAGTCAACCACAGTTAAGAGTGAACCGTATTGCTGTGGATCTGGAGTCACATGTCGGCCAGACCAGGTGAGGACGGCAGATTTCCATCCTTGAAGAACATTAGTGAACCAGATGGGGTCTTTTTTAATGACAATTGACAATGGTTTCACAGTCATCATTAGACTTTAAATTCCATATTTTTTATGGAATTCAAATTCCACCTTCTGCTGTGATGGGATTCAAACCTGGGTCCCCAGATTATTAACCTGGGTCTCTGGATTACTAGGCGAGTGACAATACCGCTCTGCCATGCCTCCCCAGTTGTGCTGAATGCACTCAAGTCTAGATTGTTGATATAAACAATAAGACTAGGGCTTCTAACATGCACCCGTGAGGAACACGACTATAAACCTTCCTCAGATCCAAACAACTATTCACAAATACTCTCTGTTTTTGTTAATCAGCCAATTTCATAGCCATGTTACACCTCTCCCTTTCATTCCAGGAGTTCCAACTGTACACACCCCTATCTGCATCAATGGTGCCGAAGTAGAGATGGTTGACACCTTCAAATTCCTAGTGTGTGTGGAATCCACAATAAACTGTTGCTTAGTTTCTTAATTTCCACATGTGCACATCACCAACAATCTGTCCTGGTCCACCCAGGTCGACGCTACGGCCAAGAAAGCATAGCAGTTTCTCAGGAAACTAAGGAAATTCGACATGTCTACATTGACTCTTACCAGTTTTTACAGATGCACATAGAAATCATCCTATCTGGTTGCATCACAGCCTGGTATGGCAACTGCTCAGCCCAAGACTGTAGGAAACTACAGAGAGACGTGAACACAGCCCAGTCCATCACCCAAACTCATCTCCCATCCATTGATGTCTACACCTCCCGCTGCCTTGGGAAAGCGGGCAGCATAATCAAAGACCCACCCAGGGCATTCACACTTCCAACTTCTTCCATCGGGCAGGAGATAGAAAATTCTGAGAACACGCACTAACAGGTTCAAAAACAGCTTTTTCCCCGCTGTTGCCAGACTCCTGAATGACTCTTTTATGGACTGATCTGATCCCTTCAAACATCTTCGCATCTGAGTCGTACTACACTCCTGTATGCTTCACCCGATGCCTGTGTCCATGTTTTTACATTGTGTATTTATGTATGCCCTATGATTTTTTTTCATATATGGAATGATCTGTCTGCACTGTACACAGAACAACACTTTTAACTGCATCTCGGTACACGTGACAATAAAACAAATCCAAATCCAAATCCAGTCACAAGCATCCCCATCAACACAGATGTCAATCTTGAGCCAATTTGATGTACTCCACATAGCACCACACCAGGCATACTGAAAAATGAGGTGTCAATCTGCTGAAGCTGCAACACAGAGCTAATTGTGTGCCAAACAGCAGCAAATAATAGAAAGAGTGAAGCGATTCCACAACCATCAGATGTGATCTAATCTCCACAGTCCTGCCACATCTAACCATGAATGGTGGAAGACAATTAAGCAGCTCCCCTGGAGGAGGAGACTCCACAAGTATCTCCATTCTCAATGATGGAGGAACCCAGCACATCAGTGCAAAACTCATAGAATCCCTATAGACTGAAGGACGCCATTCAGCCCATCAAGCCTGCACCTACTCTCTGAGAGAGCATCCAACATATGCCCAATCTCCCACCCTGTCCCCGTAATCCCACCTTGGGGCAATTTAGCGTAGTCAATCCAGCTAACCTGCACATCTTTGGGCTGTGGGAGGAAACCCAAGCAAGTATGTAGAGAAAGTTCAAACTCCACACAGTCACCCGAGATTGGAATTGAATCCCGGTCTCTGGCGCTGTGAGGCCACAATGCTAACCAATATGCCAACATGCTGCTCTATAATATAAGGCTGAATCGTTCACAACAACCTTCAGCCAGAAGTGCCAAGTGGATAATCTATCTCAGTCTCCTCCAGTGGTCTCCAGCATCACAGACAATTCAGACAATTCAATTCACTCTACGTGATATCAAGAAACAGCTGAAGGCATTGGAAACTGTGAAAGGCTATGGGCCCTGAAAATATTCCGGAAATAGTATTGAGGATGTGTGCTCCAGAACTTCCTTAGCCCTAGCCAAGCTGTTCCAGTACAGCTACAGCACTGGTATCTACCCAGAAATGCAGAATAATGCCCAGGAATGTTCTATTCACATCAAGCAGGACATATCCAAACTAGCCGATTACTACCCCATCAGTCTACTCTCAATCATCAGCAAAGTGATGGAAGGGATCATTGACAGGGTTATTAAGCTGCACTTACTCAGAAATAACCTGCTCACTGATTCTCAGTTTGGGTTCAGCCAGGGTCACTCAGTTTCTGACCTCATGACAGCCTTCACCCAAACATGGGCAAAATAACTGAATTTCCGAAGTGAAGTGGGAGTCATTGCCATTGACATCAAGGCAGCATTTGACCAAGTGCGGCATCAAGGAGCCGTAACTAAACAGGAATCAATGGGAATCGGGTGGGGAGGGGGGAACTCTCCACTTATTGGAGTCATACCTTGCACCACGGAAGATGGTTATGGTTGTTGAAGGCCAATCATCTCAGTTCCAGGACACCAGTGCAGGAGTCCCTCAGTGTAGAGTCCTTGAGCCAACCATCATCACCAGCTGTTTCCGTTCATCATAAGATCAGAAGTGGAAATGTTTATTGATGGTTGCACGATGTTCAGTACCATTCACGATTCTTCAGACACTGAAGGGGTGCATGTCTATGTACAACAACAGCTGGACAATATTCAGGTTTAGGCTGATAAGTGGCAAGTTGCATTTGCATCAAACAAGTGCCTGGAAATGACCATCTCCAACAAAAGATAATCCAACCATCTCTCCTTACACTCAATGGCAATGTCATTGCTGAAACTCCCACTATCAATATCCTGGTGGGTACCATTGACCAGAAACCAAACTGGAGTGGCCATGTAGATATAGGGCGGGAATCACCGGCCGCGCCCACCCGACGCCCAGAAATTCCCACCCAAGGTCAATGCACCTTTACATGGTCCGCGTCCCGCCCGTTACAATCTTGCGGCAGGCGGGGTGGAAAATCCAGCCCTATGGCTACAAGAGCAGGAAGAGACTGGGTATTCGGCAGTGAGTATTTCATTCGTGAATCCCCAATGCCTACAAGGCACAAGTCAGAACTGTGATATAAAGAACAAAGAACAAAGAAACGTACAGCACAGGAACAGGCCCTTCGGCCCTCCAAGCCTGCGCTGACCATGCTGACCGACTTAACTAAAATCTTCCACACTTCCGCGGGCCATATCCCTCTATTCCCATGCTATTCATATATTTGTCAAGACGCCCCTTAAACGTCACTATCGTCCCTGCTTCCACCACCTCCTCCGGCAGCGAGTTCCAGGCACCCACTACCCTCTGTGTAAAAAACTTGCCTAGTACATGTCTAAACCTTGCCCCTCGCACCTGAAACTTATGCCCCTTAGTAATTGAACCCTCTACACAGGGAAAAAGCCTCTGACTATCCACTCTGTCTATGCCCCTCATAATTTTGTAGACCTCTATCAGGTCGCCCCCTCAACCTCCATCGTTTCAGTGAGAACCAACCGAGTTTATTCAACCTCTGCTCATAGCTGATGCCCTCCAAACCAGGCAACATCCTGGTAAATCTCTCCTGCACCCTCTCCAAAGCCTCCACATCCCTTTGGTAGTGTGGCGACCAGAATTGAACACTATACTCCAAGTGTGGCCTAACTAAGGTTCTATACAGCTGCAGCATGACTTGCCAATTTTTATGCTCAATGCCCTGGCCAATGAAGGCAAGCAAGCATGCCGTATGCCTTCTTGACTACCTTTTCCACCTGTGTTACCACTTTCAGTGACCTGTGGACCTGTGATGATGGAATCCTCTCCACTTGCCTGAGTGAGTGCAGCTCCAACAACAATGAAGAAGCTTGAAATGACAAGGGACAAAGCAGCATGCCTGTTTGGCACCCCATCCACTACTTTGCATATTCAATCCCTCCACCATCAACGCATGATGGCAGCCGTGTGTACTATCTACAAGCTACAAGACTGCAGCAAATCAAGGTTCCATCAACAGAATCTTTCACCCACCTTAACCACCACCCAACCTATACAGCATCCAGCATACCCACCTACCTCACTACCCATTTATCACACTACCCCACTACCAACCTGGCATGCTACTCACCTGTCACCTTACCCATCTGCCATCCTATATCACTCTATCCACCTTCCACATTATCCAGCTGCCACCTTATCCACCTACCACTCTACCCATCTGCCACCCTATCCACTTATCACCCTAAACAGCTGCCATTCTACCCACCTGCCTACTTATCTCACCAATCTTACCCACGCACAGACCTGCACATTCATTCATTCCCTCACTCATTCACTCGCGGACTTGCAGGTATTCATTCGCGAACACACTGAAAAGGTATTTAAATGCCCAAATGTGTTTCTGCGTTTCCATGAGCACTAACCAGAATAAGTCAGTGGGTGCTGTGTAAAGTGTGTGTGTGGCTTTTCTCTCACCCCCCCCCCCCGCAGATTGTCCAGTGCGATGAGGAAGGAGAGTGATGGAAGGGTGCTCCGCATTTCTGAAAAATTTGGGATCAGTAGAACCGGCCAGAAATTTGGAGCAGAACAATGGCAGAGTAAAGTCAGAGTGGGCAGCAATCCAAAGGTCATTGCCACTTCTCAGAAGTTCAGCCTCTATTCCAGTTTGCCAGATTACAATTGAATCAAATAAGTAAGGCCTCCAATTTTGAGAAATGCTCTTAAAGGTTTTTGAATCAAGATTGAAGCTGCTCCAGAGAGAATCTGGAGGTTAAGTATTGAGGGCAACACAACAGAAAGCTTTACAGATATTACTTGCCTGGATAAGTGCAAATGCAACAATGCTTAGTAAGCTCGCCATCATCCAGGTGATGAGTAAATCATTTGTTTGATCAGCCCCCCCATACACCACCTTAAATATGCATTCTCTCCAGCACCGACACACAGCGACAACGGCATTGTGCCATCCACACCTGCCAAGTCCAAAAGTCTACCACCCTGAAGACCAGGGGCAGCGGGTTCATGGGAACACCACCACCTCCAGGTTCCCCTCCAAGCCACACACCATCCTGACTTACAACTGTATGACTGTTGGTGCACTGTTCCCTCGGTCGAAATACCAGAACTCCCTCCCTAACATTGGGTTTACCTACCACCACATGGACTGCAGTGGTTCAAGAAGGTGACTCACCCCCACCTTTGCAAGGGCAATTAGGGATGGGCAATAAATGATGGCCTTGTCAGCGGAACCCAAATCCTGCAGATACGTTTATATATGAATGACTGTTACACAATTCAAGTGGTAGTCAGGAAAACAAGTGCAATCAAGTTCCATAATTTTGTTTTTAGTGGTAACTCTGTGTTATGTGCTCGATGTTTTGTCTGGCTTGCTGTACTTTGTAAGCCAGTGCATTATGAAATTGTAAGATCCATGTTGTTATTTTGTTTGTTCAATTGCTGAAACAATAAACGGTAGTTACAGAGTGACTCTCCTCTTGTGCCCACATGTGTAGTGATCAGGCATTGAAGGTACCAATATTAAAAAACAGAAAAATTGGCGATGAGGACGATGTACTTTGTGGTAATATGACTCGAAAAGCTAAACAAAAGTAAAGAACCTTTACATTTCCGCTCTTAACCGCATGTAGGAAAAGACTGCAGAGTTAAGCACTGGAACCCACCAAGTTTTGAAAAGAATAAGCTTGCAGACTTTAATAATAAAAGTAAACTTCATGTTTAAAAATAGAATTGCAGCTTTTTTGGAAGATTTGGGGGGAAAAAACGCAATCAGAAGTTTAAACAAGAATGGGATATTCAAGAAAATAGTAATAACGGAAAAATAATAATAATAAGCGCTTATTGTCACAAGTAGGCTTCAATGAAGTTATTGTGAAAAGCCCCTAGTCGCCACATTCCGGTGCCTGTTCAGGGAGGCCAGTACGTGAATTGAACGCACGCTGCTGGCCTTGTACTGCATTACAAGCCAGCTGCTTAGCCCACTGTGCTAAACCAGCCCCTGGTTAGCATAGAAAAATGTTAGTATTGAGAAATTACTAGCAAAGGAAAGTGGTTCCGATCAGACCACATGCTCACCGGGACTACCAATGGGCAGGATTATCAATTGAACACAAATAAAGGGTTGAAAACAGCCTCAGATGTACAAAAAAACCCTAAAAGAAACCTGCAGAATTTACCGGCTGCAATTTCTGCAGTGTGGTTCAAAGAATTTTTTTTAAAGCTTTGCAGCTTTGAAGAGGAACAAAATGGCTCAACCCTGGGAATCCTGAGGAAACATTGGAAACAGAGAGAGTAAAAGATCCACCGAGTTAAAAACAAACCTCAAGAATCGCCCTGAACAAAAAAGAGAAAAGATTGATGCCCTGAAAGAGAGTTAAGTGCTGTCAATTTCCAGCTCAGCACTTTAAAATTACTCAAGTGTGAAGGGGCGTGAAGGGAATGCACTTAGTTCTCTTTGATGATACGTTTGATGTTTGTAAACATTGTAGTTACAGCACTTAGAGTGAAGAAGATGAATGCAACAAGGCTCACAGCTGTTTTGTGGAAGCTGTCGATCACTGCCCACTACCAGAAATGAATGAATGGCTTGCAGCTGATGGATCTGAGGGATTGAAACACACGACACAGCTGTTCTCTGTCCAGGAATGGACATGTGGTGCTTCCAAGTGAATGTTCCAACTGTAATTTTTTTTTCACTGCCTCTGTCTGGACTGCTCTCCAGCTTCCAGACAGGAATATCTTTTCTGGGGGAGGGGGGAGTCCCTCAGGGGTTCCCTTTTGGTAGGCTTCCCTGTGAGGTTTCCCTTTTAAAAAAATCTTTATTGTCACAAGTAGGCTTACATTAACACTGCAGTGAAGTCACTGTGAAAATCCCCTAGTCACCACATTTCGGCACCTGTTTGGGTTCACAGAGGGAGCATTCAGAATGTCCAAATTACCTAACAGCGCGTCTTTCGGGACTAGTGGGAGGAAACCGGAGCACCCGGAGGAAACCCACACAGCCACAGGGAGAACGTGCAGACTCCGCACAGACAGTGACCCAATCAAACCTGGGACCCTGGCGCTGTGAAGCAACAGTGCTAGCCACTGTGCTACCATGCCATCCAGGGGTCCTAGGGAGATCCCTTTAGTTAGGGGGCCTGTGGGGTGTCCCTTTAATTAGGGTTTCTTGGGGGTGGAATCCCTTTAGTTATGGGATCTCTGGAGGTTCCCTTTAGTTAGGGGGTCCTTGGGGAGCAGGAAGGGTCACCCGCATACTTGGGGATTCTCTGTTTGAGAAACTAAGTGTTGACGCCAGGACTCAAACAGTGGACCTCTATGACCACTAAATTGGCGGAGCAATTCATGATCCGTTAATGGGTGGCGCTTTTCCCGGGGTCCCACGCATGCGCACCACGAACGGGAGAACGAAGCTGCCGAAGACCAAACTGCGTAAGTGCGAACGTTGGCTGACCGCACTGCGCATGTGCGGCGACGCACGGAGTGTAACGCCGTCAACGTCATGACATGCCCGAACTGCGGCACCACCCACTTAAAGCGGCAATGCCCTGCAAAAGGCAGGCAATGGCTAAATTGTGGGAAGCCTGGACATTATGCAGCCTTGTGCAGGTCTGCACCACCGGTCAAGGGCCAGCGATCCCAATTCCAACACAAACATGATGTGTACAGCATGGTCTACTGGATTCTGATCCTGGTAGCACTGCGGATCCAGAGGACGACTGCTCCGGCCATACATTTCCCAGACCTGGATCACCTCCCAGTGCTGCAAAAGGTGCAGCAACTCCGGAACCGGCAAAAGCTGACGTACGATGCTCATGCTACCGATTTGCCTGTGCTATCTCCGGAAGATGCTGTTCGGATCAAGCTACCTGATGGAGGCTGGTCAGCTCCAGCTGTTGTTGTTCGACAGGCTGCTCCCAGGTCGTGTGTGGTTCGCATGGCTGCTGGCTCCATTGTCAGGCGCAACAGAAGGGCACTACACAAACTTGCCTGCCCACCACCAAGTCTCACCTTTCCAGATGTTGTCATGCCTCCTCCGGATACCTCGCCCCACGAAGCCACCAATCTGGCAGCAATCCCCCCTGTCAAGGCGCTGTCGTCCCCACCTCCACCTCTCAGGCGGTCGACAAGGATCCAATGCAAGCCCCAAAGATTGGACTTATAGACATTTATCTTGTAAATATTGTTCTGTATCTGCAGGCTAGACACCTTTCATGTACATATTCATTCATTCGCCATTTAATGTAAATAGTTATACATGTACATACAGTCGCATATGCTCTAAGCAATCAACAATTTTTTTTTAAATGGGGGGGGGGGGCGGGAGGATGTCATGATATGCACTCATGCACATAATGAGATACAGACAGGCAGTGACAGACACCCAGTACAGCCAATCAACACAGGACAGAACACAACCAATCACCAGGCAGAACACTAGAGGGGGGTTTCCCACTATAAAACACACGAGGCATCAACACTCTGCTTCTTTCCACTGGTGACAACTGTAGTGACAGTCAGGGTGTATATATCAGTTAGCACCTTCTTCATGTGGCTCAGAGCTCGTCTGGTCTAGTTAGTTATAGGGCACGATTCTCCGAGCCCCGTGCCAGGCCGGAGAATCGGCGCAACCGTACCTTGCCGCCCCGCGCGTTTGGCGCGGTGCAGTCGCGGGCCGCTGTACGAGCGGAAACGTCAGAGTTCCACTGGCGCCATTCACCCTTGATCGCTGCTGCTGGGAATTCTGTGCCTAGGGTCGGGGGGCGGCCTGTGGGGCGGGGAAAAGCGCTCCTTCAACAGGGGGTGCCTCCAATGGGGTCTGGCCCGCGATCGAGGCTCACCGATCAGCGGGCCGGCCTCTCCCCCCCCGGGCCTACTTTGTTCCGCCTCCGGCCCCAGAACCCCCGCGCCATGTTGCGTCGGGGCCGGAGCGTTGAAGAAGTCCCCCACGCA
Organism: Scyliorhinus torazame; assembly: GCF_047496885.1. NCBI lineage: Eukaryota > Metazoa > Chordata > Chondrichthyes > Carcharhiniformes > Scyliorhinidae > Scyliorhinus > Scyliorhinus torazame. The sequence continues at coordinate 284,015,539 of NC_092710.1, read as the reverse complement.
TGCGCGGGTTGGCGCAGCCCAATTGCGCATGCGCGGTTTGGTGCGGCGCCCATTTGGTACCGGGAAGGGAGGCTGAAGCGGCATGAACCGCTCCAGCGCTGTGCTGGCCCCCTGTGGGGACAGAATCAGTAGTCCCAGCGCCCGTTTCGCGCCGTCGTGAAATGTGACGGTGTTCCCGACGGCGTGAACACTTTGTCTCCATTTTGGAGAATCGCGCCCATAGTTAGCACACTTAGATTAGTAGAGTGTCAACCCACAGCAAGCTGTTGCACTGCTCCAGAAGTTCAATAAAACGTATTGAACTAACGTCTAAATTTGGTGTCTACTTTACAGTAAACTGCATCCAGTTGCAGTCCGCAGGGTGAATAACACGGCAGGGTCCTCCTCCAGGAGCTCCTGCTCGTACAGCCTCAGTCCATCCCCCAGGGCTGTGACGGCTTTGATGAAGGTCACTATTCCTAGTTAGAATCCAAAGTCCATTGTCTGCAGAGGTTGAAAGGCAGACATGTGAGCATGATGCGTACACACATGCCTTATCAGGCCCAACGGGCTGCACGGTGGCCCCGGCCTGTACTTCAGTCCCAACCCTGGCATGTAACCCTCCCCACTACCTCCCCTCCCATCGCCACCCCCACACCCAGCTGCTCTCTTTGGCACTCTGCACCACACCCCTGGCCACATCTGTACCCGTCCCAGTGGGGGCCTCTGGCCCTGGCACCCATCCCTGCTATCAGGGATACCAGTAGTTGGCCCTACCCATGTCAAAGGTATGCTCTGCGACCCATGTCCAGTGCTCTCCTGTAGGGGTTACTATGGGCCTTGCCCTTAGGTAGGCCACGCAATGCCCCACCACTTAGTGGCGGTCAGTTGTGAGGTGCAGTGGGGGGGTGTTGGAGGTGTGGGTGAAGTGTGGGGGTTTGGGGTGCGGGCACCCATCTGGCTGGTATCACTCTATGCAGCCTCGGGCCACAGTGGTCGGTCAGTGGGATACAAAGCAAGGTAGCTGCCTTACAGGCCACGGCAATGGTGGTCCGGTCCTGGACACTCCGACCCCGTGTCCCATCCCCTATTTGTCCACTGTTACTCCCCCCCCCTCCCCCTCGCCTTGGCAGGCCCCCCCCCCACCCCCCCCGTAGCCAGCCCTGCCAGCAGCAGGACCGGCAGCCCACGGTCGCACCTTTGGGAATATGTTGTTCCTCCTCTCTCCCCCTCAGGAACCACGGCATCTGTCTCCCGATTTTTAAACCACAAGTGAACCTCGCCATCAATAGTTCTTCCTTGTGAGATGGAGTTTGCGGGAGCCCCGGAGAATACTAGGTCAGGCCCATTAATGATATTCCAATGGCATTTACTGTGTGTGCGGAGTAGAATGCATTGGCACCACTGTCAGGCACGGAGCATGTCATTCTGTCGGGTGCCCGACACCGGCTACAATTTTCAGATCAAGAGCGATTTTCCGCCCAATTGGGTTTCGCGATTCCGGCGTCGCTGGACGGAGAATCCTACCCTAAATTCACATGGTGAGATTCGAAGCCAGGTCTCTGAATTACTAGTCCAGTGACAATGTCACAATACCACTGCCACCTCAAACAAGTCATATTGAATAGCAGAATATACAGCAGACATCTGAGGCGGGATTTTCCAGCCGTTCCCACTGACGGAATCTTCCGGTCCCTTCAATGGCGCCCTCCCCACCCCGGGTTTCCCTGCGGTGGAGGTTGCAAACAACGGGAACCCCCATTGACAGTAGTGGGCTGGCTCTGCCACAGGGCTGGGGCCAGAAAAGCCCACTCACAGTCTTCTCCTGCTCCTATTTCTAACGCTCTTATCCCAAGTGCACTGACTGATAGTTTCCTCTCGACCAACATCATCGTGTAAATGATTACCTGATTGCTATCACATTGCCTTTTTTGTGGGAGCTTTCTTTGCACAATTTGGCCGCCGCATTTCCGACACTACGGATGCAAATTTAACGTCCAAAAACAGAGTCCCGTTTTTGGCGTGTATTGCACCTATAGCGCCGCGTTCTAATGGGACTTTTTTGGAGCCTCAGCGAGGAATGCCCGGTCGAGGCCAGACTTATCTCATTTGCTGCATTGACAAGCTCAACTCGTCAGTGCAGGAAGAGATCGGGGCCCCGAACTCTCGGCACCCTTGGATTCACCACCATGGCCTCTGGGCTCACCCAACACCCTAACTAGTCTTCAAGCCCCCCGTCATCCCACGTCTTAAGGGCAGGTCACCCGCAGGCCCAATCCCTGGCACAGGCAACCTGACACCCTGTTAACTTGCACTGCCATAATGGCACCCTGGCAGTGTCCCTACCAGCCTGGCAGTGCCACACAGGCATCCTGGCAGTGCCATGGTACCAGGCTGCCATTGCCAAGGTGCTCAGGTGGCTGAGGAGAGTCAGGGTACCAGCCTGCCCAGGGGGCCTTTGATGGCCTGAGAGACACCCCCTGATGCCGTTACATCTGCGCCACATTTGTGTGGACCAGTGCTAAACAGCGCCATGGCGCGGTCTCCCAGGCACAGGTGTAAATTCCTCGGGGATCATTGGGCACTGACATATTTAAATGAGCCTAATGATTCACTTCAATAAGTAAATCGAGATCTCGCTCAGTGAGAGCGAGGTCCAGATCTCACCTCTCGCGAGATTGAACGGTCTCGTTGCATCATCGAGTCGGGCGCGACAAAACCATTCCATCACGCACTACAACAATGACCAGACTTCAGAAGTCTTTAATTGGCTGTGAAGTGCTTTGGAGTATCTCGAGGTCATGGAAGGTGAAGATCTCCTTTTTTTTAACGCATTTTCTATCGCAGTAAATATTCTATGAAACATAGTTTCATTACCTGCTTAGTAAACTGAAGTTGACAAATAGCTCAGTGAAAACAAAGCACCATTCTTCTGCAATAAAGAAAAATGCAGACGGGCCTGAGAGGCATTTGTGGGGGGGGGGGGGGGGGAGCATAAGATCACAATTGGGTGATTCACTGTGTTAACCTTGACAGAATACTTACAATCCCCACTGCCCTCCACCCCACACCCTCCCCCTGCCCCCTCCGCCCCCACCCCCACACTAACTTCCTTTTTTCCCCAGGTTTCTCTCGAGCACCTTCATGTCCTTCACATTTACTCATTTACATTTAGATGGGCTTCTGGAGTCAGCATTACTGTATCGCAAACATCGGCTCTTCACTGAACCAAAATCATTACAGTTGTCCTTTTAACTCAGGCAGCAGAAGCTTGCTCCCTGAAATGGCCCAGAACATACAGCAATGATGATGTCATCAGATTGCTCCCAATTCATTTAACTGGAAAATATTACCTGTCAGTAATTCACTACTTTCACTTCACGGACTGCCTACATAAAATTAGTTGAAAATCCTCTTTGATTCCAAGACGCAGTTTCTATTTTTAAAACTATGATAAATATCATGCTTTGGAATTTATCTGATAATGTTTTATTTTCAGCCGAAAGGCTTTGAACAAGAATAGATTTACAAAGAGTAAATAAATAGGGCTGCAGTCTTTAATGACTCAAGCTCAATTGACAAGAGAGGATTATCACTCATGGGCATAAAAGGTTTTATGGATGAGCAGATGTTTTTGGTGGAGAAGACAGATAAATCAGTTGCTTGACTCTGCTGTGGAAAAATGGAGTTAACTGAAGTCACAATAAGCGATCAGTGTGAAGCAATTTTACAGCCGAAGTGCAATGACTAGTAACCAGACTCAGTCAACTGGACTTAATGGTGGATCCAAAAACTTCAGACCATGAACTCTGTCCTCCATTTTGACCACATTATAATTCGATTTGTTGTCCCTACCGCATGCATCCGCATACCACACTCACCCACCCCACCCCAGAGGACCATCCGTCATTTGTTCTTAGGTTCCCTTTCACTGAACTCTCACCCTTGTTCTGCAAATAACACATTCTGCTGTCTTATCTTTATGCCACTATATCAGCATCTTCTTTAACCTTTGACACTACCATTAATGCTCCTTTTGTCTTATGCCCATGACATCCTTGTCAAATCTCTTGGAGCCCCCACCAATCCCTGACTTATTTTACTCCACCTGCTCCAGCCCTGCTCATACACTGTAAAAGCTGTCACATTTCCCCCTCTTTAACTCTGAAGACGAGTCAAATTGGAATCAAATACATTAATTCTGCTTCTCTTTCCACAGGTGATATCGGTCCCGTTAAGTTCTTTCATAATTTTCTGCTTTCGTTTCAAAACCCGAGCATCTGCAGTATTTTGGTTTGATTCCAATTCTTCCCTGGCTAGCCTCTCACCTTGCACCCTTCACAAATTTGAGATCAACCCAAACTTGTACCTAACACATACCCAAGTCCTGTTTATCTATCACTCCAGTGCTCACTGTCCATTGTTGGTTCCCAGTCCAGCAGCACTTCACTTTAACATTTCTCATCCTTGTTTTCAGATCTATCCATGGCATAGTCTACACAGGATTTACAGTGCAGAAGGAGGCCATTCGGCCCATCGAGTCTGCACTGGCTCTTGGAAAGGTCACCCCACTCAAGTCCACACCTCCACCCTATCCCCATAACCTAGCAACCCCACCGAAACTTTTTGGGCACTAAGGACAATTTAGCATGGTCAATCCACCTTACCTGCACATCTTTGGACTGTGGGAGGTAACCGAAGCAACTCGGAGGAAACCCATGCACACACGGGGGCAACATGCAGTCTCTTTATAACTCACTACTTTCCTCCAGCTCTACAACCCTCTGGTCTCTACACTCTGCTAATTCTGGCTTCACGCACATCATAATTTGAACCACTCGACCATGCCTTTAGATGCAGAGATCTTTGGGCTGGATTCTCCACATCCCGACGGCGAAATCGCGGCCGGCGCCGGGGCAGAGAATCCATTTTCGCGTACAAAATTGGGACCGGTGCAGGTTCCCCGATTCTCCGGGCCCCAAAAGGTGTCGTACTTGGAGAGTATGCCAAAGCACCTACCTGAGGCCATTGATGGAGGCCCGCTCCGCTGTCCTCCACCCCCGACCAGCCGAAGTCCCGACAGCGTGGATCTAATATGGTCCTGCCAGTCAGGATACTAGCGTGGCGGCTGCGGCCATCCTGGTCGGGGGTGGGCCGATCAGAGGGCAGGGGGGGCTTTATATGCGGCCGGGCAATGTTTGGGCGGGCAATTGGGGCTGGGCGTGCGGCAGATCGGGGGGTCTATTTTTAGTATCCAGCTCCGCGGTCTGAGTCCACCATGGAGCATGGCATGGCCGCTGGAGCCCGCCGCCGTGCGCATGCGCGGTCTCCGACCCGGAAGTGCGTGGTCCCGTATCTGCAGCAGAAGCTGTTAGATCTACGCTGGGTCCCTGCTCGCCCGCTGCAGGGCTAGGAATGTGTGGAGTTTTTCTGGCGTGAAAGTCCACAGTTTTGACAGATGGCGTGGAGACATAGTCCCAATAATGGAGAATCCAGCCCCGTGTCTCTGTAATTCCCTCCCTAAACATTTCCCCTCTCTACCTCACTCTATCCTCCTTTAAAACATTTCTTAAAACCTACCTATTTGTCAAAGTTTGAGGTCACTAGAAATCTCCATATGTAGCTCTGGGCGAATAATGTTCCTGGGAAGGACATTGGGCACACTGCCATGCTGAAGGTGTTGTATAAATTCAAGCTGTTGTTCGGGAATAAAGTAGTTAATTTTTACAGAACGAGGGACTGGAATCTCCACCGTCGGGATTCTCCGTTTTGCCAGCAGTCCGGGGGTTTCCTAATGGTGTGGGGCTGCCCCACAATGTGAAACCCCATTCACCTGCCAGCGAAACAGAGCATCCCGCTGTCATGCTGAACCTGGGGCGGGATTCTCCGACCCCCCGCCGGGTCGAAGAATCGCCGGGGGCTGGCGTGAATCCCGCCCCCGCCGGTTGCCGAATTCTCCGGCACCGGACATTCGGCGGGGGTGGGAATCGCACCCCGCCGGTTGGCGGGGCCCCCCCCCCAGCGATTCTCCGGCCCGCGATGGGCCGAAGTCCCGCTGCTGGAATGCCTGTCCCGCCGGCGAGAATCAAACCACCTCTCTTACCGGCGGGACAAGGTGGCGCGGGCGTGCTCCGGGGTCCTGGGGGGGGGGCGCCAGGCGATCTGGCCCCGGGGGGGTGCCCCTACGGTGGCCTGGCCCGCGATCGGGACCCACCAATCTGTGGGCGGGCCTGTGCCGTGGGGGCACTCTTTTCCTTCCGCCTTTGCCATTGTCTCCACTATGGCGGAGGCGGAAGAGACCCCTTCCACTGTGCATGCGGGGGGATGCCGTGAGCGGCCGCTGACGCTCCCGCGCATGCGCCACATGGCAAAGTCATTTCTGCGCCAGCTGGCGGGGCACCAAAGGCCTTTCCCGCCAGCTGGTGGGGCGGAAATCAGTCCGGTGCAGGCCTAGCCCCACAAGGTGAGGGCTCGGCCCCTCAAGATGCGGAGAATTCCACACCTTTGGGGCGGCGCGATGCCAGACTGATTCACTCCGTTTTTGGCGCCGGTCGGTGAACATCGCACCGATTGCAGAGAATCCCGCCCCAGAAATCTGACATGGCGGGAGGGAGAATCCAGCCCAAGGTCTCAGCAGTGACATAGGGTTGGATTCTCCGATTTTGAGGCTATGTCCGTGTGGTATTATCAGGTATTGCTGTACCTAAGAGGCTGATGACCATTGGTTAAACCTAGGAGTTTACCATTGGCTGTTGATACGTAGCTCCGCCTGTCACTGGTGCCGTCCCAGCAGCCTTCACTTTCTGTACCGAAGCTGCTGGGGAACAAGTTCTAGTCGATTAAAGCCTTCAGTTATGAAATCACTTTGTCTTGAGTGTAATTGATCGTGTATCAATTTAATCGACTAGACTTAAGCTGGATGGATAGGACCGGAGTGCGTACAACTCAGCCCCCACGTGGAGAACTCGTCTGCAATATTTAAGCACTGGCTGGCGTGCTTTAAAGGCTACCTCGAGACGGCCGGTGGCACTCCTCAGAAGAACAGAAAATGCATCTCCTGCGCTCAAGGGTCAGCCCTGGGATCTACACCCTTATCAAGGAGGCGAAGGACTATGATGCCGCGATCGAACTGTTAAAAGGACATTATATTCCCCCCTGTAAATCAGGTCTATGCACGTCTCCTGCTTGCAACTAGACGGCAAAGCCCCGGGGAATCGTTGGAGGATTTCTACCGGGCGTTACTGGTGCTGGGCCGAAACTGTGGCTGCCCGCAAGTTTCGGTGAGCGAGCACATAGAATGTTTAATCAGGGATGCCTTTGTAGCAGATATGAGCTCCTCAGAGATCCGCCGAAGACTCCTAGAAAAGGACACCCTGGGACTGAGAGAGGCACGGGCCCTGGCAGGGTCCATGGACGTAGCCTCCCAAAACGCGCAGTCCTATGTGCCCGACCACGCGGCGGCCCCCTGGGCTGCGTGGCACCCCGCAGCAGCTGCCCCACGGACCTTCCCCCTGACCCCGCAGGCCTGCGCTGTGAGACGGCCCGCTAACACCGCGGGGCCCCGCTGTTTCTTCTGCGGGCAGGCGAATCATCCCTGCCCGCGCTGCCCGGCCCGCACCGCCACCTGCAAAGAGTGCAGCAAGAAGGGCCACTTTATGGGGGTCTGCCAGGCCTGCGCCGTGGCTGTCATCTCCAGCGACTCCGGACCGCCACGACAACCCCCCCTTCAGGCCCCGACCGGCCAGCGCTCACCGCCACCCCCCTATCCTAGGGCCACATGCAACCCACGGGCGCGGCCAGCTTGCCCCCCGGACACTACGCTGGACGGGTGGGCACCGCCATTTTGTCCATCCCCGCCGTCATCTTGTCCATCCCCGGCCACCATGTGCAACCCATGGGAGACGCCATCGTGGATGGGGCCCCAGGCCCCCAGCATGGCCGACTACACGCTGCCCAATCAGAACTCGCATCTGCTTCATCTGGCCTCGGTGACACAGGACCAAAGTCGACCTCGGATACTCGCAACAGCAACAACGACGGTCTTCATCAACGGCCACGAGACGTCTTGCCTGATTGACTCTGGGGGCACGGAAAGCTTTGTTCACCCTGACACGGTAAGGCGCTGTTCACTTGTTACCCACCCTGTAAACCAAAGGATCTCCCTGGCCTCCAGGTCACACTCGGTGGAGATAAAGGGGTTCTGCCTAGCAGACCTCACTGTGCAAGGCAGGAGATTCAACAATTTCCGCCTTTATGTCCTGCCGCACCTCTGCGCGGCTACCCTCCTGGGGTTGGACTTCCAATGTAACTTGCAAAGCCTGACCTTTAAATTTGGCGGCCCTATACCCCCCCTTAATGTCTGCGGCCTCGCGACCCTTAAGGTCGACCCGCCTTCCCTGTTTGCGAACCTCACCCCGGATTGCAAACCCGTCGCCACCAGGAGCAGACGGTACAGTGCCCAGGACCGGACCTACATAAGGCCAGAGGTCCAAAGGCTGCTGAGGGAAGAGGTCATCGAAGCGAGCAACAGTCCCTGGAGAGTTCAAGTAGTGGTGGTAAAGACCGGGGAGAAACATAGGATGGTCATTGACTACAGTCAGACCATCAACAGGTTTACGCAGCTGGACGCGTACCTTCTCCCCCGTATAGCCGACCTGGTAAACAGGATTGCACAATACAAGGTCTTCTCCACGGTGGATCTCAAGTCCGCCTACCACCAGCTACCCCTCCGTAATAGTGACCGCAAGTATACTGCCTTCGAAGCAGATGGGCGGCTCTATCAATTTTTAAGAGTTCCCTTTGGTGTCACTAATGGGGTCTTGGTCTTCCAGCGAGAGATGGACCTGTTGCCCGATACGGCTTACGCGCAACGTTCCCGTATCTGGATAACGTCACCATCTGCGGCCATGACCAGCAGGACCACGACACCAACCTCTGCAAATTTCTCCAGACCGCAAAAATCCTTAACTTAACGTACAATAAGGATAAATGTCTATTTAGCACCGACCGTCTAGCCATTCTAGGCTACGAAGTGCGAAATGGAGTTATAGGCCCCGACCCTGAGCACATGCGCCCCCTTATGGAGTTCCCCCTCCCTCGCTGCCCCAAGGCCCTGAAGCGCTGCCTAGGCTTTTTCAGTTACTACACCCAGTGGGTCCCTAACTACGCAGACAAAGCCCGACCCCTAATCCAGTCCACAACCTTCCCCCTGTCGACGGAGGCCCGCCAGGCCTTCAGCCGCATCAAAGCAGACATTGCAAAGGCCACGATGCGCGCCATCGACGAGTCCCTCCCCTTCCAGGTCGAGAGCGATGCGTCCGACTTAGCTCTGGCGGCCACCCTCAACCAAGGGGGCAGGCCCGTGGCCTTCTTTTCCCGGCACCCTCCATGCTTCCGAAATTCGCCATTCCACGGTCGAAAAAGAGGCACAAGCCATAGTTGAAGCTGTGAGACATTGGAGGCATTACCTGGCCGGCAGGAGATTCACTCTCCTCACGGATCAACGGTCGGTTGCTTTCATGTTCGATAATGCACAGCGGGGCATGATTAAAAACGACAAGATCTTGCGGTGGAGGATAGAACTCTCCACCTTCAACAAGAGATCTTGTACTGTCCGGGGAAGATAAACGAGCCTCCTGATGCCCTGTCCCGCGGCACTTGTGCCACTGCACAAGTGGACCACTTCCAAGCCCTCCACGAGGACCTCTGCCACCCGGGGGTCACTCGTTTCTTCCACTTCATCAAGACCCGCAACCTGCCCTACTCCATCGAGGAGGTCAGGACAGTCACCAGGGACTGCCAAATCTGCGCGGACTGCAAACCGCACTTCTACCGGCCAGAGAGGGCGCACCTGATAAAGGCTTCCCGTCCCTTTGAACGCCTCAGCATGGATTTCAAAAGCCCCCTCCCCTCCACCGACCGCAACACGTATTTCCTGAATGTGATTGACGAGTACTCCCGGTTCCCATTCGCCATCCCCTGCCCGGACATGACCACGACCACCGTCATCAACGCCCTCCAGGGTATCTTTACACTGTTCGGTTTCCCTGCGTACATAAACAGTGATAGGGGGTCCTCCTTTATGAGCGACGAACTGCGTCAATTCCTGCTCAGCAGGGGCATTGCCTCAAGCAGGACGACCAGTTACAACCCCCGGGGAAACGGACAGGTGGAGAGGGAGAACGGAACGGTCTGTAAGACTGTTCTACTGGCCCTACGGTCCAGGAATCTCCCAGTCTCCCGCTGGCAAGAAGTCTTCCCGGTGGTGCTCCACGTCATCCGGTCGCTGCTCTGTACAACTACCAATCAGACACCTCATGAACGTCTCCTTGTTTTCCCCAGGAAGCCCTCCTCCGGGACCTCGCTCCCAACCTGGCTAGCGACACCTGGACCCATCCTGCTTCGGAAGCACGTGCGGGCGCACAAGTCGGACCCCTTGGTCGAGAGGGTCCACCTGCTGCACGCTAACCCCCAGTACGCCTACATGGCGTTCCCTGACGGCCGGCAAGATACAGTCTCCCTTCGGTACCTGGCGCCCGCCGGAACCCCACGCGCACCCGAGCCATTACCTCCCCCCTCCCCCCCCCCCACCCCACAGCACCTCACGGGGGGGTCAGTACTCCTGCCGTTCCTGCCTAGGCCCGCCCACCCACTGACGCCCCCTATAGGCCCCCCCCCCGTGTCAACTGTTTGCCCCAACAGCGCCACCTAGGGGTGACGAAGCTGCCAGGGAGGCCGAAACCATGCTCCCAGAGTTGCAACCACCTGGACCCCGACCAGAATCACCACCGAAGCTCAGACGATCCAGAAGGACGACCAGGCCACCCGATCGACTGACTGCTTCGCTGTGACTTTAACCGTGAACGAACATTTTGTAAATATTCTCGACAGCCCTGTAAGGAGGTATCACGGTACCTCCATATCTGATCATACCATGTTAAAGGCGACTGTTACCACTGTCCACCACCCCCGCCGGACTCTTTTTAACAGGGGGTGAATGTGGTATTATCCGGTGTTGCTGTACCTATGAGGCTGATGACCATTGGTTAAACCTAGGAGTTTACCATTGGCTGTTGACACGTAGCTCCGCCCTGATAGGCGGAGTATAAGAACCGGTACCACCCCAGCAGCCTTCACTTTCTGTACCGAAGCTGCTGGGGAACAAGTTCTAGTCGATTAAAGCCTTCAGTTATGAAATCACTTTGTCTTGAGTGTAATTGATCGTGTATCAGTCCGGAGCATGTGTCTAGTCTTAAAATCAAAAAGTCGGCGCCACACCAGCACCAATGCGCCACCTGGTGGGGGCTAGCAGCCGCACCACGTAAACCCCCAGCTTTACCTGCAGATACGGCCAGAGAATTACCAGGTCCGTGGCCGCGCATGTGCACGGCGGTGACCTGCAGCTGTCGTGTCGTTCAAACAGGCGCCGGCCTCGCGCGGAGCTGGTCTTCCAGATAGTGCCCCCCGTAACCCCCCTCGCCACCTTGGACCATCCCCCACCAGTCACCCCAGCCCCCGCCGAAGCCCCCCCCCAGCCAGAGGAATGGTTCCTACCCCCTTCTGTGGGGGGGGGGGGACACAGTCCGAAACCGCCGTGCGAGGTCCCCGAAAACTATGAGCACACGTGCCCCACGCCATTGGGATGTCGGCCCGTCAGGGTCGAGCATCGAGGGAGGTCCTCAGGTGACGTCCTGAGGCCATGCCAATGGCGTCTGGTGTACTTAGCGATGACGCCACTTTTGAGGGGACAGAGCATCTGAAAAACGGCGCCACCACAATTTTGGCGTCGAAACGGATTCTCCGGCCAGTCGCCAAATGCGATTTTGGTGTCAGCAATCGGAGAATCCAGCTCAATGTTTAGACAGATTGCTTTTGGAAGTGATGATGAGGGAGGTCTTGCGGTGCAGTGAGTAGTGTTCTTGGGGAGAATTCTCCGCCTTCCCAGCCACCTGTTCCTCAGCAGTGCACCTTCGCCGGCAGTAGGATTCTCCGTTCCTCCGGCAACCAATGGGATTTCCCATTCTGGCCACCTCATACGGCCGGGAATCCCGTGGGCAGGCAGGGGGGGCGCTACCGGCAGAATGGAGAACCCCGCTGCCGGAGAATTCACCCCCTTGTCTCATAGCCAAAAACTCCACGTTCACATTCCCCTTGAGGGCTTGATAGCAAGGTGCATTTATAACCCGGCCAAACAGATTGAGGACCAACTTGCAAATCCTGCCAATGGCAAGCGGTAAGAGTGGGAGAGATTCCTAGTCAGCCGTATGTGACGGAAAGAAACGGAAGCCTCCGCCAACACTATCCATAGCACCACTCCCCAGCATGCATGCAAAAGTCTGTGTTGCCATGTCAACTCAGATTACTTCGAGGGCGAAAACAGAAAATGCTGGGCAATGTCAGCAGGACTGTCAGCATCCGTGGAGAGAGAACAGAGTGAACATTGCGAGTCTGGATGATGCTTTATCTGAGCTGTCTCAGTTTCCGCCATCCACAGTAATTTGTTTTTATCCTTTGGGGGCTTATTGGCTCAGTTGTCTAGATGACTGATGCAGATCAAATTGATGCCAACAGCATGAGGTTCGATCCCTGTTCCAGTTGGGGTCAATTTGGAACATTCCTCCTTGCATTACTTGTGCTGCTGTGATTCGGACCTGCCTTCAGGCGGAAAATGTAAGAAGGAGAATATGGGTGAGGAACACGTTAACCAGCATGCAGGAATAACTCCCTTTGCTTCGCCTCGCTTTATCAGATCTTTTACCTCCTTCTGAGAGAATCCATAGAATCCCTACAGTGCAGAAGGAGGCTATTCAGCCCATCAAGCCTGCACTGACCCTCTGAAAGAGCACCAAACCTAGGCCCGCCCCTCCACCTGAAATGCTGTAACCCCACCTAACCTGCACACCAAGGGGCAATTTTAACACGGTCAATCCACCTAACGTGCATACTTTCGGACTGTGGGAGGAAACCGGAGCACCAGGAAGAAACCCACACAGACATCGGGAGAATGTGCAAACTCCACACAGTCATCAAAGGCCTGAATTGAACCCAGGTCCCTGGCACTGTGAGGTAGCAGTGTTAACCACTGTGCCACCGTGCTGCCCCCATTGAGACATTAAACTCAGGGCAACTGGGCCGCAGTTTAATGTCTCCTAGATACATAGAAAATAGGAACAGGAGAAGGCCATTCAACGCTTCGAGCCTGCTCCTCCATTCATTATGATCATGGCTCAGCACCAACTTCAATTCCCTGATCCCGCCTTCCCCCATATCCCTTGTGTGCGATATCTAATTCCTTCTTGATATTACATCATCTTGATCAGGGCAGCATTCCCTCAGTACTGCTCTGAAGTGTCTGAACTAAACTTTAAATCAGATAAAATCATAGTTACCTATACTAACTTGTTAATTTTTTTCTTGAATGTGCTTTTAAAGGATAAATCAAGATAATGAATTGGCACATGAGCCAATTCGATGTCATATGCTGGATGGAGCCAATATGTGCATACCATACTAGCAGATGCTTGGTTACATTGCTTAAAATCTGTCAGAGGTTATACTTTTGTACGAAGGTGATGAGGATGAATTAAAGTCCCAATCAGATATTGTGTAAAAAGCTTTAGATGCAATCCCCCCAATCAGGGAAGGTATTTTGTTGATTCCTGGAAAAAAGATAAAACTTGTTTCTTACTCATTGTAAGTAAATGTTGACTTGCATAAATAAATCTCTGCATGTAACATGGAGAAGCAACTCATTATTGCTACTGTCCATGTACTGTCCAATGGTTAGCAGTGCTGCCTGCCCCACAGCGCTAGAAGCCCAGGTTCGATTCCGGCTTGGTTGAGAGTCTGTGTCGAGCTTGCACGCTTTTCCCATGAGTGTGGGTTTCCTCCGGGTGCTACGCTTTCCTCCCACAGTCTAAATATGTGCAAGTTACGTGCACTGGCCATGCTAAATTGCCCCTTAGTGTCCAAAGATGTGCAAATTAGGTGGAGTTTGGGGGATAGGGTGGGGATAGGATAGGGTGGGCCTATGTGGGGTGGTCTTTCAGAGGGTCGGTGAAGACTCACTGGGCCGAATGGCTTCCTTCTGCACTGTAGAGATTCTATGGATACTCAGATTATGGACTTTTACTGTGAACACCAAGTAACATGTCAAACTGAAGAAAATAGTACCCCAGGCAAATAGCAGACGTGTACAGGCGAGATTCTCCGATCCCCCGCCGGGTCGGAGAATCGCCGGGGGCTGGCGTGAATCCCGCCCCCGCCGGTTGCCGAATTCTCCGGCACCGGAGATTCGGTGGGGGCGGAAATCGCGCCGCGCCGGTTGGCGGGCCCCCCCGGCGATTCTCCGGCCCATATGGACCGAAGTCCCTCTGCTGGAATGCCTGTCCCGCCGGTGTGGATGAAACCACCTCTCTTACCGGCGGGGCAAGGCGGCGCGGGGGGGCTCCGGGGTCCTGGGGTGGCCCCCACGGTGGCCTGGCCTGCGATCGGGGCCCACCGATCCGTGGGCAGGCCTGTGCCGTGGGGGCACTCTTTTCCTTCCGCCTTCGCCACAGTCTCCACCATGGCGGAGGCGGAAGAGACCCCCCTCCACTGCGCATGCGCGGGGATGCCGTGAGCGGCCGCTAACGCTCCCGCGCATGCGCCGCCCGGCAATGTCATTTCCGCGCCAGCTGGTGGGGCACCAAAGACCTTTCCCGCCAGCTGGCGGGGCGGAAATCAGTCCGGCGCGGGCCTAGCCCCTCAATGTTATGGCTCAGCCGCTCAAGATGCGGAGGATTCCGCACCTTTGGGGCGGCGCGATGCCGGACTGATCTGCGTCGTTTTTGGCGCCGGTTGGCGCACATCGCGCCGATTATGGAGAATTTCGCCCAAAACGGTTTTTCCTTTAATTATGTAACAAAGTATGGTATCTGGAATGCGCTGAACTTGCAGTTGGCAGAAAACATTTTATCCATGAATTATTTGGAGCCTTTGTTTCAGAAATAGCCCACATTAAGAACAAGGGTTAATTTTAAAACTCACTCCCATGCTTGATGAGAATGAGACATGGAGTAGGGATGGGGGTTGAAGTAGAGACACCATCCTCTCCTCCAACTTGACACACCACTCATGCCAGGCAAAAGTTTAACTGTGAGATTTTGGGTGGAGCGTGAAGTGCTCAGCACAAGCATCCTTCATTTAATGGTTGAAGCCAGGGCCGGATAACAGCAATCAGAGCTTTAATTTTGAAGCGCAAGGTTGATGCTTGTTTGTGGCTTCATGGGGAAAACCTGCGGTAATAGAGCAGGAGCACCAAAAGAGGCCTCAAATTGTATCTTTTTTTTTGGCTTCTGGGGCCCCATGGCCACATTTGCCGAATATGAATCACCCAGTCGTCCAGGAACCATTTCCTTGGGCCCTGAAAATATGACCAGCTCCAGGCACTCCCAACATTTAAAAAAAATTTGTTCATGTGGGCATGGCTGGCATCAACCACATTGCTGTGGGTCTGGAGTCACACGAAGGCCAGACCAGGTAAGGATGGCAGATTTCCTTCCCTAAAGGGCAATAGTGAACCAGATAGGTTTTTATGACAATCAACAATGGTCATCATTAGACTCGGGGCAGCACACTGGCACAGTGGTTAGCACTGTTGCTTCACAGCATCAGGGTCCCAGGTTCGATTCCTTGCTTGGGTCACTGTATGTGCGGAGTCTGCACGTTCTCCCCGCGTCTGCGAGGGTTTCCTCCGGGTTCTCAGGTTTCCTCCCACAAGTCCCAAAAGACGTGCTTTTAGGTGAACTGGACATTCTGAATTCTCCCTCTGTATATCCGAACAGGCAGCAGAGTGTGGCAACAAGTGGATTTTCACAGTACCTTCATTGCAATGTTAATGTAAGCCTACTTGCGACAATAATAAAGATTATTATTATTACTATTTCATTTCAGATTTTTAAAATTCTAATTTAAATCTCATCAACTGCCTTGGCGGGAACACGGTTGAATACGGGCCACAGAGCTATTACCTTGGATTACTAGTGTATCGACAAAACATTACACCACTGTCTTCTCTTGCTGATCTGACATCATTGACACTGATATTGGGCAGGAATTGAACTTGGCTTATTTAAATAACATCTGTGAGTTAAGCTGCCCTGAGCCTCACCCTGCCAGCGATGACACATCAGTCATGATCTCAGTAAATGGAAGAGCAGACTCGATGGGCTGAATGGGCCACATCTGCTCCCACATTTTATGGCCTTGTTGACAATCGCCCCTCATCCCCGTGGCTGATGGTAAATTATGCAAATGCACGTGTGTGCTCCTAGAGGACAGGGCCGTCAGCTGGGGGTACAAAATGTTTGTTAACTTGTCCCTTAACAGCAAAAATTTAAAAAATGTAATTTCAATTATTTATTCAATTCCCTTCAAGTTGCTAGTGTCTGAATCTGCTTCCACTAGCATTTCAGAAACAGCCAGTTCCCGTGATGTTGATGTCCAAACCTGATTTGGCATCAGGCTTCATTTGAATGAAACCAATTAACTGTGAATGCCAGGCAGAGATGGGGAAAGTAGGTGAGGAAGCAGAGCGAGCAAGCCAAACTGACAGTGGTCTGTATTTACTATTTAAGATCCCTGGAAAAGAAATAGGGTGGGGTGGAGATTGGGAGAAATTTCTTTATTCAGCAAGTTGTTTTGGCCTGGAATACAATACTTGAAAGAACCAGTGTCATGTGAGAGTACCTTTAAGAAATGGGTGTTGATAAATGGGTGTGTATATAAATATCTGTAGTGAGAGTACCTTTAAGAAATGGGTGTTTATTACTGCAGTGATGTCAGAGAGTGGGTGGAGCTGGGCTAAAACTTTTGTTTTAGGCTGTTTGCTGCAGGGTGTGTTTTACTTTAGTTTTCAGTGCTGGAGCTGAAGCCAGACAGAGCGGGTGTACTGTTGATCTCTCTGATCATTTGGTGAATTCAGAATTATAAATGTTTTCAGTAGTGACTTTAATCTGATGTGCTTCTGTTAAAGGTTTTGTTTTTTAAGTCATATGGATGTTAAAAAGAAAGCTTAAAGGATTACTTAGTGTTGTAATCTTTGGGGGTTGTATTTCAATTAATGGTTGCTAAGATGTTCACTGTTTGTTTTAAAAAGGTTAACTTGAATTCATAGAATAAACATTGTTTTGCTTTAAAAAATACTTTTCCATTTCTGCTGTACCACTCCTGTAGATTGGGCCGTGTGCTCCCCATACCACAATCTATTAAAAGTTGTGGGTCAGGTGAACTCCATGATACACTTTGGGGTTCTCTAAACCCTGGCCCATAACACCAGTTACCTCCTTCTATACATTAAGATTGTTTGCTTCCAAGTACCTGTCACTGGATAGCACCCAGGAGACTAAATTCTGGGCTATTGTTCCCTCCCTAGGTCTGAGAAACTGAAGCTTATGACTGCCCCTCTTTGCACTCAGCAAACTTTGTCTCAGAATTAACTTGAGGCCTTGGGCTCTGGATTAATACACCAAATAGTACCTGAGAATTAAAGAATGATACAGCATAGACTGAGACATTTCAGCTTTTCTGGATTTTTGGAAGAACTCTCCTTTAGTACCACTCCCTTGCTTCCACGCCCCCTCCCACCTTCTTCTGTTCTCTACCTGAAGACATTCCCGACTCATAACACCTGTGGTCCCCACCACCAGTAGGGTAAGGCATTGAATCGTCTCCAGCTGCGGTGGGATTGAACCCAGTACCGTTGGCACCAACCTGATCCAAACTAGGCCATCCAACCAATTGAGCCAACTGGCCCATCACAAAGACTGAAGGCGGGATTTTTCGGTCCAACGTGCCCTGGGAATCACCGTAGGTAAGAAGGAAAATCCGACCGGTCAGCGTAGGGTCTATTGACTTTGTGCAGGAGTTTCTGGTTCCAAAATCCTGCCCTTAAGTTACTGTGGCAAAATGCACTTTTACATGTTTGTTACAGCCAGGAGCCAAGGATAGTGATGGCAGAGACTCCAACACCTTTCCAACACCTCTCAAATTTCCCTAAGTTTATATCCAATGAGCGTTTGAAAATTATTATTGAAACTTCTTCCAACACCTTTTCAGGCAGTGCATTCCAGCTCATAATAACTCAACACCGAGATTTTATTTCCTCATGCTGTCTCTGGATTGATTAAGAAGGGGAAATACAAGATGAAAGTAAGCTAGCAGGGAACAAAAAAACTGACTGCAAAAGCTTCTATCGGTGTGTCAAGAGAAAAATGATTGATAAAAACTAATGTAAGCTACTTACAGTCAGAAACAGGGAAATTGATAACAGGAGAACAAAGAAATGGCAAAAGAAGTACATTTGTACTTTGCTTCTGCCTTCACAAAGAAAGACATGAATAATGTACTGGAGGTTCTGAGAAACACAAGTTTCAGTGAGGAGCTGAAGGAAAATAGAATTACTAATGAAATGGTTTTGGGGCAATTAATGGAATTAAAGGCGGATAAATCTCTAGGGCCTGATAATCTTCATCCCAGAGTACTTAAGGAAGTGACCCTAGAAATAGTAGATCCATTGGTGGTCATGTTCCAAAATTCTTTGGACTCTGGAATGGTTCCTACAGATTGGAGGACAGCGAATGTAACCCAGCTATTCAAAAAGGGAGGAAGAGAGAAAATAGGAACTATAAACCAGTGAGCCTAACATCGGTAGTAGGAAAGTTGCCAGAGTCCATTAGCAAGGATTTCATAGCACAGCATTTGGAAAGCAGTGGTATAATCAGACAAAGTCAGCATGGATTTACGAAAGGGAAATCATGCTTGAAAAATCTACTGGAGTTCTTTGAAGATGTAACTAGTAGAGTTGATCCGGGAAAACTAGTGGATGTGGTTTATTTAGACTTTCAAAAGGCTTTTGACAAGGTCTCACATAGCAATTTAGAAAGCTGGTTAGCAGACAGGAAGCAAAAAGTTGGAATAAATGGAATTTTTTCCGATTGGCAGGCAGTGACTAGTGGGATACACAGGGGTCTGTGCTGTGACCCCAACTGTTCACATTATATGTTAATGATTTTGACGAGGGAACTAAATGTTTTGGGCGGGATTCTCTGACCCCCGGCGGGTCGGCGCAAATCCCGCACGGCCGCCCCGCGATATTCTCCGGCCCCCAAAAAAACCCTTTGTCGTGAATCGCGCCGCGCGCCTTGGAGAATGTCGCGGACCGACGCAACGCAACGGGCCCCAAAACCACCACAATTCTCCGGGCCGGATGGGCCGAAGTCCCGCAGGCGTAAATCAAACTACCTATTTAACGGCGTCAACCAGTCGTGATGGTTGACGCCGGCCAGAGCGGAGGTAGGGGTTGGCGTGGGGCGGCCGCCAGAGATGTGACGGCATGGCCACAGGTGGTGGGGTGGGTCGCAGGAGCTGTTGGAGTGTGTGTGCCGGGGAGGGTGGGGCTGGGGAGGAGGGAGAGGCAGGGGGGAGAGAGGGGCAGGGGGAGGAGGGAGGGGCAGGGGGAGGAAGGAGGGACTGGGGGAGGAGGGAGAGACAGGGGGAGGGAGGGGCAGGGGGAGGAGGGAGGGGCAGGGGGAGGAGGGAGGGGCTGGGAGGGAGGGGCTGGGGGAGAGAGGGGCTGGGTGGGACGAGCTGGGGGGAGGGAGGGGATTGGGAGGGAGGCGCTGGGGGGTGTTGGAGAGGGTGCGTGATGGAGAGGGTGCGTGCTGGGGAGGAGGGGGGGTTGTGGGGCTGGGGGGGGGGTTGGGGAGAGTGCGTGCTGGGGAGGAGATGAGGGCAGGTGATGGAGAGGGTGCATGCCGGGGACGAGAGGGGGGTTTGAGGGGGTTGGGGAGGGTGTGTGCCGGGGATGAGAGGGGGGGGGTTGGGGAGGGTGCGTGCCTGCGATGAGATGGATGGTTGTTGGGGAGGGTGCGTGCTGGGGACGAGCGGGGGGGATGTTGGGGAGGGTGCATGCCGGGGACGAGGGGGGGGGGTTGGGGAGGGTGCGTGCCGGGGACGAGGGGGGGGGGGTTTGGGGAGGTTGCATGCCGGGGACAAGAGGGGGGAGGGGCTGGGGAGGGTGCGTGCAGGGGAGGAGAGAGGGGGGGGTGGGGAGAGTGCGTGCCGGGGAGGAGGGGGAGGGGTTGGGGAGAGAGCGTGCCAGGGAGGAGGGGGGGGGGGGGCGTGGAGGGCGAGTGATGGAAAGGGTGTGTGCTGGGGAGGAGAGGGCGGGGGAGGGGGGGGTGCGTGCCAGGGAGTGGGAGGGGGGTATCCGCCTGGCCTTGTGCCAGCTGGCAACAGTCGCGACCATGCAGCCCATGGAGACCATGCAGACCTGGCTGCGAGGGGGGGGGGGGGGTATGGGCAATGATGACATGTCGTCTATCCTTCCCACCCCCACCCCCCACCCCCTGCAGGCCGTTATGTTTTGTCATCACCCAGCGATGTTGGCCGCCGTGGCGGGAGCCGCACTTCTACGCGTGTCAGGCAGACGGCGGAGGTTGCCGCAGAGGAGCATGCCGTAGGGAGGCAAGTGGCAGCCGCCCAGGCTGGAGGGCCGCCCGGACGACAGGATGAGGAGGAGGAGGAGGAGGTGGTGGTGCCACGGTGACAGAGACGCCCGATGAAGCCCCGTGTGTACCGGCCCCGTTTATCGTACCAGGACCTCACGGGCCGGGCATGCAGGAGGAGACTCCGGATGAGCCGGGAAACCGTGGCTCATATCTGCCACCTGATGGCACACCTGGCACCGCGTGGCACTGGCAGAGGACACCCTCTTCCCGTGGCCGTCAAGGTTGCGGTGGCCCTGAACTTCTATGCCACGGGGTCATTCCAGGCTCCGAGTGGGGACCTGTCCGGCATCTCGCACGCATCGGTGCACTGATGTGTCCGTGCAGTGACAGTCGCCTATATGTCAATGCGGACCGCTACATCCAGTTCCCTGTGCACCGGGCCAGCAAGGATGCCGGGGCAGCGGGCTTCGCTGCGGCGGCCAGGATGCCCATGGTCCAGGGGGCGATCGATGGGATGCACGTCGCCTTGCGGCCACCTGCGGATAACAGGGCCGTGTTCACGAATAGGAAGGGGACCTATTCCATGAACATTCAGGTGGTCTGTGACCACCGCATGACGATCCTGCACATCTGCGCCCGGTACCCGGCAGTGTAAATGACTCATTCATTTTGGCGCAATCTTTCATCCCCACCATGTTCGAGGGACACCCCCCCCCCCCCCCCCCCCCGGCTGAGGGGCTGGTTGCTGGGCAACAGGGATTACATGTTGTGGTCGTGGCTGATGACGCCAATACGGAGGCCACAGACTGATGCGGAGAACCGCTACAATGATGCCCATGCAGTGACCAGGGGTGTGATAGAGAGGTGCTTTGGGCTGCTGAAGATGTGCTTCAGGTGCCTGGACCACTCTGGAGGGCCCCTCCAGTACCCGTCAGATAGGTTCGGCCGCATCGTCGTGGCCTGCTGCGTCCTGCACAACATAGCCCACCAGAGGGACGATGTGCTGCAGGCAGAGGAGGGGGAAGAGGAGGAGTAGCAAGAGGAGGCGCAGACCTCCCCAGATGAGGAGGATGGGGGCAATGGTCAGGACAGACGTCCTGGACTTGGACGGGGGGCTGCCCACCGTTACCGGCTGTGCCAGCGGGCACGGGGCAGGCTGATAGCCACCCGGTTCACGGACTAGAGGGGCGTGGGAATCACCGAGTATGGACACAGACTGCACACTATGGCACCAGCCTACCACCCTCACCCCACCCACCCAACACCAGCCAAACCCAACCCACCCACCCAACACCAACCACCCTCACCCCACCCACACCCCACCCGCCTGTAGGAAAAAGGAGAAAAGTTAAGAGGAAATATAACTTAGGAGAGGTTACTGATCGAGGTGTTAAGATTCAAAACAGAGTTAAAAAAGCCAACATAAGTGTACTTTACCTGTATGCTCGTAGTATTCGGAATAAGGTAAATGAGTTGATGGCGCATATCATGTGAATGACTATGATTTAGTGGCTTTACTGAAACATGGTTAAAGGATGGTCAAGACTGGGAGTTAAATATCCAAGGGTATCAAACTATTCGGAAGGACAGAGTGAATGGTAATGGAGGTAGTGTAGCTCTGTTATTTAAGAATGACATCCAGGCAACAGTAAGGGATGACATCGGTGCTATGGAGGATAAGGTTGAATCCATTTGGGTGGAAATCAGGAATAGTAAGGCGAAAAAGTCACTGGTAGGAGTAGTCTATGGGCCACCAAATAGTAACATTATGGTGGGGCAGGCAGTAAACAAAGAAATAATGGATGCATGTAGAAATGGTACAGCAGTTATCATGGGTGATTTTAATCTACATGTTGATTGATTTAACTAGGTCGGTCAAGGCAGCCTTGAGGAGGAGTTTATAGAATGTATCCGCGATATTTTCCTAGAACAGTATGTAATGGAACCCACGAGGGAACAAGCGTTCCTAGATCTGGTCCTGTGTAATGAGACAGGATTGATTCATGATCTCATAGTTCGGGATCCTCTCGGAAGGAGCGATCACAATATGGTGGAATTTAAAATATAGATGGAGGGTGAGAAGGTAAAATTAAACACTCGTGTTTTGTGCTTAAACAAAGGAGATAACAATGGGATGAGAGAAGGTAGGCTGGGAGCAAAGACTTTATGGTGAAACAGCTGAGGAACAGTGGAGAACCTTCCAAGCGATTTTTCACGGCGCTCAGCAAAGCTTTATACCAACAAAAAGAAAGGACGGTAGAAAGAGGCAAAATCGACCGTGGATATCTAAGGAAATAAGGGAGAGTATCAAATTGAAGGAAAAAGCATACAAAGTGGCAAACATTAGTGGGAGACTAGAGGACTGGGAAATCTTTAGGAGGCAACAGAAAGCTACTAAAAAATCTATAAAGAAGAGTACAATAGATTATGAGAGTAAACTTGCTCAGAATATAAAAACAGATAGTAAAGGTTTCGACAAATATATAAAACAAAAAAGAGAGGCTAAGGTAAATATTGGTCCTTTAGAGGATGAGAAGGGAGATTTAATAATGGGAGATGAGGAAATGGCTGAGGAACTGAACAGGTTTTTTGGGTCGGTCTTCACAGTGGAAGACACAAATAACATGCCAGTGACTGATGGAAATGAGGCTATGACAGGTGAGGACCTTGAGAAGATTGTTATCACCAAGGAGGTAGTGATGGGCAAGCTAATGGGGCTAAAGGTAGACAAGTCTCCTGGACCTGATGGAATGCATCCCAGAGTGCTAAAAGAGATGGCTAGGGAAATTGCAAATGCATTAGTGATAATTTACCAAAATTCACTAGACTCTGGGGTGGTCCTGGTGGATTGGAAATTAGAAAATGAGACACCATTGTTTAAAAAAGGAGGTAGGCAGAAAGCGGGTAATTATAGGCCAGTGAGCTTAACTTCGGTAGTAGGGAAGATGCTGGAATCTATCATCAAGGAAGAAATAGCGAGGCATCTGGATGGAAATTGTCCCATTGGACAGACGCAGCATGGGTTCATAAAGGGCAGGTCGTGCTTAACTAATTTAGTGGATTTTTTGAGGACATTCCCAGTGCGGTCGATAATGAGGAGCCAATGGATGTGGTATATCTGGATTTCCAGAAAGACTTTGACAAGGTGCCACACAAAAGGTTGCTGCATAAGATAAAGATGCATGGCATTAAGGGAAAGTAGTAGCATGGATAGAGGATTGGTTAATTAATAGAAAGCAAAGAGTGGGGATTAATGGGTGTTTCTCTGGTTGGCAATCAGTGGCTGTTGGTGTCCCTCAGGGATCAGTGTTGGGCCCACAATTGTTCACAATTTACATAGATGATTTGGAGTTGGGGACCAAGGGCAATGTGTCCAAGTTTGCAGATGACACTAAGATGAGTGGTAAAGCAAAATGTGCAGAGGATACTAGAAGTCTACAGAGGGATTTGGATCGGTTACGTGAATGGGCTAGGGTCTGGCAGATGGAATAAAATGTTGACAAATGTGAGGTTATCTATTTTGGTCGGAATAACAACAAAAGGGATTATTATTAAAATGATAAAATATTAAAACATGCTGCTGTGCATAGAGACCTGGGTGTGCTAGTGCATGAGTCGCAAAAAGTTGGTTTACAGGTGCAACAGGTGATTAAGAAGGCAAGTGGAATTTTGTCCTTCATTGCTGGAGGGATGGAGTTTAAGACTAGGGAGGTTATGCTGCAATTGTATAAGGTGTTAGTGAGGCCACACCTGGAGTATGTGTTCAGTTTTGGTCTCCTTACTTGAGAAAGGATGTACTGGCACTGGAGGGTGTGCCGAGGAGATTCACCATGTTAATCCCAAGCTGAAGGGGTTGGATTATGAGGAGAGGTTGAGTAGACTGGGACTGTACTTGTTGGAATTTAGAAGGATGAGGGGGGATCTTATAGAAACATATAAAATTATGAAGGGAATAGATAGGATAGATGCGGGCAGGTTGTTTCCACTGGCGGGTGAAAGCAGAACTAGGGGGCATAGCCTCAAAATAAGGGAAGTAGATTTAGGACTGAGTTTAGGAGGAACTTCTTCACCCAAAGGGTTGTGAATCTATGAAATTCCTTGCCCAGTGAAGCAATGGAGGCTCCTTCATTAAATGTTTTTAAGATAAAGATCGATAGTTTTTTGAAGAATAAAGGGATTAATGATTATGGTGTTCGGGCCGGAAAGTGGAGCTGAGTTCACAAAAGATCAGCCATGATCTCATTGAATGGCGGAGAAGGCTCGAGGGACCAGATGGTCAACTCCTGCTCCTAGTTCTTATGTTATGTACACCGCCCCTCCATTACACATCCACCTGCGGCAAATTGGGCCGGGCTCACACGGTCGACGTTGGAAGCGTGTCTATTGCAGGTCATGGAGGATAATGACAACCCGCCCTGCGATGAGCTCTGGGCTCTACATCATTGGACAATGTCTGACCCATGGCCACAGTACAACCCTCCACCCGGACCGTCCCTGCATGCGGCCGTGACACAGCAGCGCACGGTCCCGTCGTCTGCCCGGGGGGATGGCGAGGGCGACTCAGGGGCAGGGGGGGGGGGGGACACTCACCTGAGGCCGACGTTCTATCACCCCTCACACACCCACTGGCGCTCACCTCACTCCATATCCCCGCACGCATCGGACGGAGCACAAAGGCAGCTTCTGTAGGTGTGGAAGTGATTTTAATAACAAACAGTTCAAACACTTGCCCTCGCCCCAGAATTAATCTGTGCCCTGCACCCGTGCCAACCTTTGGCCTTACGGACCCTATGACTACGTCTAGGTGGTTCCCCAGACGGTACAGCAGAACTGGAGGTGCCTCCTGTGATTCCTGCCCTGTGACTAAGGACCCCTTTGGCGGCCGTTTCTTGGGAATGCCCGGCCTAGGTGGGCCACACTGCGGCTCGGGCGACTGGATGGCAAGCTGCCAGCCTGACCTGCCCATTGCCCACCAGATGTACCTGGGACGGAAGCGGGGGGGTGGGGGGGGGGGGGGGCGAGGGATTCTGAGGTGTCGCAGTATTCCGGAACCTACAGGGGGACTCGGAACGGACCCCAGCACCTCCTCCTCCCTGGTATCAATGGTCTGCAAGTTTGCAGCGATGGAGCTCAGAGAGTTGGCCATCCCGGTCTGTGTCTGTACGATGCCGGCCAGTACCTGGGCAATGGCGCCGATGCCCTCAGCGATGGCCTGCAGAGACTGGGCCATTGCCTGCTGAGACTTGGACACGGTGTTGAGCGCCTCTGCGATCTGCTGCTGGCTCTGGCTCATGGCTTCCTGTGAGGGGGCAGCCATGTCCTGGGCCACGAAAGCCCCACACCTTGCATACTGCGGCCCATGTCTGACACCGTCGCACCCATTGCCTCCACCGCGGACGCCACCCGTGCGGTTTTGGCCTGGGTGGTACGCATGACCGGCAGCACTACCTGCTCTTGCATGCGGGTGGACTCCTCCAACTTCGTCTGCAGCTGCCACAAGCCGGCCGTCACCCCCTTCGGTCGTCCCTTGGTCCGTGCCTGCATCGGGTCTATGGGTGGGTGTGGTAACTCCAGGAACCCAGGACCCATCTGGGTGGCAGATGGTTGTCTGCGCCGGGCTTCCCTCCGACCACCCGGCCCGGCCCCTCGGCTGCTCCTGCCTCCACCTGCTGTACCGGGACGGCTGTGTTGTGCGCACCAGTTAGTGTCTGAGATGCCTCATCGCTAAGGTGCCCAAGCGAGGTGTCTCTGCGATGGTGGAGGGTGTAGGAGATAGCAGTGGCGTAATGGCGTACTCCTCATCTGACCTGAGGTCCGGGGTCCCCTGGAGTGGTGATTCCTGTCCATCCGTACCCTGTGTGTGGGTGTTGTGTGCGTCAGTGTCCAGGGCGTCAGTGTCCTGGGCGTCAGTGTCCTGTGCGTCATTGTCCTGGGTCGGCTGCGACGGGGGTCTGTTGCTGTGGCTGCCTTCCTTGTCGCTGGGCGTGGCCCGCCAGCGTCGCCGCATTCGCACTAGATGTGGGCGGAGTCCGTCTGGTGCTCCAGGTCTATCGCTGACTCGTGGCCACCCTGGAACGTCCTGGCGGCCGCCTGATGGGCCGAGTCTGTCCCTGCTTCCCCCAAATCCCACCTCCCCCAAAATCCACCCTTCCCCCATATCCCCCCTTCCCCATAACCCCCTTTCCCCATATCCCCCCTTCTCCCATGTCCCCCTTCCCCCATATCCCCTTCCCCCATACCCCCCCTTCCCCCATATTCCCCCTTCCCCATAACCGCATAACCCCCTTTCCCCATATCCCCCTTCTCCCATGTCCCCCTTCCCCCATATCCCCTTCCCCCATACCCCCCCTTCCCCATATCCCCTTTCCCCATATCCCCCTTTCCTCATATCCCCCTTTCCCCATTTCCCCATATCCCCTTTTCCCCATATCCCCCCATCCCCATATCCCCCCTTCCCCCATATCCTCTCTTCCCCCATTTCCACCATATCCCCCTTCCCCCATATCCCCCTTCCCCCATATCACCCCTTCCCTCGGGATATGGGAGAAGGGGGGATATGGGGGAAGGGGGGGTAGGGGAAGGGGGATATGGGGAAGGGGGGATATGGGGAAGGGAGATATGGGGAAAGGGGGGATATGGGGGAAGGGGGATATGGGGAAGAGGGATATGGAGGAAGGGGGATATGGGGAAGGGGGTATATGCAGGGATATGGGGAAGGGGAATATGGGGAAAGGGGATATGGGGGAGGGGGATATGGGGGAAGGGGGATATGGGGGAAGGCGGGATATGGGGAAGGGGATATGGTGGAAGGGGGATATGGGGGAAGGGGGATATGGGGGAAGGGGGATATGGGGGAAGTGGGGAAGTGGGGATATGGGAGAAGGGGATATGGGGGAAAGGGGGATATGGGGGAAGTGGGGAAATGAGGGGGTAATGGGGAAGGGGGATATGGGGATATGGGGGAAAGGGGGATATGGGAGAAAGGGGATATGGGCGAAGGGGATATGGGGAAGGGGGCTATGGGGGAATGTGGGGGAAGGGGGATATGGGGGAAGGGGATATGGGGGATTTGGGAGAAGGGGATATGGCGGAAGGGGGATGGGGAAGGGGAACGGGGGGCAGGCAGTGGGGGGTCTCACTTGGCGCTGCACGACGGGCATCCATTTAGCCGGGTCTCCAGGGTGTGGTATCTTTTGTGGAGTGACGCCGCGTGCCGTCAATGACGCCGCGCGCGTCCGTGATGGGTGACGCTGCTACTAGTCCATTTGGGGCCGGAGAATTCGCGACATTTCGGGGGACCTGACTCGGAGTGATTCGCCTCGTTTTGGCGCCGGGTTCGGGCCATCGCGCCAATTCACGGAGAAACCCATCCATTATCTCCAAATGTGCAGATGATACAAAGGGAGGGTAATCTGTGAGGAAGATGCTTCAGCGGGATCTGGACAGGCTGAATATGTGGGCATATGCATGGAGATGCAGTATAATGTGGATAAATGTGAGGTTATCAGCTTTGGTAGCAAAAATATGAATGCAGACTATTATTTGAATGGGTGTAAATTGAGAGAGATGGATACTCAGCAAGATCTTGGTGTCCTCGTGCATCAGTCACTGAAAGTAAGTGTATAGGTACAGCATGCAGTAAAGAAGGACAATGGGGCGTTGGCCTTCATAGTGAGAGGATTTGAGGAAAGGAATAGTGATGTTTTACTGCAATTGTATAGGACATTGCAGAGGCCACACCTGGAATATTGTGCACAGTTTTGGTGTCCTTATCTGAAGAAGGATGTTCTTGCTATGGAGGGAGTGCAGCGAAGGTTTACCAGGCTGATTCCTGGGATGGCGGGACTATCATTTGAGCAGAGACAAAGTCAGTTCGATTATATTCATTGGGTTTTCAAAGAGTGAGAAGGGATGTCAAAGATCATGGCTGATCATTAAGTTCAATACCCTGATCCCGCTTTCTCCCCATATCCCTTGATTCCTTCAGTCCAAGAGCTATATCTAATTCCTTCTTGAAATTGCCTCAACTACTTTCTGTGGCAGTGAATTCCACAGATTCATCACTCTCTGGATGAAGAAGCTTCTCCACACCTCAGTCCTAAAAGGTTTACACCTTCTCTCAAACTATGACCCCCTAGTTCTGGACTCCTCCACCATTGGGGAAAAAAATTCTGAATCTATGCTGTCTTATCCTGTTAGAATTTTAAAAGTTTGAATGAAAGGTAGAGCAGGCTTGAAGGGCCGAATGGCCTCCTCCTGCTTATTTTATCTATGTATATTTCTTTCTTTTGAATAAATTTAGAGTACCAATTCATCTTTTCCAATTAAGGGGCAATTTAGCGTGGCCAATCCGCCTAACCTGCACATCTTTTGGATTGTGGGGGCGAAACCCACACAAACACGTGGAGAATGTGCAAACTCCACACGGACTGTGACACAGAGCCGGGATCGAACCTGTGACTTCGGCGCCGTGAGGCAGCAGTGCTAACCACTGTGCCACTATGCTGCCCTTCCTTTGTATATTTCTATGTATGGTTCTTTCACCATGAGGATGTTAGAGAATCCCTGCATTGGAAATTCAGCAAAATGTAGACATTATTGGAAGGAGGTGTATAGCAAAAGCTCAATACTCAAAAGGCCGTCAGTTATTCCTACACCAATAGATGGTGCCTCATTAAGCAGGGCAATCATAGTCATGCACTTATGAGCAGTTCTTATGTTATTATGGCCTAAATGTATTCTCCGTATATTGCTCTTTTTTTTAAATACGCATTTCTTGCCAGAAGAGATTGTATTATTCAGAGGTTAAATGGGAGCAGTTCGGGGGTCACCCTTCTCATGGTGCAGCTGACACTGGACAGACTGAGTTAAAAATGAAGAATTACCAATGCTACCAAGTGTGAAGCCACTCTCCAGGCACTGCCGTATGATTTCTCTTGCACTATTGACAAATCACCTATTTCTCCACCATAAATGAACCCAGCAGAGGAAATAATTTGCTTCGAAGGGGCTTCATCATGAAACAAGTGCTGCTTTTCCTTCACTCCCCCCGCCCTGCCCCGCCCCCCCACCATCTTCCCACATCCCCCACCCCAATTCATGCCAAAAGATAGATTAACGGTTGTTTGGAGACAACAATTTGAAGAACTTTTGCAAAAGACACAAAATTCTCTGACCCATAAGAGTTTAATAATCTCACAACTCAGCAACGCATGTCAAAACATTCTCGGCATGATCGGTCTCTCTTCAAATTGCTATCATGCATCATTCGGTTCATGATTGATTCTGTACAGTTTATGAAAGAACAAATACATTCTGCATGGAATATTTTATTGATGGGAGCACAAGCTCCTATTTTCTGAAGTTCTGTATAAATTCATTCGAAGATAATAGGAGCAGTTTAATCTGAAGAAATAATTGCCCAATTTCTTCTTCAAAGGCACCATGAAACATATTTTCAAACAATCAATTTTTTCGTCATTTAGCAGGTTCTCTGGGGCTCAGAACTTACTGCAATGCTGACATTGTTGAAAAATTCCATACGTAGAGACTATTGCTTGCCTTGATCCTCCAGTGGCGGATTTACACCAAGGTTTGCTGGGACAACAATTAGAATACCAAGTGCCAAGAGGATGATCAATTTCTCCGGATATCCTTATCATCACAGATGCCAATCTTGAGTAAATTTGATTTGTTCCACGTATGATATCAATGAATGGCTAAGTGTACTGGGTACAGCAAAGAATTGCGGGCCCTGAAACATCCCGATGGTGGTAC
The DNA here is from genome assembly GCF_047496885.1 of Scyliorhinus torazame. Lineage (NCBI taxonomy): Eukaryota > Metazoa > Chordata > Chondrichthyes > Carcharhiniformes > Scyliorhinidae > Scyliorhinus > Scyliorhinus torazame. The sequence continues at coordinate 283,985,294 of NC_092710.1, read as the reverse complement.
TGAAGACTTGTCCCTCACCCATAGCTATGATGTCTCTATACAGCCACAACACTGGCATCAACCCGTCATAGTCGACCATTGCCTAGATATGTCTTGTCCTCAAAACGGACAAATCAAAGCTAGGCAATTAATGCCCCAGCATTCTATTCTCAATTATCAGCAAAGTGATGGAAAATGTCATCGCCTGCGCAATCAAGTGACACTTACTCAGCAATAACCTGCTCACTGGTGTCAGTGTGGGTTCCCCAAGGATCACTCAGCTCCTGACCTCATCGCCGCCGTCATCCATACATAGACAAACGAGTTAAATTGCAATGGTGATGTGCATGTGGCTGTTCTTGATATCAAGTCAGAACCGTGCTTTGATTGTGGGTGTAGCAACAAGGAGCCCGAGCAAACTTTAGCCAATGTGAGTCGGGGGGAAATCTCTCCAATCTCAAGTTGTACTTAGACAAAGGAAGATGGTTGTGGTTGTTGCAGGTCAATCACTCAGCCCCAGGACGTCAATGCAAGAGTTCCTCAGGGTAATGTCCTAGGCCCAACCATCTTCAGCTGCTTCTTCAATGATGTAAGTCCAGAGGTGATAATTACACAGTGTTCAGTACCATTTGCTTCAAATACTGAAGCAACCCTTGCCCACATGTGGCAAGACCTGGGAAACATTCCAAATTGGGCTTATAAGTGGCAAGTAGCATTCGGCCACAAAAGTGACAGACAATGAACATCTCCAACCAGAGAGGCGATCAAAGTAGAGGGGTTGATGTTTCTGGCAGCTGAGATTGCACGAATTCCAAGGATAGAGTGGTCAACGCCATGAAACATTATACACTCCAAACAAATGCACTCAAATACACCTTGAACATTACCATAAAGATTTTGGATGTCAACTTGTCTGTGACCTTAAACAATCTGACAGATATCATAGCCTTGGCCTGGTAAGATGAAGTGCCATTCAAAGTGCAGAAATCAACCTCTCAGTGAACAAACTCTTTCCCATTAGCAGGCAAATTTCTTGCCTGCTAATGGGAAAGAGTTTGTTCACTGAGAGGTTGATTTCTGCACATCTTTAACTGAGATTAGTTCAACCTATTCAATTGCTCCTTTTTCCTTACCTTGATTTCAAGGGCACGTACACCTGACTTTATACTGAAAACACTATGTCAATATTGCTCTAGTTGAGTGATTAACACACGTTAATTGATAACACACCTCTCCAATGAGGGTTGCTTACACACCACTCCATGCACTGTATAAAACTGTATAAAAAGTTGGTTAAGCCACAGTTAGAGTACTTTGTACAGTTAATTGACATTAAAGGAGAGATGTAATAGTACTGGAAAGGTTACAGAGGAAATTTAGCAGGATGTTACCTGGGCTGAAGAGTTTTCGCAATGAAGAGAGATTGGATAGGCTGGGGTTCTTTTCCTTGAAGCAGTGGAGATTTAGGAGGGGGACATGATTGAGATGTATAAAATTATGAGGGGCATAGTTGAGTGGACAGGAAGAAACTTTTTCCCTTGGTGGAGGGATCAATGACCAGGGGGCATAAATATAAACTAAGGGGCAGGTGGTTTAGAGGAGAAGTAGGGAAAACCTTTTTCACCCAGAGGGTGGTGGGAGTCTGGAAGTAATTGCCTGAAGGGGTGGTGGAGGCAAAGACCCTTGGAACATTTCAGACGTATTTAGATGTGCACTTGCGATGCCAAGGCATACAAGACTATGGGGCAAGTGCTGGAAAATGGGATTCGAACAATTAAGTCGTTGTTTTTTACTGGTACAGACACGATGGGCCGAAGGGCCTATTCTGTGCTGTGGACCTTAATGAATCTATGACTATGGAGTGATATGCAGAAATCAACAGGTCGGATACTTGATTGGTTTTCAATTTCATTGGTTTTAACCAACTCCAACTGCAGCCAAACTCATTAATCCTGCTGGTCTCTCTCCATGTTTGCCAAACTGACCGAGTGAGCACTTCCAACATTTTCTGTTTTTGTTTTAAATTTCCAGCAATCATTGTTTGTGCTTTTCTCTGTCTGTTTGGAAGAGGAAGAGAGGTTGGCCAAAATCTACTGAGGATTAGCCTCATTGTCCTCTGTGCCACCTCCAAGGCTTAAATATCTCCCTCAACCTCACAAATGGTTATGGAATTGTAAGATGTTGTCTGATGAGAGCACAACATCTTTTAAATGACAACCCCCTACTTTCCACTGCTAAATTAACAAAATAATTCAGCTTTTCATCTGAAGTAAAATGCTTGCACACGGTGAGAATAACCAATGTCCATTGTTCATTCAGAGCTGTTCTAAAGGGCAGCACGGTGGCGCAGTGGGTTAGCACTGCGGCCTCACGGCGCCAAGGTCCCAGGTTTGATTCTGGGTCACTGTCCATGTGGAGTTTGCACATTCTCCCTGTGTTTGCGTGGGTTTCACTCCCACAACCCAAAAGATGTGCAGGGTAGGTGGATTGGCCACACTAAATTGCCCCTTAATTGGAAAAAAATTAATTGGGTATTCTAAATTTATATTAAAAAAAGATCTTTCAAAGTTCAAAGTATTGATGAACAAAAGAGTTTTTGTTTGTGAAAATTAGTGCATTTTGAAAGACATTGTTGGGAATTTTGTAGCTTCTACATGTTTCATTATTGCAAAGATCAACAACTGTTTGCCAGTTTCTTCCACAACATAGTTTAATTTTCACCTTTTAACAAAACTATTGTTAAACCATTTCCATTTACCTCTACCTCAGACTTTACAAATGCCCTTTTCATCTATTAATCCTAGGCTCCTGCTGAAAGAAATATTGTTGTTAACAGAAATGTTTTTGTTTGAATGGAAAGTTCGTCGTCAAGGAAAAGTGCTCAACAAATAAGAAAAGCACCAACTTCTGAGCCAGAAAGTGAAGGGGTCAGGCACCTAAATTGGAATTTAGGTGCATAACCTAGACAGGCACTCCATTGCAATGCAGAGGTAATACTTGATCGCAGATGCATTATTTTGGATGAGATGTTAAACGCAGGCCCTGAGTTTTGGCGGGTGGGTGAGGGGAAAGGACATACATGTTTAATAGAAATGTATTGCATCCTGGGACATACTGGATTTCCTGGTGACTCTAATTAATATCGCCTTTGTGAACTAGTGGGGGTGCAGAATGGGAGCAGACCACCAAAACTGAAGGCCATGGGACTAAAGGTTGGATTGATTTATTGTCACATGTACCAAGATACAGTGAAAAGAATTGGGTGTCATTCTCCGACCCCCCGCCGGGTCGGAAAATGGCCGTTGGCCGCCGTGAATCCCGCCCCCGCCGAAGTCTCCAGTACCGGAGATTGGGCGGGGGCGGGAATCGGGCCGCACCGGTTGGCGGGACCCCCGCTCAATTCTCCGGCCCGGATGGGCCGAAGTCCCGCCCAGAAATTGCCTGTCCCACCGGCGTAAATCACAGCTGGTATTTACCGGCGGGACCAGGCGGCGTGGGCGGGCTCCGGGGTCCTGGGGGGTGCCCCCACGGTGGCCTGGCCCACGATCGGGGCCCACCAATCCGCGGGCGGGCCTGTGCCGTGGGGGCACTCTTTCCCTTCCGCCTCCGCCACGGCCTCCACCATGGCGGAGGCGGAAGAGACTCTCCCCACTGCGCATGCGCGGGAAACTGTCGGCGGCCGCTGACGCTCCCGCACATGCGCCGCATTTCCGCACCAGCTGGCGGGGCACCAAACGCCATTTCCGCCAGCTGGCGGGGCAACAAACGCCATTTCCGCCAGCTGGCGGTGCGGAAATCCCTCCGGCGTCGGCCTAGCCCCTCAATGTTGGGGCTCGGCCCCCAAAGATGTGGAGCATTCCTCACCTTTGGGCCGGCGCGATGCCCGTCTGATTGGCGCTGTTTTTGGCGCCAGTCGGCGGACATCGCGCCGTTGGGGGAGAATTTCGCCCATTGTTCTGCGTGAAGCTCAATCAGATCATTCAGTACATGAAAAGAAAATACATAATAGGGCAAACATAAAATTCACAATGTCAATACATAGACACAGGCATCGGGTGAAGATGTGTGAAGAGATCGGGGGCGGGATTCTCTGACCCCCCGCCGGGCCGGAGAATCGCCGGGGGTTGGCGTGAATCCCGCCCCGACGCGGGCTGCTGGATTTTCGGCGGGGTCGGGAATCGAGTCCCACCGGTCGGGGGCCGCTGGCAGTGGCGATCCTCCACTCCGCGATGGGCGGAGTGACTGCCCGCTTTCGGCCAGCCCCGCCGGCGTAAATCAAACAAGGTCCTTACCGACTGGACCTGGCTCTGCGGGCAGCCTGTGGAGTCCTTGGGAGGGGGGCGCGGGGGGATCTGGCCCCGAGGGGTGCCCCCACGGTGGCCTGGCCCGTGATCGGGGCCCACCGATCCGCGGGCAGACCTGTACCATGGGGGCACTCTTTCCCTCCACGCCGGCCGCTGTAACGGTCCGACATGGCCAGCGTGGAGAACCACCCTGCGCATGCGCTGGGATCATGCCAGCAGATGCTGGCGCTCCTGCGCATGCGGCAACTCCCGCCGGCCGGCAGAGGCCCTTCGGCACCGGTTGGCGTGGTGCCAAGCCCTTCTGCGCTGGTTGGTGCGCCGCCAACCCCATCGGCGCCGGCCTAACCCCTGAAGGTACGGAAGAATCCACACCTTCCGAGCGGCCCGACGCCCGAGTCGTTCCCGCGCCGTTACGGCCTGCCCCGCCGGTTAGGGGAGAATCCCGCCCCAGACCATAAGTCCATCAGTCCATAAGAGGACCATTTAGGAGTCTGGTAACAGTAGGGAAGAAGCTATTTTTGAATCTGTTAGTGCGGTCTTGGGCCGAGCAGTTGCCATACCAGGCTGTGATGCAGCCAGATAGGATGCTTGCCATGGTGCACCTGCAAAATTTGGTAAGAGTCAATGTGGACATGTCAAATTTCCTTAGTTTCCTGAGAAGTATCGGCATTGTTGTGCTTTCTGGGTCATAGCGTTGACGTGGGTGGACCAGGACACATTTTTGGAGATGTGCACCCTAGGAATTTGAAACTGCTAACCACCTCCACCTCGGCCCCGTTGATGCTGACAGGGGTGTGTACAGTACTTTGCTTCCTGAAGTCAATGACCAGCTCTTTAGTTTTGCTGGCATTGAGGGAGAGATTGTTGTTGTTACACCATTCCACCAGGTTCTCTATCGCCCTCCTGTATTCTGACTCATCGTTGTTTAAGATCTGACATTGGCTATAGAGATACAAATTTGGATAAGGACAGAGAGCAGTGAAGAAAGAGGTTTGAGAGAGGTATCCCATGCTATTCCTGTAGGGTCAATGGTGAGAACACAGCCTTTTTTGATATATATCAGTGTTGTCCTCACTCAAGGATCCAATGAGTAAATGTCAACAAGATAGGTTTTAGCACAACATTAAACTTGAATTTCAAAAAAATAAGTTGAGAGAATAAATAAATGTCAAAGTAACAAATTTATAATTATGAAAAATAAGGCATTAATAAAGTTGACTGCTGGAGTGAGTTTGTTTGAGAGAGTATCAGAGTGTGAAAGTATGAGGGTGTCAGCAAATGTGAGAGTGAGAATATGAGTGGGTATGTGAGGGAAGGGTAAATGAGAACTGAACCAGCCAAACACACTCTCATGCACACACACAAACACTTGCACTCTTGGAAGCACACACTCTCTCATGCACACAAACACATTCACTCCCATTCACATGCACACCCACTCATTTACTCACACATACACTCACTCGCTCTCACACAATCGCTATGACACACACAATCTCACTCATTCTTACGCACACATACACACAGACATGCATGCACACACCACTCACTCTCATGCACAAACTCACTCCATTCGCACACAGACACACTCAGGACACAATCTTCTGGTCCCACCAGCCAAAAGCATTGTAGTGGGGGAACATTATTTGACGTGAGGCCAAAAATCAGTTTCCTAATGGTGGGATGAAGTTTCGGAACCTACATCACTCCCTTACCAGAAGAGAACAAATAACTTGCTGATTGAGTGAGTGAGTGAGTGAGTGGGCGAATGAGGGAGTAAATGAATGAGTGAGGGAATGAGTGAGTGAATTCTGTTCCTTGGAATCCTCCGTAAAAGTTGCACTGGAAACCGGAGCACCCGGACTAAACACACACAGACACAGGGAGGACATACAAACTCCACACACCTGAGGTAGGAATTGAACCCGGGTCCCTAGCACTCTAAGACAGCAAGGAAGAGCAAGTCCTTGCAGAATCGTTCACTTATACTGACCATTATTTCAATGTTTGCTTGTAAACTCAATTTAACATTAAAGTCAGAAGTGCACTCACAGTGAGGAGGATAGCAACAGACTTCTAGTCGGCATAGCCACAATGAACGAAACATGTCGGATGAAATTTCACACAGAGAGTGAAGCAATTAAGTTCTTAGGTAGAACAAGGGGGAGCAATGTAAATTTGAAAACGGACGCAGCAACAGAGAAGCGCGTGGGTGTTGAAAGGGCTTTTAAAGCATATGGGATCCTTGACTTTATCATTTATAACGAGGCATTGAGTACAAAAGCAAGGAAGTTCCATTAAACCTTTAAAAAAGCACGAAGGTCCCAATTAGAGTATTGTGGCCAATTTTTAGCATAATGGCCAGGATTCTCAATTTGCGAAGTGTTAACGCCGGGACTGAATCATGAGTGTTCGATGGTGTTGAAAGTGGCGCTGGTCCCGGTGCGATTCAGGACCTGTTATTGGGCTAGCACCGGTGCCACATGGAACTAGTGCAATTCCAATGTGTGCCAGCATGTGCTCCGACGGGGTCGGAATCGGCACTGGAGAGCCTGACAAGCAGGAGCTGCATATAGGCACTCCACTCCCTGCGCCCCCTCACAGCCAAGAAGATGGCACTGGTTGCATTGGCTGGGGCTAGAGGGTACCTAGTGGAGTGACCTGGGGTGGGCACCCATATGACTAGTGACCCTCAGTTCCCAGTGGGCAATCAGCAGCATGCGCAATTGTATGGCTGCCTTGCAGGCTGCAGCAATGGTGGTCCGCACCCGGCCACCCCAACCCATGACCCATCACCTAGCCACCTCCCGCTACTCCCCGGCCAGCTGCACAACTGTCAGCACACAAAAGTGCTGTTAGACACTGTTTGTACACCCTCCCGCACCCTCAGTAGCCACGTTGCCTGTTTCCTGATTTTAAATACCACAAGTGCATCTCACCGTCGGTAGTTCCTCCTGGCAGAGGCGGAGCAACATGGAGGCCCGGAGAATACCGGGGCTTGCCTGTTACTGATGTGCCAATGGTGTTTACTGTACAATTTGCCTGCCCACAGCTGGTGGTGGTCCTATTGCAATGCAGCCTAGAATGCATTCACGCCGCTGTTGAGGGACCTGAACATGGCATTCCGTTTGCCGTCTGACACCGGCCATGATTTTCGGCTGACGGGCGATTCTCCGCCCAATCGTGCTTCCCGATACAGGCGTCGCTGGATGGAGGATCCCGCCTAATATCTTTAGAAGAGTGCCAAGGTCTTTGAAAGTGTGCAGATGAGATTTATTAGAATGGTACCAGGGATGAAAGATCTGAGGCGAGATTCTCCGACCCCAGGCCGGGTCGGAGAATCGTCGGGGGCTGGCGTGAATCCCGCCCCCGCCGGTTGCCGAATTCTCCGGCACCGGATATTCAGCGGGGGCAGGAATCGCGCTGCGCCGGTTGGCAGGCCCCCCCCCCGCGATTCTCCGGCCCGGATGGGCCAAAGTCCCGCTGCTAAAATGCCTGTCCCGCCGGCGTGGATTAAACCACCTACCTTACCGGCGGGACAAGGCGGCGCGGGCGGGCTCCGGTGTCCTGGGGGGGGGGCGCGGGGCGATCTGGCCCCGGGGGATGCCCCCACGGTGGCCTGGCCCGCGATTGGGGCCCACCGATCCGCGGGCGGGCCTGTGCCGTGGGGTCACTCTTTCCCTTCTGCCTTCGCCACGGTCTCCACCATGGCGGAGGCGGAAGAGACTCCCTCCACTGCGCATGCACGGGATTGCCGTCAGCGGCCGCTGACGCTCCCGCGCATGCGCCGCCCGGAGATGTCATTTCCGCGCCAGCTGGCGGGGCGGAAATTCGTCCGGCGCTGGCCTAGCCCCTTAAGGTTGGGGCTCTGCCCCCAAAGATGCGGAGCATTCCGCACCTTTGGGGCGGCGCGATGCCCGACTGATTTGCGCCGTTTTGGGCGTCGTGTCGGCGGACATCGCGCCGATACCGGAGAATTTTACCCATGAAGAGAAGAGAGAAACTGGGTTGTTGTGATTAAAACGTAGAATGTTAAGGGTCAATTCGATAGAGTTGATCAAATCTGAAGCGTTTTGTTCAAGAGAACCTAGTTCCTGTTGCAGAGGTAACCAAAGGACACAGATGCAAGGTCATTTACAGTAAAACCAAAATGAGAGAAACAAAGCAATTGTCACAATGAGTAGTTACATGATCTGGAAGCAGAATCGGCAATATTGTCCAAAAGGAATTGATTAGACACCCGATAAGGAAGGAATTTGCTGCACTATGGGAAGGGAACTGGAACTAATTGGATTAATCTGTCAGAGGGTTGGCACATGCACAATGGGCCAAATGGTCTGTTCTATGTTGTACCATTCAATGATTCTATGTGAGTCAAAGCATGGGCAGGTCATAGAATCCCTGCACATCATATGGCCTTCATGTATACTCAACAAAACAATGAGGCTTCAAATAGGACCACCACCAGCTGTCTCCAAGCCCTGTCTGCCCACTGCTCCCCTGCTTCCAACCATCTTGTCCCCAGACAGGTTGTCACAACTTGTGTGTCGCACCCAGGATCCACATCACACTGCAGCTAAGCTCTCAGCTGACGCACACTTACCTCACTCACCCCCATCTTTAGGGCCTAACCACACACAAGCCTCTAAGCATGGAGACGATTGCATGGAGGCGATTGGAGGCACACATTGACCCTCTCCACCGCACAACTAGGTGCCACACTGCTGATGCGATAACACATGGCCTACTCAATGAGGACAACCACAGTAGACTCCACTGGAGAAATAGGGGCCTATTGCCCAGGCGTGTTGCGGCAACCACCGGTACCTCTGTTGAGAGGGATGGGTTGAGAGGAGAGGCTCCTCACATCACAGGTCCGGTGCTACTCACTGCTGTGTGTAGTATGAAAGGCAACATATCAAAAGAAATGGTTGAGGCGTGGGGTGATTTTGGGGGGAACATGTGGAAGGTGGAGCTGCAGTGCAACTCAGGGTCACAATTTAGCCTGTTGGATTTGGATGGGCAAGGGAATACTCATCTCGCTAACATGTCTACTCTTTTTGCTCCCTGCAGAGACTGGATTTTGGAATGCAGCCAGGAATGCCCGCCATCTACCTTGCCGCAGTTGCGGGCGATTGGAGGCTGGAGGCAGAGGGCCTGCTCAGGGGCGTGCCCCAGAAGATCAGGGGCCAGCTGGTGGGCTGGGGAGCCGGCCGCCCAGCAGGCTGAGGAGGATATGCGAAGGAGGCTCCACATCAGGCCACGGGTCTATCATCGATGCCTGCCCTTAAAGGAGCAGCTGGACCTCGTATGCCACCAAAGACTTTGGCCAACCAAGGAAACCATGCGCCACCTGTGCCAGATGGGGGCTTACCTGGCAGTGCGGGGAATGGAGTCAGATATCCACTTCTTGTGGCCGTCAAGGTGATGGTCACCCTGAGATTTTATGCTTCTGGGTCTTTCCAGGGGTCGAGCGTGGACCTGTCTGGAATCTGTCAGACATCCACACTATGATGGATGCCCTATGCATCCATGCAGCAGACTATATAAACCTCAGTCTGGACCAGGCACACCAGGATGCCGGGCAGCAAGATATGCCCCCATCATTGGCATTCCGCAGATCGATAGCACACATGTTCTCCTACTAGTACCAGCTCATCAGGAGATGGCATTCTTCAATCAGAAGGGGTTCCACTGAATATGCAGCTTGTGTGCGACCATCAGCTACACATCATGCACGACTGCGCCCAATACCCAGGCACCATGCATATATCTGGCGAACCCGTCAGTTCCCGGCACCTTCGAGCAACTCCTTCAGGTGGGTGATTGGCTCTTGGCAACAAGAGTTACCCACTGAGGTCTTTGCTAATGATGCCTGTCTGGAGGCCCTAGACCGACGTGGAGAACCGTTATAAAGACCCCCATGCAGCAACCAAGATCTTCATTGAGGGCATTGGCATCCTTAAGTTGTGCATCAGATGCTTGGACGGCAATGGTGGGGGTACTCCAATATAGCCCTAGGAGGGTCTCTAACATCATGGTGGCCTGCTGCGTCCTGCACAACATTGTTCCAGAGGTGAGGGACATGCTGGAGGAGGCGGAAGAATGCCAAGCCTCATTTGATGAGGACGAACCGGGCATGGAGCATGGATTGTCACGGATGGCCACTCAATGTGTGCAACAGTGCCACTGGACATGGATCAACCTCCTGATTTGCCAACCAGGAGGCCTGGCCACCAGCAGCCCTGCCACAGCCCTCTATCCCAGCCCAACCCCCTTCCAACTGGTACTCCTTCCCATAGCACAGATCCTGCCTTGTCCCTCCTCCCTCACTCCACCCTCCCTGTCCCTCCTCCCTTCACTCCATCCTCCCTGTCCCCCCTCCCTTCACTCCACCCTCACTGTCCCTCCTCCCTTCACTCCACCGTCCCTGTCACTCCTCCCTTCATTCCACCTCCCCCACCCTCCTCCCTTCACTTCACCTTCCCTGTCACTCCTCCCTTCATTCCACCTTCCCTGTCCCTCCTCCCTTCACTCCACCCTCCCTGTCCCTCCTCCCTTCATTCCACCTCCCCCACCCTCCTCCCTTCACTTCACCTTCCCTGTCACTCCTCCCTTCATTCCACCTTCCCTGTCCCTCCTCCCTTCACTCCACCCTCCCTGTCCCTCCTCCCTTCATTCCACCTCCCCCACCCTCCTCCCTTCACTCCACCCTCCCTGTCCCTCCTCCCTTCACTCCACCCTCCCTGTCCCTCCTCCCTTCACTCCACCCTCCCTGTCCCTCCTCCCTTCACTCCACCGTCCCTGTCCCTCCTCCCTTCACTCCACCCTCCCTGTCCCTCCTCCCTTCACTCCACACTCCCTGTCCCTCCTCCCTCACTCCACCGTCCCTGTCCCTCCTCCCTTCACTCCACCCTCCCTGTCCCTCCTCCCTTCACTCCACCGTCACTGTCCCTCCTCCCTTCACTCCACCGTCACTGTCCCTCCTCCCTTCATTCCACCTCCCCCACCCTCCTCCCTTCACTTCACCTTCCCTGTCACTCCTCCCTTCATTCCACCTTCCCTGTCCCTCCTCCCTTCACTGCACCGTCCCTGTCCCTCCTCCCTTCACTCCACCGTCCCTGTCCCTCCTCCCTTCACTCCACCCTCCCTGTCCCTCCTCCCTTCACTCCACCGTCACTGTCCCGCCTCCCTTCACTCCACCGTCCCTGTCCCTCCTCCCTTCACTGCACCGTCCCTGTCCCTCCTCCCTTCACTCCACCCTCCCTGTCCCTCCTCCCTTCACTCCACCGTCCCTGTCCCTCCTCCCTTCACTCCACCCTCCCTGTCCCTCCTCCCTTCTCTCCACCTCCCCCACCCTCCTCCCTTCACTCCACCGTCCCTGTCCCTCCTCCCTTCACTCCACCTTCTCTGTCCCTCCTCCCTTCACCACCTTCTCTGTCCCTCCTCCCTTCACTCCATCCTCCCTGTCCCTCCTCCCTTCACTCCACCCTCCCTGTCCCTCCTCCCTTCACTGCACCTTCCCTGTCCCTCCTCCCTTCACTCCACCTTCCCTGTCCCTCCTCCTTTCACTCCACCTTCCCTGCCCCTCTTCCCTTCACTCCACCTTCCCTGTCCCTCCTCCCTTCACTCCACCTTTCCTGTCCCTCTTCCCTTCACTCCACCATCTTTGTCCCTCCTCCCTTCACCACCTTCTCTGTCCCTCCTCCCTTCACTCCATCCTCCCTGTCCCTCCTCCCTTCACTCCACCGTCCCTGTCCCTCCTCCCTTCACTCCACCCTCCCTGTCCCTCCTCCCTTCACTGCAGCTTCCCTGTCCCTCCTCCCTTCACTGCACCCTCCCTGTCCCTCTTCCCTTCACTGCACCTTCTCTGTCCCTCCTCCCTTCACTTCACCTTCTCTGTCCCTCCTCCCTTCACCACCTTCTCTGTCCCTCCTCCCTTCACTGCACCCTCCCTGTCCCTCCTCCCTTCACTCCACCGTCCCTGTCCCTCCTCCCTTCACTCCACCCTCCCTGTCCCTCCTCCCTTCACTGCAGCTTCCCTGTCCCTCCTCCCTTCACTCCACCTTCCCTGTCCCTCTTCCCTTCACTGCACCTTCCCTGTCCCTCCTCTCTTCACTCCACCGTCCCTGTCCCTCCTCCCTTTACTGCAGCTTCCCTGTCCCTCCTCCCTTCACTCCACCCTCCCTGTCCCTCCTCCCTTCACCACCTTCTCTGTCCCTCCTCCCTTCACTGCACCGTTCCTGTCCCTCCTCCCTTCACTGCACCTTCCCTGTCCCTCCTCCCTTCACTCCACCTTCTCTGTCCCTCCTCCCTTCACTGCACCTTCCCTGTCCCTCCTCCCTTCACTCCACCTTCTCTGTCCCTCCTGCCTGTCATAATATCCACGCATGTATATAATGAAGTGCAGACAGGCAGTGATTGACACACAGGATGACCAGTAAGCACACAGCACAGTGCAGCCAATCACCAGACAGGACACCACCACTATAAAGCCAGAGGGCACTAGGTTTCCTGGCCTCTCTGGACCCAGCCACTGAGACAGTCAGAGTCCATGAGCTAGCACAGTGCAAACACCATGCGGTAGCTAGTAAGTCTGGTCAGGCTAGCACAAGGTCTCCAGTCAGTTCAGTATAGTGTTGATCCACAGTTAAATATGTATGTTAGTTCTATCATTCAATAAAACCGTGTTGGATCTTCTACAGTGTTAGAGTTCTGTTCTCGCATCGCTGCATCAAGTGCAGTCCACACCGAACTGACCTGCCTAACACATTGTAGCACAATCAATCACTCACGAGGCGAGAAGAGATGAAGTCAATCGATGGCTTTATTACGCAGACTTGTTCCCCAGCAGCTCGGTTACAGAATGCGGCTGCTGGGAGAACCCGGGTTCTTATACTCCGCCTTACTGGGTGGAGCCAATTGGCGGCAGATCCAATCAGGACCCAGTGTCTGTCCACCAATAGCCTCTTGGCATCACTGGGTACCGTACTACCCCTAATACATACCACCACACACATCACTCCCTTCACTCCACCCTCCCTGTCACTCCTCCCTTCACTGCACCTTCCCTGCCCCTCCTCCCTTCATTGCACCTTCCCTGTCCCTCCTTCTTTCACTCCACCTTCTCTGTCCCTCCTCCCTTCACTCCACCTTTCCTTCCCACCTCCCTCTGCTGCACCTTCCCTGCCCTTCCTTCCTTCACTGCACCTTCTCTGTCCCTCCTCCCTTCACTCCACCACCCCGGCCCTCCCCCATCCCCCCTTCACTGCACCTTCCGTGTCCCTCCTCCCTTCACTCCATCTCCCCAGCCCTCCTCCCTTCACTGCACCTTCCCTGTCCCACTGCCCTTCACTCCATCCCACCACCCCAGCTCCCCTTCTTCCTCAGAGGATCCACAGGGTATAGGCCCTGGGTCGGAAGTACCAGCGGGTCTTGTCCGCAGGATGGACGATGATGATCACTAACTGTGAGATGAGCTCAGGTGTTCTTAATCATTTGTCAAAGTCTGACTCCTGCCTTCAGGATCACATTCCACTGTTCGCCTCTTCAAGTGGAACATTCAAATATCCTGGGGGCCGTGCCCCGTGCCATCCTCCAACACCCACACCGCCAATCTCCCACAATCCCTACCCAGCACACCCTCTACATCTGAAAAAAAAGGGCAGCACGATAGCACAGTGGTTAGCACAGTTGCTTCACAGCTTCAGCGTCCCAGGATTGATTCCCGGCTTGGGTCACTGCCTGTGCAGAATCTGCAGGTCCTCCCAGTGTCTGCGTGGGTTTCCTCCGGGTGCTCTGATTTCCTCCCACAGTCCAAAGATGTGCAGGTTAGGTGGATTGGCCATGATAAATTGCCCTTAGTGTGCAAAACGCTTAGGTGGGGTTACTGGGTTACGGGGATAGGGTGGAGGCATGGGCTTGGGTGCTCTTTACAAGAGCCGGTGCAGGGTTGAATGGCCTCCTTCTGTACTGTAAATTCTACACCCAGCCTAGCCCATCCCTCACACCCTTCAGACAGAGGACTGAGGGAGGTCGGAATGTTGGTGAAAAGGCTCGTCAGCGCAGGAAGTGAGGTAAATGAAGCCAAGGCGGAGCATTCCTCGCCAAGGAAACAAAAGCAAAGTCCCGTTTGATAACGGGGTCATCCTCATTGCCGCAGCAGCGAGAAAACACCGCCATAAGCACGCAAAACAGGATTCTGCATTTTGGGCAATAAATCGCGCCTGTAGCTCCCAAACGGAGAATCCCGGCCAGCATGCCTGCGATAACCCATCAAAGACGGCCTGAGAGTAATGCGAATGAACCATTTCCTGTTCTATTTGGACAATGTCCAGATACTCGACTGGTGGCGACAATCCATCAGATCTAATAACTTGGCTCAGAGGAGGAACTCCCAGAACTGACCTCATCAATTGGAATACAGTATCATGTTTGAATTACTGGTCAGTTGAAGAGGGCAGTCACATGAAAAGCCAACCCTTTTCATGTTTTATACCCTTGTTTTCTCAGCAAAATGGAGAACAAGCAGCTGAGAAGCTGAGCGAGATCCTTCCTTCTCTCTCCCCACTCTCTCCCCACCCAACTTGTGAGCTTTGGGCCCTGTCTGCGATTGTTTGACTCTCTCTCCATGTCTAGCAGGCAGAGATTTGAAAGAAAGAACTCAACTCCACAGCCATGTCTCCAGAAGAACAGACAAATCACCAATCTGCAGTTTTAAACAATCAAGACCATCGAGTGAAAGCAACAACAGCGCCAGATTCAGCCTGAAACCAGCCAAGTCACCGGACTACAGACTGCTGTTCCTTTAACTTTAATGAACTCTAATTTAACCACCCTATCCTTCTCCACTCTGTAACCTATATTTGTGTGTGTGTGTGAACTGAATGTGTGTGTGTGTGTTTGTGCGCCTGAAAATCAGTGTGGGTGGGACTCCCCATCCTGCCAGCCCCGTTTTCCGGCACGGCGTGCCCTTGCCGACAGCGGGATTCTCCGTTCCCGCAGCCGGCCCATGGGGTTTCCCATTGTGGGCCACCCCAGGCCGTCGGGAAGCGCACAGGGCGGAGGATCTCGCCGACAGAGAATCCCTCTGTGTGTATTTTATTATTTTACATAGACCCGTTTCAGGATACTAAAGCTAAATTTCCTCTTTGTTTAGGTTCTTTTATGATCAAAGTGCGTAAACCATTATGTACTCATTGAATTAGCAAGTATATAATTTGCAAAGAAATAAAATCTGTTACAGTGAACCGAGGAGAGGGCAAATAGGAGAGCCATTTGATCCTGCCTCACCGGGTCATAGTGGACAGTTTTAACCCATTCACCTGTCATTTTCAAACATCAAGATATATATAATTAGGAAAAGGTAACATGGTCTATTCCTTCCACTGACCATGTCCAGTTTTCTTTAACGAGGACCCAAGCCATTTTTAAATTATTTTTCAAGGGAAGTAATAAAACCAACATTATTTTTCCCAGAAGATAAAACTCTGAAATCTGTCCCTGAATCCCACTCGTAATCCAGCATAATTCTGAAATACCTGTCTCACACCACAGCCAGCATTATTCAACCCTGACCATTCACCTACAGATGCCATTTCAGGAGTCCCAACAGCATACGAACCATTGTACGCTCCTTATAGTCTTTGATCAATGTCTTTGCTTAGCCATGCAAACGAAAGTGCTAGTTTTAATTAGCTCCTATCCAGATTTTCTCAAAGGAGTTTACACTTGCAGCATCAACTGCTCAAAGTACATGTTTGGTGTGTGTGTGTTGGGGGAGGTGTGATGGGGGGGAAGAGTAAGTGGGAATACTATTAGTCTATCCCTCTCCCATGTTGTTGGATGCAAAGGTATTTTGACAGCAATGTTATATCCCAACGCACTGCAGTTTCATTTCCAATAGATGATAAATGGCTGAGGTTGGGTGTGTCCTGGCTTCACACGGAAATTGTTCAAACACTGTTTTCTTACTATGGTTTCAACAAGTGGAACAATGCAAATGAGAAGTAGTCGCAAATGACAGAAAATCATGATGAATGAGAACTCATTTAGGTAAAAACTTCAGTCAGCCGACATCATTTAGACTTGGGACCTGGTCTTATTTTCCTCAGTGTTGAAAAACATTCATTTTCCAAATGTTAAATGGATATAAAGTGAGCATGAAGTCATTAATTCTACACAACCCCACTCCCCATCCACTCACTTCCTTTACATTACTCCAATTATTCCTACCCCAGCTGCTCCGGGTCAGTGGCCTGGGCAAGCATAGTGCCAGGGAAGCCATGGTGTTGAAGAGGGGAAACATCCAACCTTCCTGCTTCAATTTCCTGTGTTTTTCATGATCTGATTCTAGTAGTGGGAAGTGGTAATGGGCCTTTTGTTAATATTGGATCCTTCTTCAGTGGGAATGCCTGTGGGAGCCTAGTTTTGAGGCAATGAGTCAAGGAAGGCCACCCCGTACCGGCCTCCCCGAACAGGCGCCAGAATGTGGCAACTCGGGGCTTTTCACAGTAACTTCATTAAAGCCTACTTGTGACAATAAGCGTTTATTATATTATTATATACAACAATGAATATCACCTCTCTTTCACAGCCTGGATCTACCAGCCTGGAGGTTTTCAGCTGCTGTCTTCTCACACCTGAGGTTGTAGATCATTGTAATGACTTAGGCCAGGCCTTTGAGATTGGCCAATTAGAATACGAGTTCCCTGATTAGTGCCCCAATCAGGGAACCCCTTTCTGTGTATATAACAAGGAGTGTCAGATCCTCTGTACTCCTGGTGTCGACAGCAGATGGAATATGCATGGTTGTTTAGCTGCTGGGTTTGTAAACAAAAGGAATTCTGGTGATGGGACTTCTGCTTCCCTGGACTTATTACGAACATTTTACATTGTCAGGTTTAAGTTTGGTTACCAACCTTGATTCCAGTACAAGGCCCTGATAAGGGTTGGGCCTGTACCAAGAGTGCAACAGGGCAGTTCTAATGACCAATTTTGGATTCTTTGAGGGTTGGCTAATCATGTGATGAGAATGTGAACTCACAGCCACAAGGGGGAGTTGAAGTGAATAGCATAGATTAATTTAAAAGAATGGTTCATGAGGAATAAAGAGATAATAGGACATGCTGATAGGGTTAGGAAGTAAGTTGGGCGAAGGCTTGAGTGAAGTGTAAATACACTGACATGGACCAGCAATGGCTTTCTATACTGCCTATTTGATTTAAGTTAGAAGTTTTACAACACCAGGTTAAAGTCCAACAGGTTTGTTTTGAATCACTAGCTTTTGGAGCACAGCTCCTTCCTCAGGAAGGGGCACCTGAGGAAGGAGCTGTGCTCCGAAAACTAGTGATTCGAAACAAACCTGTTGGACTTTAGCCTGGTGTTGTAAAACTTCTTACTGTGCTCACCCTAGTCCAACAGCGGCATCTCCACGTCAAATTTGATTTAAACAAGTTTGTTTTCTTAAAGCAACATGCAAGTCGATGTTTTAAATTGGCACTGTCACCTCTGTTCCAAATGCAATTTTATGAGGCACAGCATGAACTTAGAATTTAGCATGAATTATTCATTCAGGACGTCAATACAAACTACAAAGATGTATGTGTTCAAATATAACAGTTTTGTATCAATTTAGCATAGGGAAATTACAATGCTTTATCATTTAATACGGCTGAAAGATTGGAAATCGTGCTGGCAACTTTCTGATTGTGAGGAACTTGAGTATTCTATTACTCAACAACATTTTGTTTGAGTGAATGGGTTCTGAATTTTCTAATTGCTTCTTAATTTCTCCATATCAACCATCTTCACCCCAACAAAACAACAGGCACATGGCCTGTTTTGAACACTCTGCCATCTTTAAATGAAGAGAGTAGAATATGAGAGTAATCCAGCCAGGAATGTGAAAACGGATTGTAAAAACTTTTACACAAATATAAAAATGAAGAGAGTTACACAGGGAAATAACAGACCGGTTAGCCTGAAGTCAGTCATCAGGAAAGTGCTGGAATCTACAATGAAGGGAGTCTTAATACACTTAGGAAATCAGAGGAGGTTTTCCGGCCCGCATGCGGTGTGTTTTCCGGCGGCAGAGGTGGCTTGTCATTGGGCACCAGGGGGATGTTCTGGTCCTGCTGAGGCCTGTGCAATTTTGTATGGCTCACTGAGGAATCAGCCATGGGGAGGGTCACTTTTGACTGGAAGATCCCGTCGGTGGGAAGGGCTGGAAATGTTACTCATCGTATGATCAGACAAAGTCATCATTGTTTTACAAAAGGGAAATCATGTTTGATGATATTTTTAGAGATTTTTAAGGATGTTACTAGAAGGGCAGCACGGTAGCTTTGTGGATAGCGCAATTGCTTCACCGCTCCAGGGTCCCAGGTTCAATTCCGGCTTGGGTCACTGTCTGTGCAGAGTCTGCACATCCTCCCCGTGTGTGTGTGGGTTTCCTCCAGGTGCTCCGGTTTCCTCCCACAGTCCAAAGATGTGCAGGTTAGGTGGATTGGCCATGATAAACTGCCCTTAGTGTCCAAAATTGCCCTAAGGGTAGGATGGGGTTACTTAGTTATGGGGATATGGTGGAGGTGTTGACCTTGGGTCGGGTGCTCTTTCCAAGAGCCGGTGCAGACTCAATGGGCTGAATGGCCTCCTTCTGTTCTGTAAATTCTATGAAGGTCAATAAAGGAAAGTAGATGTAGTTCACTTGAATTTCCAATAGTCATTCAATATTTTGCCATACAGGCAACACGGTGGTGCAATGGATAGCACTGCTGCCTCACGGCGCCGAGGTCCCAGGTTCGATCCTGGCTCTGGGTCACTGTCCGTGTGGAGTTTGCACATTCTCCCCGTATTTGGGTGGGTTTCGCCCCCACAACCCAAAGATGTGCAGGGTAGGTGGACTGGCCATGCTAAATTGCCCCTTAATTGGAAAAAATAAATAGATGAGTGCCACGATGGTTAGTGCTGTTGCCTGAACTATTTCTGATCTATATTAATGACTCAGACCAGGACTTCAAAAATTGTGGGTCGTGACCCCCATTGTAATTGTGGGCCGGTCGTTTGGGATCACAGCTCTGAGGCAGCAATGGTGACTTGTCCAGTGGATAATCTGGTTGGGGTGTAATTTTTCTTTCCAAAAAAGGCTCCAACCAATTGTCCCGATTGCCTGTTTGGTTCAATTCACTAATCAGGACTTCCTTGGAAACATTTGTAATGGAGGCTGTACTTTGAATATGCTCTGTGGCAAATGGTGGGACAGACCACGGATCAGTGCCATTTTCCCCACTCATCAACCCCCTTCTTCCCGATCTGCAACTGTCCCCTGCCCACCCATCCCTGCTCTCTTCCACTCAGCCCCTCTACCTCCACTCAACAACTCTCCCCCTCCCTGCTCCTACTCTCACTCTGGGGTGTACCAATTTTCAAGCATTGAAATGGGGTCACATGGACAAAAGGTTTGGGAAGCACTGACTGAGACAAAGAGGCAGAGGGTAGAGAATCTAAAGTTTGCTGATGGTACGAAGATAGGTTGGGACATGAGGAGAATGCAAAAAGTCTGCATAATCTAACCAAAATAAAACAGAGTCCATTCTGGGTGGGATTAGCGGGGTCGTTTCCCAGTGCTTGAAGCACCGAGAGCGACCCTGCTATCTAATAGTTCTATGATTTTATGTGCAGGTTCGATGGGGATATGGTGGGGGAGTGGACCTGGGTGGGGTGCCCTTTCAGAGAATCAGTGGAGACTCAATGGGCTGAATGGCCTTCTTCTGCACTGTGGGGATTCTATGGCCCTAATTGTACAGGGTTTAGATAAGACCACAGATAGAATAGTGTGTGCAGTTTTGGTCGTTACATTTAAGGAGGGATAGGCTTGTAATGGAAGCCGTACAGCCAAGGTTCAGTAGATTGTAAACGTTTTGAGTCCGTATGACTCTTCTTCATGTAGACTGGAAATGTTGGGCTGGATTCTCTGCCAGCGGGGTGCTCTGTTTTTCCGGCAGCTCGGGGGTTTCCCGACGGCGTGGGGCTGCCCCATAATGGGAAACCCCATTGACCAGCTGGCGTAACGGAGCATCCCGCCGGCGGGGTGAGGCAGCAATGTGGTGCAGCGGGGCAGAGAATCCAGCCCATTAACTCTGTTTCTCTCTCCACCAGATGCTGCCAGACACGCTGAGTTTATCCATACATGTTTCTGTTTTTATTTTCAGATGCCCAGCATCCTCTGTATTTGCTTTTAGTTCACCAGATTGTTCCTGGGATGAAAGCGTTTTCCCATGATGAGAGGCTGAGCAAATTGGGTTTACATTGTCTGGTGTCGAGAAGAATGAGAGATAATTGGATTGAAACATAAAAGATTCTGAAGGAGATTGAGAATGTAAGACAAGTTATGGCCTCAGCATTTGTTACATACGCCAGGCAGGAGGGCAATGCCAATGGGCATGTTGCCTCCCACTTTTCGGGCAAGTACCTGTATGCTCTAGTGGAGGCAGTGAGTGCCAGCCGGGACATTCTCAGATGCAGGATGGCAAGAATTTGCCATCACACCAGACAGAGACAGCCTGGTCAGTGTTGTCTGCCCAGGTCAACAAGCATGATGTTGTATGTTGCACCTGGACCCAGTGCCACAAACGGTTTAACGATCTTGTATGCTCAGCAAGGGTGAGTGCCGAGTTGGAATGGTACATGTGGCGATGTCTTGAAGGGTGGCCAACTTTCGTGGTGCCCAGGGCTGTAAGATTCAGAGTTACAAAAGGTACATACACTTGTGCTCGCCAAGATTGGGAGATCTGCAACTAGCCTTGGGTGCACAGAAGGGTAAGGTGACAATCTGACAGACATTTCAACCTGGTTCTCCAGGAACGGAGGGGATGACATGGGGCTGGTATGGTGTTGCAGGTATAGTGTGGACTCGTGGATGCACGTTTGTCAGTATGGAGGAAGATAATCCATAAAGCTGTGGAGCACATACGACCTGGTGATTGGGTGACCAACCTGCCTGTACTAAACAAATATGAGATGGACACCCTTGAGTTAGAGTGCGTGTGGCGCGAGGTCCTCAGATCACAGGGACAGGGAAAGATAAAGAACCCAGTGGACAGATGAGAGATTGGTGAAGAGTGCAAACTGTGTGGGGTCCTCTCATCACAAATGAGAAGCATAAAATCTCCACAGTGCAGAAAGGCCCATTGAGTCTGCACCGACCATCCGAAAGAGCACCCGACCAAGGCCCAATCCCCTGCCCTAACCCCGTAACCCCACCTAACTTTGGACACTAAGGGACAATTCAACATGACGAATCCACCTAACCTGCACATCTTTGGACTGTGGGAGGAAATCAGAACACCCGGAGGAAACCCACGCAGACATGGGGAGAATGTGCATACTCCACACAGACAGTCACTCGTGGTCAGAATCAAACCCAGGTCCTTGGTGCAGTGATACAGCAGTGCTAGCCACTGTGCCTCTCCTAATGGTGAGGCAGAGTGGTGCAGAGGGGTTCTAAGAAAGAGTCCACAGTTACACAGAAATTAAGATGCCACCATGACACACTTGTCCATAGTCTCACTAGCCTGCCGAGAATGCACATTCAAAATGTGATGATTGATTCGACTGATCTATTGGGCAGGATTGACCCATCTTTTGTTA
This sequence comes from Scyliorhinus torazame, assembly GCF_047496885.1. Taxonomy (NCBI): domain Eukaryota; kingdom Metazoa; phylum Chordata; class Chondrichthyes; order Carcharhiniformes; family Scyliorhinidae; genus Scyliorhinus; species Scyliorhinus torazame. Next base: position 283,963,362 of record NC_092710.1, on the reverse strand, counting down.
GTGTCAGGTTCTCACTGAAAACCGATATGTATCTCTTCAGATGCCCAACCGAGTTTTCAGACCCAATTTTCAGCCACTCTGACAAACCAAAATCTGGGGATATGGTTTAAGCGGTCAGTCTGGCAGGGGGGGGGGGGGGGGGGGGGGGGCCTGATAGAGCCAGCAAAGTCAGCTCACAGAGATTGGGCCTCCATCTTTAAAGGGCACTGCCAATCAATGCCACGGGCAGTGCAACCTGTGCCAGGGGGCAGTGCCATGCAGCAGTATCAGGGCACAGCCCAGGTATGTACCTCTTCCCCGGGGGATATACTTGGCACCCTCCGGTGGGATCCCCTGAACTGAAAATCTGTTTCAACACTTCGCTGATGAGCGATTTGAGTATTTAGTGAGGGGGGGATCATGTGGCGGGGAAACCTGTCATTAGTATTAAAATGTAGTCAAATGTAGTTAAATCACGTTCCCACCCTTTGTGGACCGGAACGTTAATATGTCACTGGTGAGAGTGTGGAAAATCAGGAAACAAGCGAGATCTTACCGGCGAGACCCTGACTCTCATGGGATTTTACACACGTATCCCTGTTTATGCTCGCGACGGATGCGGGGGGTGCATAATCGCCCCCCCATTGTCTTCCTCCCTCAAATGCTGTGTTCATGACGCTCAGTAGATTCTTACAGTCTTGGGCTGAACAGATGCCATACCAGGCTGTGATGCAGCCAAATTAGGATGCTTTCTATGGTATATTTGGTAAGATCAATATGGACGTGCCGAATTTCCTTCATTTTCTGAGGAAGTATAGACGCTGTTGTACTTTCTTGGTCATAGCATCAACGGACCAGGACAGATTGTTGGTGATGTGCACCCCGACGAATTTAAATCTGTCAACCATCTTGATGGGCCGAATGGCCTCCTTCTGCACTGTATGTTCTATACAGATCTCCACCTCAGCACCTTTGATGCAGACAGCGGTGTGTATGATACTCCGCTTCCAAAAGTCAATGACCAGCTCCTTAATTTTGCTGACGTTGAGGGAGAGATTGTTGTTGTTACAACTTGCCACTAGGTTCTCTATCGCCCTCCTGTAATCTGATACATCGTTGTTGAGATCCGACCTAGTATGGTTGTGTCATCACAAAACTTGTAAATGCAGTTGGAACCAAATTTTGCCACATAGTCATGTGTATAGGGAGTATAGTAGGGGGCTAAGTACGCAGCCTTGCAGAGCCCTGATTTTGAAGACTATTGTGGAGGAGGTGTTGTTGTTATCCTTATTGATTGTGGTCTATGGATCAGGAAGTTGAGGATCCAGGTGCAGAGGGAGGAGCAAAGTCCAAGATTTTGGAGTTTTGATATGAGCTAGGCTGGGATTATGATGTTGAAAACAGAGCTGTAGTCAATGAATAGTTATCTGCCATAGAAGTCCTTGTTGTCGATATGCTCCAGGGATGAGTGTCGGGCCAGGGAGATGTCTGCAGTGGACCAGTTGTGGTGGTATGCAAATTCATAGAATCATACAATCATAGAATTTACAGTGCAGAAGGAGGCCATTCGGCGCATCGGGTCTGCGCCAGTCCTTGGAAAGAGCACCCTACCTAAGCCCACACCTCTACCCTATCCCCGTAACCCAGTAACCCCACCCAAACCTTTTGGTCACTAAGGGCAATTTAGCATGGCCAATTCACCTCACCTGCGCATCTTTGGACTGTGGGAGGAAACTGGAGCACCCGGAGGAAACCCATGCGGATATGGGGAGAACGTGCAGACTCCACACAGACAGTGACCCAAGCCGGGACTTGAACCTGAGACCCTGGAGCTGTGAAGCAACTGTGCTAACCACTGTGCTATCGTGCTGCAGTGGATCAAGGCATTCTGGGTGTATGTAATTGATGTGTCTCATGACCAACCTCTTGAAGCACTTCATAATGATAGATGTCAAGGCCACTGGACGGTCATCGTTGAGGCATGTTACCTGGTTCACCTTTGGCACTGGCATGATGGTGGCCTCCTTGAAACAGGTGGGAACCTGTTTTTCTTGTGTTTTTTTCCAGGATTCTGGAACGATAGGCGGGATTTTTCAGCTGCGCCATGCTGAGAACAGAATTTCTCGCCCAACCGACCTTTAAATGGTCCAAGTACCGTCTGTGGCAATTCTTGCAGCGGGCAAGGCTGGAAAATCCCGCTTGGAGTGTTTGGCTGGTTGGGAATCTACACTAAATTTAAAAATTAAGCATTGTTAAACTAATTAAACATAATTATTTAATTATAATTTAGAGGGGTATCTAAGCCAGAGATCGGAGAGTACTATATTTACCTTTCACATTTATAGTAGAAATCTAGTGCTAGAAAACATAAAGTTAACAGTAACTTTAAAAAAAAAATTTTTTTTAAATTTAATTTACTAATTAATTGACGCAATGTCAATTATAGGGGTGCAGTGCTCTGACTGTGAGATGTGGCAGGTCCGGGAGGCTTCCAGTGTTCCGGATGGCTTCATCTGCAGAAAGTGCACCCAACTGGAGCTCCTCACAGCCTGCATGGTTCGGTTAGAGCAGCAGTTGGGTGCACTTAGGAGCATGCAGGTGGCGGAAAGTGTCATCGATAGCAGTTATATAAATGTGGTCACACCCAAGGTGCAGGCAGAGAAATGGGTGATCACCAGAATGGGCAGGCAGTGCAGGAATCCCCTGTGGTTGCCCCCCTTCTCGAACAGGTATACCCCTTTGGATACTGTCGGGGGGGATAGCCTATCAGGGGAAAACAGCAGCAGCCAGAGCAGTGGCACGATGGCTGGCTCTGATGTTCAGAAGGGAGGGTCAAAGCGCAGAAGAGCAATCGTCATAGGGGACTCTATAGTCAGGGGCACAGATAGGCACTTCTGTGGACGTGAAAGAAACTCCAGGATGGTATGTTGCCTCCCTGGTGCCAGGTTCCAGGATGTCTCCGAATGGGTAGTGGGCATCCTGAAGGGGAGGGCAAACAGGCAGAGGCCGTTGTACATATTGGTACTAATGGCATAGGCAGGAAGGGGCATGAGGTCCTGCAGCAGGAGTTCAGGGAGCTAGGCAGAAAGTTAAAAGACAGGACCTCTAGGGTTGTAATCTCGGGATTACTCTCTGTGCCACGTGCCAGTGAGGCTAGAAATAGGAAGAGAGAGCAGCTAAACACGTGGCTAAACAGCTGGTGTAGGAGGAAGGGTTTCCGTTATCTGGACCACTGGGAGCTGACATGTGGGAGGCTTTCTAATGTCAGTTGAAAGGAATTCAGGACCAGCATGTTCCTGTGAGGAAGAAGGATAAATACGGCAATTTTCGGGAACCTTGGATAACGAGAGATAGGCCTCGTCAAAAAGAAAAAGGAGGCATTTGTCAGGGCTAAAAGGCTGGGAAAAGACGAAGCCTGTGTGGAATAAAAGGAAAGTAGGAAGGAACTTAAGCAAGGAGTCAGGAGGGCGAGAAGAGGTCACGAAAAGTCATTGGCAAATAGGGTTAAGGGAAATCCCAAGGCTTTTTACGTATATATAAAAAGCAAGAGGGTAGCCAGAGAAAGGGTTGGCCCACTGAAGGATAGGCAAGGGAATCTATGTGTGGAGCCAGAGGAAATGGGCGAGGTACTAAATGAATACTTTGTATCAGTATTCACCAAAGAGAAGGAATTGGTGGATGTTTAGTCTGGAGAAGAGTGTGTAGATAGCCTGGGTCACATTGAGATCCAAAAAGACGAGGTGTTGGGCGTCTTGAAAAATATTAAGGTAGGTAAGTCCCCAGGGCCGGATGGGATCTACCCCAGAATACTGAAGGAGGCTGCTGAGGAAATTGCTGAGGCCTTGACAGAAATCTTTGGATCCTCACTGTCTTCAGGGGATGTCCCGGAGGACTGGAGAATAGCCAATGTTGTTCCTTTGTTTAAGAAGGGTAGCAAGGATAATCCCGGGAACTACAGGGCAGTGAGCCTTACGTCAGTAGTAGGGAAATTACTGGAGAGAATTCTTCGAGACTGTATCTACTCCCATTTGGAAGCAAATGGGTGTATTAGTGAGAGGCAGCATGGTTTTGTGAAGGGGAGGTCGTGTCTCACTAACTTGTTAGAGTTTTTTGAAGAGGTCACAAAGATGATTGATGCAGGTAGGGCAGTGGATGTTGTCTATATGGACTTCAGTAAGGCCTTTGACAAGGTCCCTCATGGTAGACTGGCACAAAAGGTGAAGTCACACGGGATCAGGGGTGAGCTGGCAAGGTGGATACAGAACTGGCTATGTCAGAGGAGGCAGAGAGTAGCAATGGAAGGGTGCTTTTCTAATTGGAGGGCTGTGACTAGTGGTGTTCCGCAGGAATCAGTTCTGGGACCTTTGCTGTTTGTAGTATATATAAATGATTTGGAGGAAAATGTAACTGGTCTGATTAGTAAGTTTGCAGATGACACAGAGGTTGGTGGAATTGCGGATAGCGATGAGGACTGTCAGAGGATACAGCAGGATTTAGATTGTTTGCAGATTGAGTTTAATCCGGAGAAATGTGAGGGAATGCATTTTGGAAGGTAGGAAATTTGCAGTGAATGGTAGAACCCTCAAGAGTATTGAAAGTCAGAGAGATCTAGGTGTACAGGTCCACAGGTCACTGAAAGGGGCAACACAGGTGGTGAAGGTAGTCAAGAAGGCATATGGCATGCTTGCCTTTATTGGCCGGGGCATTGAGTATAAGAATTGGCAAGTCATGTTGCAGCTGTATAGAACCTTAGTTAGGCCACACTTGGAGTATAGTGTTCAATTCTGGTCGCCACACTACCAGAAGGATGTGGAGGCTTTAGAGAGGGTGCAGAAGAGATTTACCAGTATGTTGCCTGGTATGGAGGGCATTAGCTATGAGGAGCGGTTGAATAAACTCGGTTTGTTCTCACTGGAATGACAGAGGTTGGGGGCGACCTGATAGAGGCCAACATAATTAGGAGGGGCATAGACAGAGTGGATAGTCAGAGCTTTTCCCCAGGGTAGAGGGGTCAATTACTAGGGAGCATAGGATTAAGATGTGAGGGGCAAGGTTTAGAGGAGATGTACGAGGCAAGTGTTTTACACAGAGGGTAGCGGGTGCCTGGAACTCGCTGCCGGAGGAGGTGGTGGAAGCTGGGATGATAGTGACATTTAAGGGGCATCTTGACAAATACATGAATAGGATGGGAATAGAGGGATATGGACCCAGGAAGTGTAGAAGATTTTAGTTTAGACGGGCAGCATGGTCGGCACTGGCTTGGAGGGCCGAATGGCCTGTTCCTGTGCTGTGTTTTTCTTTGTTCTTTGTTTATATTTTCGTTTGGAGTAAAATTTGGGGTGATGTACAAAAGATAGCGATTTCATTGTTGTCTGTTTTTATGTTAAAATTGGCATCAATATCACTCATCTTGTGTTTAAATAAGGTGATATATCAACAATCATAATGTGGAAAGATACCTCAGTGATTGATCCTGGTCATTGTCGGGAGCAAAGGAAAAATTAGAAATTGTTCTGGATTACCAACGGATAAATTATACTCTTGCCACAGTCTGAAGCATACTCCAGCGATGTTTCTTCTCCAATTGAGGGTTAATCTCCTTTCGAACTTCTGTTTGAATGGGGTCCTGCTGGATTAACAAGTTTCTTTCAAAGAAAGGGCAAAATAAGAACAGCTGAGTGTTACATAGCGTCCTGCTGATCTCATATATCAGTGTCAGCACCCTGCAGGACCAAAGGCATGTTCTGAGGAAACCTTTAGCTCAGGGAATAACTGTCTGTGTTTGTAATTCATGTCCAGTTGATACTAGCTGTCATCTAAATTATTCAGATAATGATTCAAATTTCTTCCAGAGTCAATGCTCACTTGATGAAAGGGCAGAATTTCAAAAGCTTGCGAAAAATCTGTCTCAGACTTTCAACAGCAAATCAAGGGCTGGGAGAGACAAAACAGCGTTAGAATAAAACGTAGTGCAAAAATAGGAGGGACCAGACAGGTGAGCAATGCTAATGAGGCTTAAGGCAAGTTTTGAATGCATGTGCGAAACTGCATGCAGTATGACAAATAGGTTTGGTGAGCTACAGTCACAAGTTGCCACATGGGGTTAGGATAATGTGGTAATGTTGGGAACCTGGGCCTAACAAGGGCAGGAACGGGAACTTAACAATCTGGGCTGCAATGACTTCAAAAAAATATGGAAGGAACAGAAAAAGGTATTGATCAACTATACATGTCTGTATTTTAATAGCTCACGGTAGCACAGTGGTTTGCACAGTTGCTACACAGCTCCAGGGTCCCAGGTTCAATCCTCGACTTGGGGTCACTGTCTGTGTGGAGTCTGCATGTTCTCCCTGTGCCTGCGTGGGTTTCCTCCGAGTGCTCCGGTTTCCTCCCACAGTTCAAAGATGTACAGGTTATGTGGATTGGCCATGCTAAATTGCCCTTCATGTCCAAAATGGTTGGGTGAGGTTGCTGGGTTATGGGGATAGGGTGCAGGTGTAGGCTTGGGTAGCGTGCTCTTTCCAAGGGCCGGTGCAGACTCGATGGGCTGAAGAACCACCTTCTGCACTGTAAATTATATGATTCTATAAGAACATAAGAACTAGGAGCAGGAGTAGGCCATCTGGCCCCTCGAGCCTGCTCCGCCATTCAATGAGATCATGGCTGATCTTTTGTGCACTCAGCTCCACTTTCCGGCCCGAACACCATAACCCTTAATCCCTTTATTCTTCAAAAAACTATCTATCTTTATCTTAAAAACATTGAATGAAGGAGCCTCTACTGCTTCACTGGGCAAGGAATTCCATAGATTCACAACCCTTTGGGTGAAGTAGTTCCTCCTAAACTCAGTCCTAAATCTACTTCCCCTTATTTTGAGGCTATGCCCCCTAGTTCTGCTTTCACCCGCCAGTGGAAACAACCTGCCCGCATCTATCCTATCGATTCCCTTCATAATCTTATCTGTTTCTATAAGATCCCCCCCTCATCCTTCTAAATTCCAACGAGTACAGTCCCAGTCTACTCAACCTCTCCTCGTAATCCAACCCCTTCAGCTCTGGGATTAACCTAGTGAATCTCCTCTGCACACCCTCCAGTGCCAGTACGTCCTTTCTCAAGTAAGGAGACCAAAACTGAACACAATACTCCAGGTGTGGCCTCACTAACACCTTATACAATTGCAGCATAACCTCCCTCGTCTTAAACTCCATCCCTCTAGCAATGAAGAACAAAATTCCATTTGCCTTCTTAATCACCTGTTGCACCTGAAAACCAACTTTCTATGATTCATGAAGGGGCAGGAATGGAGGCAGGCGTTTGGTTAAATATCGGGGAGCCAGGTCGGAAAGGTTCCTTGACGCGATCACCCATGTCAGATCATTTTTCCAATTGCAGGCTGAAATATGGATCGAAGGTCCACTCCGAGGAGGCAGGCAGCCAATTTGCAATAAAGGGCCCATTTAAGAGCTGTTTCATGTGGCTGCTTGCATTTTGGAGTGTGATGCAACACCCCCACTACTGGTGGTTTATTAGCCCAAATGAAGGACATCAGACAGGCAAGGCAGTTCCCTCGGCCCAATGCCCTCCCTGGAGGGCTTCCTCCACCAACCTCTGGTCCCCTGAATGTTTTATTTTTTTGAATTTACATGGTCAAGCTCCCAAACCTCCTACATTGCTAAGCAGAAGTGGTCCTCTACCGGTGGCACCGCTGAGGTGTCAGAGCTCCCAGGCCAGTCAGCATGGTGGACCCGAAGGTGGGCATTTCGGAGACTGGCTGTGGTAACCAGTCCTGCTGCTGGCAAGAGTGGGCCCACTTGTCATCTTGAAGTTTGGGGGTCTCGACACCTGCAATAAAATGCAGGCAACGACTACAACTCTGAAAAAGGATGATCGGTTTCGGCATTCTAATTTGGTTAGACTTAAGAAGCAGTTGTATATGAGATACCAACAAACAGGGAGATTGAGGTGGAGAAGCACAAGTAAATTTCAGAAAAGTGTAAAAATATTGAATTCATGATCATGCGAATCTTACTTGCACTGATGAAAATTTGTTGGTGGCTGGGGGAGAAAGTAAATTGAATGGAAGGGGAGGGAATACCTTGAAAGTGTACAAGATCTGTTTATTGATTAATCGCAGAATCATAGTAATTCATATCAAGGAAGGAGTCCATTCAACCCACCTTGTCGGCTCCGTACAACAACGAACTGCCCAGCCTAATCATACTTTCTTCTTGGTCCATGTATAAATACAAAAATGTATTTTTCAGCATCTCAAGTACAAATCCAAGTGTTCTATAAATGTGATGAGGGTTTCTGCCTCTACTTTTCATCCACCAAATTCCAGATCCTGACCACTCTCTGGGTGAAAGAATTTCCCCTTGAACCTCCTCTAACCCTCCTACACATTATCTTATATGCGGGATTCACCGAAATCGGCGCGATGGCCTGACGCCAGTGTCAAAAACGGTGCGAACCACTCCGGCGTCGGGCCGACCGGAAGTAGCGGACTTCTCCGCACTTCTGGGGGCTAGGTGGATGCTGGAGGGGTTGGCGCCACGCCAGCTGGCGCTGAAGGGACTGCGCAAGTTAGCGCATGCGCAGAACCGCCGGTGTGGTTCCGCGCATGCGCAGACCGGCCGGCGTATTCTGCCGCATGCACAGGGGGTTGTCTTCTCCGCGCCGGCCATGGCGGAGCCCTACAGGGGCCGGCGCCGAAGGAAGGACTGCCCCCACGGCACAGACCCGCCCGCAGATCGGTGGGGCCCGATCGCGGGCCAGGTCACTGTGGGTTGGATCCCCCTGGGCCCCCCGAGGACCACACCAGACGTCTTACCTGCCAGGTCCCGTCGTGTGGGACCATGTCTAAACCATGCTGGTAGGACTGGCCAGAAACGGGCGGCCACTCGGCCCATCGGGGCCCGGAGAATTGCAGGGGGGGCCACTGCCAACGGCCCCTGGCCGGCGTGACGTGATCCCCGCCCCCGCCTGTAAACCGGTGCCGGAGAATACGGCAGCCGGCGTCGGAGCGGCGGGGCGGGATTCACGCCACCCCCACCCCCCCGGGAATTCTCCGACCCGGCGGGGGGTCGGAGAATCCTGCCCTTGATCTCTGTCCCCAGGTTACGGACTCCTCAACCAAGGGCACCAGCAACATCTTATCCACACTATCTAAACTCCCTCATAGTTTTATACAGGTCAGTTAGGGCTCCCCTCTTCCTTCTCTGCTCCAAAGAACACAATCCTAGCCTATCAAACTTACTGTTGTAACCAACATTCTCCGGCCCAGGCAACATCTTCGTAAATCTCCTTTGTACCCCCTCGAGTGCCGACACATCTTTGCTGTAATACGATGACCAGAACTGCACACATTATCCCAGCTATGGCCTAACTACTGTTTTATACAGTTCCAGCTCTTCTATTCTATGCCTTGGCTAACAGAGGTAAGTGTGAGATGGGATAGTGTAATATCCCTGGAAGAGTAATCCAAAGGCCCAGATTAATTTTCAGCGGACATGATTTCAAACCACCATGGCAGCTGGTGGAATTTCAATTCAATTCATTAAATTTTGAACATAAAGCTGGTCTCAGTTATGGTGATCATGAAACTACCATTGATTATTGTAAAACCCCACCTGGTTCGCTGAAGCCCTTTAGGGACGGAAATCAGCCATCGTTACCTGGTCTGGCTGACATGTGACTCCAGATCCACAGCAATGTGGTTGACTCTTAACTGCCCCCTGAAACGGTCTGGCAGACCTCTCAGTTCAATGGCATTCAGGATTGGCACTGAATTCTACCCTTGCCAGCGACGCCCACATCTCATGAAAAGATTTTTTTTGGAAGTATCCCGTAGTTTGTCTCCATGACCAATTTATCTAGCTGACCAACCACTTGAATGATGGATGGCCACGCACTCTAAGGTTCCTGTCTTCCTCAAGACTTCCGTAAAGATCCAATCAGATTGGAAAATAGTGATGTAACTCCTCTATTCCAGATAGGAAGGGGACAGAAGACAGGAAACTCCAGGCCAGTTAGCTTTAAATTGGTCAGAGGGAAATTGCTTGAAACTATTATTAGGAAGGTTATAATGGCGCACTTAGAAAATCTGAATGCAATCAGGCCAAATCAATATGGTTTTGTGAAAGGGAATATTTACCATTTATGTCAATGACTTGGATGAAAGGGCAGAATGTATGGTTGCTAAATTTGCTAATGACGCAAAGATAGGTAGAAAGGTAAGTTGTGTAGAGGACATCTGGGACGGGATTCTCCGGCCCCCCGCTGGGGGTGTGTGGGGCGGCATGAATCCCCCCCCCCCCCCCCGCCAGCTGCCGAATTCTCCGGCGCCGGGGATTTGGCGGGGGCGGGAATTGCGCTGTGCCGGTCGCTGGCAGCGGCCCCCCCCAGCGATTCTCCGGCCTGCGATGTGGCGAGTGGCCGTCTGTTTTTTGCCGGTCCTGCCGGCGTAACTTAGAGTAGGTCCTTACCGGCAGGACCTGGCAGCGCGGGCGGCCTCCAGGGTCCTCGGGGGACGTGGGGGGATCTGGCCCCGGGACGTGCCTCCACTGTGGCCTGGCCCATGATCGGGGCCCACCGATCCGCAGGCGGGCTTGTGCCGTGGGGGCACACTATACCTCCGCGTCGGCTTCTGTGGTCCTTCGCCATGGCTGATGTGGAGATGATCCCGCTTGTGCATGCACTGGGATGACGCCAGCACACGCTGGCGCTCCCGCGCATACGGCAACTCACGCCGGCTGGCGGAGGCACTTCGGCGCTGGTTGGCATGGCGCCAAGCCCCTTCCCCGCCGGCCGGCGCGGCGCAAACCACTCCGGGGCCGGCCTAGCTTCTGAAGGTGCGGAGGATTCCGCACCTTTGGGGTGGCCCGACGCCAGAGGGGTTCACGCCACTCTTTGGCGCTGGTACCCTCCGCCCCGCCGGGTAGGGGAGAATCCCGCCCAAGAAGTCTGCAGAATATAAGAAGCACGGATAGATTAACTGATTGGGCAAAGATTTGGCAGAGGGAGTATAATGTGGGATAATGTGAACTTGACCACTGTTGAAGGATGAATAGAAAATAACATTGTTTTAATTGCAAGGGATTGCAGAAATCTCATAGAATTTATAGAATTTACAGTGCAGAAGGAGGCCATTCAGCCCATCGAGTCTGCACCAGCTCTTAGAAAGAGCACCCTACCCAAGGTCAACACCTCCACCCTATCCCCATAACCCAGTAACCCCACCTAGCAATAAGGGTAATTTTGAACACTACGGGCAATTTATCATGGCCAATCCACCTAACCTGCACATCTTTGGGCTGTGGGAGGAAACCGGAGCACCCATTGCAAAGGAAATTGAATATAAAAGTCACGACAGTTGGTGAGACCACATCTGGAGTACTGTGTACAGCTTTTGTCTCCTTATTTAAGAAAGGATATAAATGCTTTGAAGCAGTTCAGAGAAGGTTCACTCAACTGATACCTGGGATGAGGTGTTATCTTATGAGGAAAGGTTGGACAGGCTGGGATATTGGTGGGTAATTGAATGAGAGGTGATATTATTGGAACACATAAAATCCTGAGGAGAGTTGACAAGGTGGATTCTGAAAGACTGTTTCCCCTTGTGGGAGAGACTAGAACTGGAGGCACAGTTTAATATAAGGGACGGGAATCTCCCTCCCGCCAGCCGGCCAATGGAGTTTCCCATTGTGGTCACCCCACTGCGTTGGGTCACTTGCAGTCATGGGTGCGCTGCTGGTGATCCCAGCAAGAGAGATCCTGCAAATATTTGCATTCAAAGTATCATCTTGCATCATTGACTCTGTTTATATATGTGGTTGTGCAACCCACCTCTTCACTCATCTGATGAAGGAGCAGTGCTCTGAAAGCTAGTGATTCGAAACAAACCTGTTGGACTTTAACCTGGTGCTGTAAGATTCCTCACTGTGCCCAGCCCAGTCCAATGCCGGCATAGAACATAGAACATAGAAAAATACAGCTGTACACAGGCCCTTCGGCCCACGATGTTGTGCCGAACCTTTGTCCTAGATTAATCACAGATTATCATAGAATTTACAGTGCAGAAGGAGGCCATTCGGCCCATTGAGTCTGCACCGGCTCTTGGAAAGAGCACCCTACCCAAGGTCAACACCTCCACCCAACACTAAGGGCAATTTTGGACACTAAGGGCAATTTATCATGGCCAATCCACCTAACATGCACATCTTTGGACTGTGGGAGGAGACCGGAGCACCCGGAGGAAACCCACGCACACACGGGGAGGATGTGCAGACTCCACACAGACAGTAACCCAAGCCGGAATCGAACCTGGGACCCTGGAGCTGTGAAGCAATTGTGCTATCCAAAATGCTACCGTGCTGCCCTTAAGAACAAATTAATCTACACTATACCATTCTACCGTAATCCATGTACCTATCCAATAGCTGCTTGAAGATCCCTAATGTTTCCGACTCAACTACTTCCACAGGCAGTGCATTCCATGCCCCCACTACTCTCTGGGTAAAGAACCTACCTCTGACATCCCCCCTATATCTTCCACCTTTCACCTTAAATTTATGTCCCCTTGTAATGCTTTGTTCCACCCGGGGAAAAAGTATCTGACTGTCTATCGATTCCCCTGATCATCTTATCAACCTCTATCGAGCCGCCCCTCATCCTTCTCCGTTCTAATGAGAAAAGGCCTAGCACCCTCACCCTTTCCTCGTAAGACCTACTCTCCATTCCAGGCAACATCCACATCAAAGTAAATGTGGGCAGAGATAGGAATATAAGAACAGGAATAGGATGCTCAGCCGCATGAGCATGTTCCATCATTCAGTTTGTCATGGCTGACTTGTACCTCAACTTCACCTACCCTCCCTGATTCTGGGATATTTCTTAATATCTTTACTTACTTTAAAAGGTGAAGATGGAATGAGTGGAGCAGTACAGTGATCAGATTATGAGTCTAAGCCAAATGGAACAGAAGAAAAAGCGCAAAGTGGGCAGCACGGTGGTACAGTGGGTAGCATGACTGTCTCACAGCGCCAGGGACCCACGTTCAATGTCTCCGGTTTCCTCCCACAGTCCAAAAAAGTGCAGATTAGGACGATTGGCCATACTAAATTTTCCCTTAGTGTCCAAAAGTCAAGTGGGGTTACATATAGGGATAGGGTGGGAGCATGGGCCAAGGTAGGGTGCTCCTTCAGAGGGTCAGTGCAGACTTGATGGGCTGAATGGCCTATTTCTCACTGTAGGTATTCCATGATTCTATTCTAAAATGACATTAAAGGACAAGGAGCCACATGAGGTGTGTATACTGGCAAGATTTTACTTTAATTTAAGTTAATCAACTCAAAAGCAAGACTTAAATTAATGAATTAGTATGAACACTAAAGCCAATTTGAGCATTTGCCATCTAATTACAATCAGTATTAATCAGACCGAGAGAATAAAGTTAAAATGATGTAACAAGGGATAGTAACACTAAAGGCTCTGAATTTCCCAGTAAATTAAAAACTAAGTTTGTTCAGTAAAAGCTGTAACGATAAGCCCAGCAACTGCAAGCAGCACGGTAGCACAAGTGATTAGCACTGTGGCTTCACAGCGCCAGGGTCCCAGGTTCGATTCCCCGCTGGGTCACTGTCTGTGCGGAGTTTGCACGTTCTCCCCGTGTCCGCGTGGGTTTCCTCCGGGTGCTCCGGTTTTCTCCCACAGTCCAAAGACGTGCAGGTTAGGTGGATTGGCCATGCTAAATTACCCGTAGTGTCCATAAGGGTTGGGAGGGGTTATTGGGTGGAAGTGAGGGATTAATGTGGGTCGGTGCAGACTCGATGGGCCGAATGGCCTCCTTCTGCACTGTATGTTCTATGTAATCTATGAAACATGAAGAAACACCTTTTTTCAGCAACGAGTGGTTAAGGTCTGCAATGCACTGCCTGAGAGCGAGGCAGAGGCAGATTTAATTGCGGCTCTCTGAAGGGAATTGGATAATTTTTATTTCATATTCATTCTTGGGATGTGGCCGTCGCCTGCTGGGCCAGCAATTGTTGCTCTTTCGTAATTGTCCTTGGACTGAGTTGCTTGCTTGGTCATTTCAGAGATGGGCAGTTAAGAGTCAACTGCCTGGCGCAGTGGTTAGCACTGCTGCCTCACAGCGCCGAGGTCTCAGATTCGATCCCGGCTCTGGGTCACTGTCCGATGTAGTTTGCACATTCTCCCCGTGTGTGCATGGGTTTTGCCCCCACAACCCAAAGATATGCAGGTTAGGTGGATTGGCCACGCTAAATTGCCCCTTAATTGGAAAAAAAAGAATTGGGTACTCTAAATAGAGTCAACTGCACAGTTGTGTATGGGTCTGGAGTCACATGTAGGCCAGACTGGGTAAGGATGGCAGATTTCCTTCCCTGAAGGGCATTAGTGAACCTAATGGGTTTTTACAACAATCGACAATGGTTTCATGGTCATTGTTAGACTTTTAATTCCAGATTTTTATTGAATTCAAATTGCACCATCTGTCATGGCAGGATTCAAATACAGGGCCCCAGAACAATACCCTGGGTCTCTGGATTGCTGGTCCAGTGACCTGTACCATTACCCACACCTCCCCATATCTGAAGAGAACCAAAATTACAGGACCATTGGGAAATGTGGGGGCAAGGAACTTGCTGAGTCGCTCCTGCTAATAGCCGGTGTGGATATAATGGGCTGAATAACCCCTTCTGTGTTGCATTTATGATTCCATATCTAACATTCAGTAGGTAAGGTAGCAGCCACAGAAAGAGCAGGTTATTTAAAGTACCCGGCAGAAAAAAGTTACAATTAAAGGTATACTGAGGTAGTTACTGCCTAAGACAATGTCATGGCTGGGCCATCAAGCCAACCAGCTAATAAACGCCCAGTACTGAGCAGAGCCACCCAGCCACTGCAGAAGGGGGACATGGTAGATGCGGTGACAGAACCACATCTTAGAATTTACAGTGCAGAAGGAGGCCATTCAGCCCAGCGAGTCTGCATTGGCCCTTGGAAAGAGCACCAACTTCCACCCTATTCCCGTAACCCCACCCCACCTTTTTTGGACACTAAGGGCAATTTAGTGTGGCCAATCCACCTGACCTGCAGCATCTTTGGACTGAGAAGAAACTGGAGCACCTGGAGGAAACCCATGCAGACTCAGGGAGAACGTGCAGACTCTGCACAGACACCTCAAACGTCCTTGACCAGGACTTGGCAACAGTCCAACACCCCTTCCCTCAGGAAGTACATAAAGCTCACTCCAGGTTACGAGATCATTTCAGGAGTTTCGATTGAGATTGTTAATAATTTGATAAGGTGAAACATAGATGACAAGAAATTGGATTTTCTGGGCCCACCTGCTGCTGGAATAGATCGGTCCTGCCGAAATTAGATTAACTTCTGGCTTGCCCACCACATCTCCACAATAGGTTGCGCAATGGCAGGACTGGAAAATCTTGGATAAAGCCTAACATTCATTTCACATGGCAGAGGTTGGAGGGGCGGGGGCGAGGTGGCATTGATGAGGTATAATGGAAGTCATGCTTGCTGACCCCAGAACGAATTTGGAGGCATTACAGGAGTATGTATTTATAGTCCCACTTCAAAGGCTTTGGGCTGGATTCTTCCACGCCGCCAGCCGCAAGATCGCCACAGGCGAGATGCAGAGACTGGAAAGGCCTATTGACCTCGGGCGGGGCTGGAGAATTCCGCCCATTATAAGCACTTGGCGCTGTCAGTCAAACTGCAAACTGACAGTTTGATAGGTTGCAAAATCAGTCATGCGGTACTAACCCTGTAAGATTGCCCTCAGCCTGAGAGAAATCACTAGCACTGATTTTACAACAGTGCTGGCAGTTTTACAAATACTTAATTGGGAGGGAAATTCAAATGACTTGACAGGTTGACTGTTCCTATGACAGGTCTCTTGATAGTTCCCTTGCCAACC
This sequence comes from Scyliorhinus torazame, assembly GCF_047496885.1. Taxonomy (NCBI): domain Eukaryota; kingdom Metazoa; phylum Chordata; class Chondrichthyes; order Carcharhiniformes; family Scyliorhinidae; genus Scyliorhinus; species Scyliorhinus torazame. Next base: position 283,947,428 of record NC_092710.1, on the reverse strand, counting down.
TCCTTGGCAGCTCGCTTGACAGCTCCTATTATAGTACCACTGAGCTTGACAGTTAAAATGAGTTAATCCATTTTTTAACTTCCATTCATGTCTACTTTTAACAATCCAAAAGTGCACTTGATCTCTCCCAAAGAGCACCTCACTCCTCCCCCTACAAGATCTGAAAGGGTACTTTACATCTCCCAAAATGTACCTTACTGCTCCAAAGAACTTCACCATCTTTAGAATTTCTCCTATAGGTTTAAAGTTCACAAGTCATGATTTAAACATCTCACTAGTGAAACTGGACCTGACTGACAGCAGATGCACTTCAACACATGTGAATCATGGATGTGTAAAGTGCAAACTACTCCACCCCCCCCCCCCCCCCCCACCATCACCACCACCACCACCACCACCACCACCACCAACACACACACCTTCAATATTGATTTGGGCCATTTTTGAGGGCAGGGCTTCCAGATCTGGGCGTACAACACAATATTTGATAAGCCGGAGATCCTCTCCATCATTGAGGAAATTCGGGCATCAGTTTCTTCTGCAGAATGTGCAAAAGCCAACAATGCTGGTGGCAAACAGGGTTAAATATTATACAGTGAAAGCCAGAAGCAGAATTTGTCCTGTTCCGAACCTGTTATATTCTAGTCCCAGCTCATTCAGTTCCCAATGGTTATGCTTTGACAGATGTTTCACAAGTTTTACAGATTTGACAGTCTCTATCACTGAGTGAGTAATAGCTTATTAAGAAATTGGAATCATAATTTAACTAATTTCAATTGTAGTCTCTATCAATGCACATGTACTTCTGACAAGGAATGCAATTCCCTGTGTTCAAATGCCCTCAGGATACTTAGGCTCTACACTGTCCTATCCTATGCAACACAATTTTACCTAAACCATTTTAAATACATTCATTATCATAAAACTCTACGGGGCGCTATGACATTAATACATGCATTACAGAAAAATAAAAAAAACTGGAACCTCTAACTATTCTCAATAAATTAAATATTGCGACAAGACACCTAAGAAAAATACTGTCGTACTGCGAGCCGTCTCGCAGCCTGTGTGATTTACCATCCCAGTGTTTGAGGATGTAAATAGCATAGGGAAGCAACCTAAGGATTGCCAAAACCAAACAGAAGAATTTCGAACGTAACGAGCCAAATTGGGGTGCGTATGGGTGGAATCCCCGGGTAGGACGGTGATCAATGCCGTATGTGCTCTACCCGAGCGTAGCTGACCAGAGGGGGGTGGACCAATGCTGTTTCTCCACTGCCTGAGCAACCGGCAAGAACGGGTAAGAATATGGTCGTCGTGGGGGGCTGCCTCTCGAATGAGGAGAGCAACTATGAGTCATATTCTGTGACAAACTAATTCCTCTGAACTATTGACTGGGAACAAACTTGTACCTTTAACAAGTTTCTGGGGACAAACTAGTTCCTCTGAACTATTGTCTGGGGACCAACTTGTTCCATTAACAGCTGGGGGGCGTTAAAGGAGTGTGACATGGGGCCGTGAAAACTTTCGAGTTTACGAACAACACTTAATGAAAACACTAACGAACAAACATTCAACAAACATGGTGCAGGTTCCATCAGAAAGGACACCGTATCTCTCCATCGGTTCCTTTTTCTGCATCATCTGGACACCTCACTGCTCAATAGCGAACAGGGTCACAAAGGGATTCGTGTGGTGGGAGTTAGACTCCAAGTCATCATCTTCTCCCGGCTGCCAAACTCTTGTCTGCAGTAAAAGCTGCTTGGGGCGAATTGGGGTCCATCTCATCATTCCGGATGAGCCTGAACGAATTGTCTCGGTGCCAGAATTGCGTGTCGAGGATGGAGTTACTATGCTTCAATCCATAATCGTCGGGCGGTGGGTCTGGGTCAGGGGCTTTGATATAAGTGATCTCAAATGGGTTGGCAGAATCATGCTCCGATTCACTGGGAGTGGGGCCTGGTGCAGGGGTGTAGTCGTAACGTGGTGTGCTGTGGCTGTCGTCATTGTGATCGCTATCACTGTCGCTGCTGGTTGAGGGAAGGGAGAGGCGGAGTCGTGCCTCTGGGGGTGGAGTTGAAGTTGTGTCTGAAGACGGGCTGGAGTGGTTGGGGGAGGGTAGGAATACATCATCTGTGGGCGGGGCGTGATTGTCTGCTGCTGCGAGCAGGATGTGGTGTGTGTGGTTATTCTGTGAGCCATAAGCCTTGAGCTGGTTTATATGAAACCACGCAGATTTGCCATTGGGATAGGTTATTTTGTATACTGAGGGGCTGACTTTGTCCGAAATGGAGTACGGTCCAGAAAATTTTGGGGAAAAGAATAAACTGGGGTTATAAAGGGAAAGCATAACTTGTTGCCCTACTGTAAACCCAGTGGTGTGTACTGTTTTGTCGAAACAAGCCTTGCACTGTTTCTTCCTGGTTCCAAGCCTCACTGCTGCGGCGAGTTGGGCTGCCTTTATGTTCTGTACTAGTTGTGTAGCTGCATTTTCATGCTTGAGGGCTGTAACTGCAGAGCTGGCCAAATCCAGTCCGGTCATGAGGGTGTGGGGGGTGTATCCTGTGGACGTGGATACCGTGTTTCTTAAAAACATCAAAGCAAATGGGAGTACTGAATCCCAGGTGCTGTTATTTTGCTGTACCATTTTCCTGAGGGTGGCTTTCAATGTCCTCTTCATTCGTTCTACAATACCACTTGACTGGGGGTGGTATGCGATATGGAACTTTTGTCTAATGCCGAAAATCGTGAGGATGTTTTTCATTACACGTCTGGTGAAATGGGAGCCTTGGTCGGACTCTATACTGCGTGGGAGGCCCCATCTTGTAAAGATGTGGTGTGTTAATATTTTAGCCGTTGTCTTAGACATATTAGTTCTTGACAGAAATGCTTCCACCCATTTTGTGAAGGTGTCTATGACCACCAACACATACTTGTAACCATTTCTGCACGGGGGTAGGGGTCCTACATAATCTATCTGGAGATTTGTCCAGGGTCCATTAACGGGGCGGGTATGACTAAGTTGACTCTTTTTCGCATATCTGTCCGGATTGTTCTGGGCACAGATTAAGCAATTCTCTACGTAGTGTGACATTGATTTTTAAATCAGATCACCAACAAAGCGGTCAGAGGTGGGCTAGGGTGGGTTCAATTCCTTGGTGTCCATGATTGTCATGGAATTGACAAATGATCTGGTTCCTGTCCTGGCTGGGAACTATATAAATGCATCCATGCTGTTGTGTGTGGTGATTGAGTTTTTAAACTTGTCGTACGGGGGTGGGAAAGTTCCCTTTAAAACTTCCCTGAGTTTCTCGTCCTCTTTCTGGGCCTTCGCTAAATCCTGAATGTTGGTCTGTGAGACCTGAACTGCGTGTACTGGGGTGCTTTCGGGGGGGTTCCAAAAATAACCATGCCTGGAGCCTGCCTTCGCTAGGGCGTCTGCTTTAACGTTACCAGGAGGGGAAGAACAGTGATGACTGCAAACCTTAATTATTCCGTATTTCCTATCCTTCGCTGTCTCTAAGATATGGCGGAGTAATGGGGCTGAGAGTAGGTGTCTACCGTCCGGGGAAACAAATCCTCTTGTTTCCCAGAGTGGTAGGAACTCTGTCAAACTATTACAGACATACAAGCTGTCTGAGTAGATGTCTGCTGGGGTCGGGAAAGAGTCTAGGTGGTCTACAATATATGCAATTGCTGCCAGCTCTGCTGCCTATGAACCTAAGTGTCCTGGCAACTTTAAGGCAATTCCATCTAGGGCGTGTCCCTGCGCGTCCTCTATATGTAAACCGCAACCGGTAATTCTCTCTCCATTTAACACTGTGGAGGAGCCATCGACATAAATCTTTAGGGATGCGCACGTGTCTGTGGGCTGGGGTCTCTGGGGTGTACTACCTGTTTTCCTGGAGGGTGCCTTGGGAATAAATGGGCCTGTGTTCTGTTTCATGGTGATGATCTCACACTCATGAGGGGTGCCTGCATACTGTAAATTATCGGCAAGGACGGTATGGGTTTTGGTTCTCTTTACCGTGATGTCCCGTCCCTGCAAAAGAAGGGTCCAACGGGCTGCGTGGATTTGGCTGACTGTGCCATCTTTAAGTCGGCCGGCTAACAATAGCTGTGTCGGTGTGTGTTCTGTGAGGATGGTGATGGGGTTGAGTCCTGTAATGTAGGCGAAGTATTGTACTGCCCAAAAAACTGCGAGCAGGTGCCTTTCACAGACAGAAAATCCTTGCTCTACGGGGTCTAACATGGGTGAGGCGTAACTGGTCGTGCAGTTCCTGTTTCGGTCGGTGCTTGCTACCTCGATAGCATACGGGGAATGTGGATCTGGGACATGTAGTTTGGGGGCTGTGCTGAGGGCTCTTTTTAAAGCATCCACGGCATCTGTATGCTGTGGAAGCCATTCCCAAGGTGCCTGCTTCTTGAGAAGTTCGGAAAGCGCCGCTGCTTTAGTGGCGAAACCGTCAATATGGTTTTGGCAGTAGCCAACCAGTCCTAAAAATGACCAGAGGGCTGAGACATTGTGGGGAAGGGGCAATTTGATGATCGAGTCAATTCTCTTGTGCTCGATCCCGCGTTTACCATGAGTGATCACTGTTCCCAAGTAAATCACTTTTTCTTTCAGAATCTGGGTCTTCTTGGGGTTCACTTTACAACCAATTTCTTTTAGGAGTGTTTTGTGAGGGTCACGAAGAATCCAGCACGAGTTTTAAGGATACAAAGAAATAAAATTTATTTACAATAACATATATATACAACAGCAGCAGCAACTTCGCTTGCTGTTTACTCCTTCCTGCTGGTTCCAAACTGGCCAGCTTTATTAATACAGGGAGTCTGCTAATGATTTCTCCGCCCCCCTTATTGGGGAAGCTCATACTCGCACAGCATTGTGGGGTTGTCATTAGTCCCCAGCCAATGGTAAGCAGGCAGGTTATAATAGAGTGCTAGGAGCTCGGCGAGAAGCAAAATGTGCTCTCCCTTTGTGTCTGTCTGTAGTAACAAGTCGTCTACGTACTGGACCAGACAATCGGGTCGGGAAAATTTTGCTAAACCATTTGCCAGCTGTCGGTGGAAAATGGAGGGGGAGTTGTGGAAGCCTTGTGGAAGGCATGTCCACGTGTATTGTTGCCCTTGGAATGTAAAGGCGAATTTGTACTGGCACGCTTTAGCCAATGGAATGGACCAGAAGCCATTACTAATGTCCAAAACCGAAAAACATTTTGACTGGAGTCCCTGTTTGAGCATGGTCTCGGGACTCGTGGCTACGGTGGGGGCTGCTGCTGGGGTTACTTTGTTCAGTTTCCGGTAATCAATGATCAGTCGCCATGATCCATCGGGTTTCATGACAGGCCAAATCGGTGCATTGTTTGTGGAGGCTACTGATCTGAGTATGCCTTGATCCAACAAACTCTCTATTACTTTGGAGATTTCTCCCTCTGCTTCCTGGGGAAATCCATACTGCTTCTGGGGTTTAGGGTCAGGACCTGTAATGTTCACAAAGCTGCCAAACTGCCACAGTCGTGCTTGTGCTGTGCAAATGCTGCTTTATGTTCCTGCAGGACTGCCCTAACTTGTTTGTCTGCACTAATGGCTTGAGGGTCGAACCAGAAGTCTCCGACTGAGCTAATCCTATTTACGTACTCTCCTACTGTGAGCGTGGTGGGGGCTCATGCTGCCTTTGCCATTTTCCAGACACACTTGGTAACTGGATCAAAAGAAAGGTTATGGGAGCTCATGAAATTGATCCCAAGGATATGTTCTGCTGTCTGGGGCAGATCAACTAAAACTACGGGGTGCTTAGTCGTGATGTTCCCTATCTGTATTGCTATAGGGGCTGTGATGTGTCCCTGTTGTAAATGGCCTGTAAAACTGCTGAGTGTGATGGTGTCTGTTGTGGGCCACGTGTGTCGCTGAAACATCGTGGAGGAATTGAGTGTGGTGCGGGACCCTCCTGTGTCCCAGAGAAATTCTACGGGTTGTCCCCGAACTTTGCCTGCTACTACCGATCTACCGGACTTGTCCCAAAGGGTGTCGCAGACGGAGCCCGAACACCGTCAGTTGGTGCCGTTCATGTCTGAACGGGCGCTAACACTATGGATCGGCTTTGCCCTATTCTTGTTTAGGGTGCCTGGCTGTTGGTTTCTCTGCTGCTTCTGGGGCGCATAGTACTCTCGTGCAAAGTGTCCTAGCTGTCCACAATTAAAACATTCTTGAAGTTTTGACCGGGGTTGGCTGTTCCTGCCCTCATTTACCCATGCGGGCTTCTAGTGTGCTTTAGCTGGGTTCATTTCTACCTGCTCTTCATCAGGTGTTATAAATGCGGTTTTGCCTGCAATTGATTGCTCCCAAGTGCGGGACAATCTCTTCAAAACCCATTTTTCATTGTGGACCTCATCTGAGGGGGTCATAATTTGCGCAAGCTTTTCGTCCTGCTTCTGTGGCATGGGAGACTAGAATTCGGGTCCATTTGGCCATATTATCTGAGGACAAATGGGCGCAGGCTAACTCTCCAAAAACTGCGGTAAAGTGAATTCACAAACGTCCAGCAAACGCTGTGGGGTGCTCTGTCTTCTTTTGCCTACACTTATTTAGGCCTTCTACTCCTCTGTTAAAGCCGATCGCATCAAGGATCGTTGTGTGCATCTCCTGGAGTGTGCATCCTCCTACATTCTGTGAGTCGGGAAGGGCTGCTACGACTGAAGGGTCGAGGTTCAGAACTGTGAGCTTCACTTGCTCTTTTCATCCAGGCCGTACATGGTTGCCTGTTGTTTGACTTTCACAAAAAATTGGTGGGGGTCTGAGGTGGGAAGGAACGATGTAATTTTTCCACACGTATCCCGTAATTGGGTCACAGTTAACGGGGTTGTGTAAAGGAAGTCTGCTTCTCCTTTTCCTGCGGCCCTGCGGTGTGTGGTTACAGGATTCATGGGGGTGCGTTCTGCCTGTTTGGTTGGGGGTTGGGGCACTTTCCTTTTCTGGGGTTTTTCCTGCGTACATGTCCCATGTACGTATCTATGGGCAGTCTCGTTCAATTCCTGCCAGTCGGGGCCGTTTTCTTGATGTAATTGGGGTCCGAATGTACTCTGAAATCCATTTTGCACGGACAGCAGAGATTGCAATTCTGCAATTTGCTTCCGGCATTTTGCGTAGTCTACTGAGCTCGGCCTTTGTTCCGTCATGGAAGTATGGCGTGCTCGTAGAGCTGCTTTTAAATCATTGCACTGTTTCTGCAATTTCTCGACTTGCTGTTCTGTCTCTTGTCTTACCAAGACCGCACATTTTGTGTCCTGGTAGGCCTTATCATATTGCGTCTGAAAACTGTTCAAATGCGCAAGACAAGACTGATGTGCCCACTTGGCATCATCCACCTCTCTGTCCCTTGCTGCTAACTGCTCTTTCAGATCCCGATTCTCTTTCTCTACCTCACTCACATCTACCTCACTACTTCTGTCTCTCTCCTCTATCTCTCTACGGAGCGTCCTAACAACCTCTTCTGTGCCTCGCAATTATGCCAAACAGGACGCGATTGCCATCGGCTTGCGAGCTTTCCCTAAGCTCTTCTTGTGGATCTCTGACAGGTTCTCCCACCAAGTATGTCCTATACTCCCGGGTCCTGTTTCCTCATTATTGCAGAATTCACTCCAAAGGGGCCATCCTTTCCCTTTGAGATATTTCCTGATCTCATCTTCCCAAATGGGACACTGTCCTACTCTACTGGTCGCTGCGACCTTGAATTCCTGGGGGTTCATAAGGCGTTCCATTGCCTTCATTGCCATTCTCTCTATCTAGGTTCTCTACTGAATTTGGAACAGGGGGTGATAAAGCGGTGACGTAAACACGGGTACGTCTTACGCTAATTTCCGGCCTACAAAACCCCCAACAGTTTTACGCAACAAAATCTCTCAGGTTTACCTTATATCCCTGTTAGTACGCATGCATTAACACACTTCCGAATCTCAGAGGCTTGATCAGTACTGTTTTGACGCTCGTGGTTTCCTGTTTCCAATTGGATTCTCAATTCAAATTTTGGGTTCTCTCGGAGTGGTTAGGCCACTTCTAAGTCGAGTCCTGTCAGATGCCGCCAGTAAATGTTGCTAACTTTTGGTTGGCTCTTAATTTGGCTCTGTTTAATCACAATTGCTCAAGAGTCGCCAGGTATCTTTCGACACCTCCACAAGGTTCAGAACCGAATACTAATCAATGACTCGACACACCAGTTAGTAAGTTTAAAAGCAATGCTCATTTATTTACACAGTCAAATCTACTCATGCATAAACTCTACAAACTAAACTACCACTATTACTAAAGCCTATATTTAGCTTCGGGTGCCCACTCAGTCAGAGGAACAATGGCCGTTGCTCGGTTCTGAGGCTGCTGGGTTGAGCTGTTTACAGGGTAGCAACCAGGAGCATCTATCTCGTAGCGTGCATTGACTTGGGACTTACTTGGTCTGATGCAGCTGCTAGGCAGGTCTCTCTCTTCGGTGAGAGCCAAAGCCAAAGGAGGAAGATACTCCCTTGGGGGGGATACCTTTTATACTGAAAAAGGGCTTTGCGCGCTTTTGGACGGGCCTTGAACTTGGCCTCAACTAATTGGGTCTTTCCCAATCATCTGTATCAATTTTCCTCCAATAGAGGGGTGGTTCCCTGATCGCTGGGCATGTCCTGGTGACTGTTAGTCTGCTTTGTCTTAGCTTCTTCTGGCGCCGTGGAGTCTGCCTTAACATTGTGTATCTAAATGTTTCCCTTTTGTCCCCGGAGATGGCTCATTAGTATGTAGATTGTTTGGTAGTTTCTGTCCTGTCTGAGAGTTTAAGGTTCTAATCAACAGACAGAGCTTGCACCTGCTTGTTTCTTAGCATTGTCCAATTTCCCCTGCGTTCTTTGCAGGTGTCCAGTTTGTAATCGGGACGTGGCAATCCCAGATGGCTACAGTGTGCCGCAGGATGCGGACAAGGTAGCTGCCATCACAGCTATGAAAACATCAGAGGACAAGAAGGCGGTCCTCCGATTTCTGGGCATGGTCAATTTTTTAGGGAAATTCATCCCTAACCTCACCTCTCATAACATGGCTCTCAGGAACCTGGTCAGGAAGTCGACAGACTTCCAATGGCTCCCTGCCCACGAGCGCGAATGGAGAGAACTCAAGGCAAAACTGACCACGGCCCCGGTCTTAGCTTTCTTTGATCCAGCAAAGAAGACCAAAATTTTGACTGATGCCAGTCAATCCGGCATTGGAGCAGTGCTCCTTCAACGTGATGAGGCCTCATCATGGGCCCCTGTTGCATATGCGTCACGTGCGATGACACCCATGGAGCAGTGTTACGCGCAGATATAAAAGAAGTGCCTGGGCCTTCTGACCGGTGTTGTTAAGTTTCACGATTATGTCTACGGTCTTCTTCAATTCACCGTCGAGACCGACCATCGCCCGCTGGTCAATATAATACAGAAAGACTTGAACGACATGATGCCTCGCCTCCAGCGTCTTCTTCTCAAGCTCCGGCGATACGACTTCCAGCTGGTATACACCCCAGGCAAAGACCGCATCATTGCTGACGCTCTCTCCAGGGCAGTCAACACTCCACGTGACCCAGCGGGATTTGTCTGCCAGGTTGACGCCCATGTGACATTTGTGGCCGCCAATCTACCTGCCTCGGATGAACGCCTCGTCCAAATTCACCACGAGACGGCGGCTGACCCCTTGCTACAGCGTGTCATGCGCCACCTAACGGACGGGTGGCTCAAGGGCCAATGCCCTCAATTCTATAATGTCAGAGATAATCTGGCGGTAGTAGACGGGGTTCTTCTAAAACTGGACCACATTGTCATCCCGCATAGCATGCGCCAGCTTGTCCTGGAACAACTACACGAAGGCCACCTTGGCGTGGAAAAGTGCCACCGACGGGCCCGAGAGGCAGTGTACTGGTCCGGCATTAATGAGGACATAGCCAACACAGTGCTCAACTGCCCCACTTGTCAGCGCTTCCAGCCGGCCCAAGCACGTGAGATCCTGCAGTCCCATGAGTTGATCACGTCACCTTGGTCCAAGGTGGGCATCGACCTATTCCACCCGCTGGGTAGAGACTATGTCCTGATCGTGGACTACTTTTCGAATTACCCGGAGGTGATACGGTTGCACGACCGCACCTCATCTGCAGTCATTCGTGTCTGTAAAGAAACCTTTGCTCAACACGGCATCCCGCTCACGGTTATGTCAGACAGTGGCCCCTGCTTCGCCAGCCAAGAATGGTCCAACTTTGCCAGGCGGTACAATTTTGCCCATGTGACGTCCAGTCCCCTGTATCCCCAATCCAACGGCAAAGCAGAGAAAGGAGTACACATCGTCAAACGGCTCCTATGCAAGGCTGCCCATGATGGGTCTGATTTCTACCTAGCCTTGCTTGCCTATCGCTCCGCCCCACTGTCCACTGGCCTGTCGCAAGCCCAGTTACTCATGAGTCGCACCCTGAGGACGACGGTGCCGTCCATCCATGTCCCAGACCTCGACCACGTTCCGGTCATTCGCCGGATGCAGCTGTCTCGTGCACAGCACAAGACGGCTCATGACTCCCGTGCAGCTGATCTCCCTGCTCTGGATCCAGATGACAACGTCCGCGTCCATCTTCCGGATGGTGGCTGGTCTGCAATCGCTGTTGTCCTTCGGCAGGTGGCCCCCCGCTCGATCCTGGTTCGTCTACCGGATGGCTCTATTCTGCGCCGCAATCGACGCGCCCTTCGTCTCGTTCCACGCTCGCCACGTGATCCTCCAGTGTCGCCTTGCCCGCCTTGCCACAGATTATAAAATGATATTTGACAGGCACAAAATATGATTGGCAAGGCGAATGGAATGTTAGACTTTATAACAAAAGGGTTACAATATGTAGTAGAAGACATTTTGCTACAGCAATACAAAGCCCTGGAGTATTCAGTACAGTTGTGGGCACTGCACTTTCGAAAGAGTGTGTTGGTCTTGGATAGACTGCAGGACAAGTTCTCCAAAATATTATCAGCGCTAAATTAATTATGAGGAGAAATTATTTAAAGTAGATTTCAGATAAAGAGGTAAAGGGTGATTTGATTGAGGTTTTGATGATTTTGAAATGAATTGTCAGGATAGATAGAAACATTCTCTGCTGGATGTGTAATCTCGGGCAGTGTTTTGCAAACCTTTTTCCCGGGACCCACTTTTACCAACCAGCTGACCTTCGGGACCCACGATGGCCAACTTTCGGGAAACACCCCAGCCGACTTTCATGACCCATACCGGCTGACTTTCGCAACCCACCTGACATTCGCTACACACCATTTTGGCTTACCTGTAATGCAACAGCTGAGCCTGTGTGGTCCTCACCATCTCACTTGCTTTGTCATTCAATGTTACATTTCTGCTAAGGACATTAGCTGATGATTTAAGTTCTCGCTATCCTTTGAAATAAATCAAGAGGTTTGTCCTCGAACTCGCCATGCTTAGTTTTCAAATGCCTTTGAAGTTTTGAGGGTTTTAAACTTTCATTTGCTCATACTTTCTTGCACATAACACACATGGGCTTTGCATCCTGATTTGCAGTGGTACAACTAAATCCAGACCTCAAGAAATCATCTTTATATTTCTTTGTTCCAGAGTTCAGCTTCTTCTTAATAGGTTATTCACCAGATGCTCTGGAGCTCTGTACAGAGCTAACACTAGCACTGCTTTGACCTGCCGTGGACTCCCCTGTACAGCTCTCTCCAACAGATTCAGTTGCAAGATCCTGGCCAGTTTGTGTCTCTGGTCCTCTCTTCAATATTACAAAATAACCCATCTTCAGTTCTTCAGAGTTCTGTTGCTTGCTTTGTGGCAGCTACAATATTGAGGAACTTCTCCTCCATGATATCGCGCCCAAAGCATGGATGCACACTGCGCATGACGTCAGTGTACATGACAGGCGCATGACCTTCTTTCTGCATTGCTTCTGGAAAGATTCTATCCTCCGTATTTAAAGGCCAGTCACGGTTGGCATTCTCATTTTAAAAGCCGGTTGCAGCTGGCATTCTTTTTTTTACTTTGAAACATCAATTCCAATACCTGGCGCTGGATTCTCCGATTTTGATGCTATGTCCGGAGGAAGTGTCTAGTTTTACTGGGAAAAAATTTGCGAGGCCCCAGCACGATCCTTCAACTGGTGAGGGGCGAGCAGCTGGGCCATGTAAAACGCACGGCCTTCCGATAAAGGGGCCTGGAGAATTGCCGGGTCCGTGGCCGCGCATGCGCTCGGTGACGACCTACAGCAGTCGCACCATGCAACATGGTGCCAGCCACGCGCAGACCTGACCTGCCAGATAGTACCCCACTGGACATCTCCTCGCCACCCCCCACCAATCCCCCCGGCCCTCGCTGAAACCCCCCCCCCCCCCCCCCCCCGGCCAGCAGCACAGCTGCCCCCCGACTGTGGCGGCGCTGGACACAGCCCACAGCCGCCGTTCCGGGTTCACGAAAACTGAGAGCACAGGTGTACCGCAATGTCGGGAACTCGATCCATCGGGGGCGGAACATCGGGGTGGTCCTTCGGGTAACGTCCTGAGGCTGTCCTAATGGCATGCGGCGTATTCCTCGATGATGCCGTTTTGCAGAGGGCAGAGCACCCGAAAACAGGCGCCGCACCGATTCTGTCCTCCCTACTCCTCCCTGTCAAAAGCGGTACTGGTGGCTGCCACAACCTGTGTCAGCGAAAGGCTCCACGGCCTCTCGACTGATTCCTCCAGTGGGGTCTACTGTGGATGTCCTCATTGAGTGGGCCGTGTGTTATCCTGCCAGCAGGGTGGCACCTGGTGTGCGGGGGAGAGGGTCACGATGTGCCACCAATCGCCTCCATGCTTAGAGGTTGGTGCATGGGCAGGTCCTCTTTTGTTACCTTACTGTAGTGTGTTTGGTGGCACTACTGCATGGAACATGCGTTACTCAATCCAGTTGCGGCAGAGGCTTTCTGCAGCTTGATGAAGAAGGCTCTAAGTCGTCCAGAGGTATTGAAAAGTTTATTGAGTAACAGAATTTAACAACTGCGTGAGTTCTTACTTTAAGATCAATACCAGTAGAAAGGTTACAACGTTTATATACAGTAGCTATGTCTGACCTCACTAATAGCCCTGAGCCAGATCTATGCTCCTGCTCTCGTCACAGTCTAACCACCAAAAGAGGCAGAGAGCCGCTTGCGTCTGGCTTTTATACCCGCCAGTGCTGCCCCCTAGTGATCTTTCAATTTCCCATTAACCCCTTACGTACATACCCATGTAAAGATCATTACAGGTCCTACAGATGGGATTGAGACAGGGAAGTGTGCGTCTGCTCGGAGTATAGCTGCAATGTTATGTGGGTCCTGGATATGTCACACAGGTTGTGACAACCTGTTTGTGGGCAGGATGGATGGGAGCAGGGGTGCGGTGGACAGGCAAGGCTTGGAGACAGCTGGTGGTCCTGCGGAGTAGGCTAGCTGACAGTGTCACTGATGAGGCCTCTGCCCTGAGAGGGGCAGTGAACCAGGGAGGGTTCCAAAGGCCACCATTCATGTGTCCTTTGGTTGGAATGAGCTCTGTTATTACCCTGCTTCCCCTGGAGTGGGGCTGCGCTTCTGATGAATGCCAACCCCTGGTGGGCCACTGATTTGAACTTGGCCATGCCCATCCCATTGATGGGTCAGCTGAGGCTGAGGCTTTCCAGTGGAGTGGTTTGGGTGGGATCCCAAATAACCAGAGGCTCGGTGAACATTTAGGGAGGCAATGGCGCAATGGTATTGTGACTGGACTAGTAATCCAGAGACCCAGAGTCATGTTCTGGGGACCTGGGTTTGAATCCTGCCAGGGCAGATGGTAAAATTTGGATTCCATTCGGGGAGGAAATCTGTCATCCTTACTGGGTCTAATCTACATGTGACTCCAGATCCACAGCAATGTGGTTGATTCCCCAAAATTCCCTCATGAATGGGCAATAAATGCTGACTCATGCAGCGATGCCCACCTCCAATGAAGGGGATGCCCACATCCACAGCCATGGCACCCTGTAAATGCAAGTACCATATCACACCTGTGTGACTCCTGGCTGATTAGTGGGGTCGGGAGGGGGGCTGGCGGTGGAGACTTGGGCTTCCAGCCTGTTAGCCAGATTTAAGTACATACAAATCAGGCGACAGATAATAATCATAGAATAATCATAGAATTTACAGTGCCGAAGGAGGCCATTCGGCCCGTCGAGTCTGCACCGGCTCTTGGAAAGAGCACCCTACCCAAGGTCAACACCTCCACCCTATCCCCATAACCCAGTAACCCCACCCAACACTAAGGGCAATTTTGGACACTAAGGGCAATTTAACGTGGCCAATCCACCTAACCTGCACATCTTTGGACTGTGGGAGGAAACCGGAGCACCCGGAGGAAACCCACGCACACACGGGGAGGATGTGCAGACTCCGCACAGACAGTGACCCAAGCCGGAATCGAATCTGGGACCCTGGAGCTGTGAAGCAATTATGCTAACCACAATGCTACCGTGCTGCCCTTGGTAGTTTGCAGAGAGAAAAGAGAATGATTACAGTTCAGAAGGAGGCCATTCAGCCCATCATGCCTGTGCTGGCTCACTGACTGCGCATTTCACCCAGTGCCATCGAATCCCTGCAATGCAGAAAGAGTCTCCGAAAGAGCACCCTACCTAGTCCAACTCTCCAGCCCAATCCCCTGCTCTACCTCCATAGCCCCACTTAACTTGCACATCCCTGGACACGGGGCTGGTTTAGCTCAGTGGGCTAGACAGCTGGTTTGTCATGCAGAACAAGGCCAGTAGCGAGGGTTCAATTCCCATACCAGCTGAGAATACTGAATTCTCCCTCCATGTACCTGAACAGGTGCCGGAATGTGACGACTAGGGGCTTTTCACAGTAATAAAAGCAAATTACTGCAGATGCTGGAATCTGAAACCAAAGAGAAAATGCTGGAAAATCTCAGCAGGTCTGGCAGCATCTGTAGGGAGAGGAAAGAGCTAACGTTTCGAGTCCAGATGACCCTTTGTCAAAGCTACCAGTGTTGGACAATGAAGAATCCACCCCTTGTGTTGCAATGACTGGAGCTATGCCCTCAACTGCTTGCTGTTTTTACTAGAATTCCACAGCTATCCTGGCCCTGGCTGAGGCTGTGCCGGGCGGAACTCCTCCCTCCTTCAAAATGAAATTCATACCATCGGGATGGCGGAATGTCGGTCCACAGTTTGATTCAAGTTCAGAGGTGTGTTGTCACTGTCATCATTGCAAGGCTGCACAGGAATGTGTCTGATCTCGGTAGCACACTGTTTATAATAGAAGGTTTTTGTCCTCCATTACAGCAGCAAGTAAACTTAAAAAGTTCTTCATTGACTGTAATGCACTTCGATGGTTGTCAAAGTTGCGATAGAAATGCAAGCCTTTCTTTGTCATTCTCTTCTAACAACAACAAAAATGCCTTTGCTTAGCATCTAGTAAACATTTCATGATGCTTTACCAATAAATCTTGTCTCCAAGTCACATAAATAAATATTAATGGGCCCAGATTTATTGCTGCGGGTGGCACGATAGCACAGTGGTTAGCACTGTTGCTTCACAGCTCCAGGGTCCCAGATTTGACTCCCGGCTTGGGTCACTGTGTGGAGTCTGCACGTTCTCCCTGTGTCTGCATGCGTTTCCTCCGGGTGCTCCATTTTCCTCCCACAAGCCCCAAAAGACATGCTTGTTAGGTGAATTGGACATTCTGAATTCTCCCTTAGTGTACCCGAACAGGCGCCGGAGTGTGGCGACAAGGGGCTTTTTACAGTAACCCCATTGGAATGTAAGCCTACTTGTGACAATAATGATTCATATTATTATTATTCATTGGATGGTGCTCACCTATCATTCCACTTGCCCTTATCCATTTGATTTCTATGAGCTTTCAGACTGCAAGTTGCTGTTCGAGATCTGACTGGCGCCACAGCCCCTACAGAAATCTGTGAACAGGACATTTATGCAACTGTGTGTCTCTTCAATCAATCTGAATTAAGCACTTTTAATGAACAGCACAGAGTCTTGGGCCAGGGAGTGTACAGTTAGAACAATGAATTCAAGTCCACACTCAGTGTGGAAAGCAAAATAAAGAGAGGGGAAAACATTGATCAGGAGAGATTATGGAGGAGAAACACATGTCTAACTGTGCATGTGCGCCGTTCACCTCACCATTATTTTTACAGTGAAATCATAGTCATATATGTTTCTAGCATGGAAACAGGCCCATCGGCCCAGCTGGTCCATGTTGCCCAGTTTCTATCGCTAAGCTAGTCCCACTTGCCTGCATTTGGCCCTTTTCCCTCTATACCCACCCTGCCTATGTACGTGTAACTGCTTTTTAAAGGACAAAATTGTACCCGCCTCTACCATTGCTTCTGGCAGCCCGTTCCAGTTGCTCAACACCCTCTGTGTGAAGAAATTTCCCCTCTGGCCTCTTTTGTATCTCTCCCCTCTCACCTTAAACCTATGCCCTCTAGTTCTAGACTCCTCTACCTTTGGGAAAAGGTGTTGACTATCAACCTTATCTATGCTCCTCATTATTTTATAGACCTCTATAAGATCATCCCTAAGCCTCCTACACTCCAGGGAAATCAGTCTCAGCCTATCCAGCCTCTCCTTATAACTCAGACCATCAAGTCCTGGTGGTATCCTCGTAAATCTCTTCTGCACTCTTTTTAGCTTTACAATATCCTTCCTATAATAGGGTGACCAGAACTGAACACAGTATTCCATGTGTGGTCTTACCAATGTTTTGTACACTTCAACAAGACGTCCCAACTCCTGTATTCAATATTCTGACCAATAAAATCTAGCATGCTGAATGCTTTCTTCACCACCCTGTCCACCTGCGACTCCACCTTCACGGAGTTATAAATCTGTATTCCGAGATCTCTGTTCTGTAACTGTCCCCAACTCCCTACCATTAACTGAGTAGGTCCTGTCCTGATTTAGTTTACCAAATTGCATCACCTCACATTTATCCAAATTAAACTCCATCTGCCAATCATCGGCCCACTGACCCAATTGATCAAGATCCTGCTGCAATCTTATATAACCTTCTTCACTATCCACCAAGCCGTCAATCTTGATGACATCTGCAAACTTACTAACCATGCATCCTACATTCTCATCCAAATCATTTATATATATCACAAATAACAGTGGGCCTAACACCGATCCCTGAGGCACACCGCTGGTCACAGGCCTCCAGTTTGAAAAACAAACCTCCACAACCAATTTTGTATCCAATTCGCTATCTCACCCTGGAGTCCATGAGATTTAACCTTTTGCAACATCCTACCATGTTACCTTGTCAAAGGCCTTGCTAAAGTCCATGTAGACAACGCCGACCGCACTGCCCTCATCTACCTTCTTGGTTACCGCTTCAAAAAACTCAATCAAATTCGTGAGACATGACTTTCCCTAATTAGCCCTTGCCTGTCTAAAGCCTGAAGATCCTATCCATCAGAATGCCTTCTAACAACTTTGACTTGATTTGATTTATTATTATTGTCACATGTATTAGTATACAGTGAAAAGTATTGTTTCTTGCATTCTGTACAGACAATGCAAACCATACATAGAGAAGGAAGGAGAGACTACAGAATGTAATGTTACAGTCGTAGCTAGGGTGTAGAGAAAAGATCAACTTAATACGAGGTTGGTCCATTCAAAAGTCTGATGGCAGCAGGAAGAAGCTGTTCTTAAGTCGGTTGGGACGTGATCTCAAACTTTTGTATCCTTTTCCTGACTTACCTATTACAGAAATAACACTCACCGGTCAGTCGTTCCCGGGCTTATCCCTGCAGCCCTTCTTATTCAAGGGCACAATATTTGCTACACTCCAATCTTCAGGCACCTCTCCTGTGGTTGTCGTTGATTTAAATATCTCAGCTAGGAGGCCGGCAATTTCCTCCCTAGCCTCCTACAATGTCCTGGGGAACATTTTATCAGGTCCCGGGGATTTGTCTATCTTGATGGGCTTTAATACCTCCAGCACCATCTTCTCTGTAATATGTACACTCCTCAAGACATCACTTTTTATATCCACAATTTCCTTAACATTTGTGCCTTTCTCAACAGTAAATACTGATGAGAAATATTCTTTTAGGACCTCTCCCATCCCTTGTGGATCCGCACATAGATGACCTTGTTTATCTTTAAGAGGCCCTACTCTCCCCCTAGTCACCCTTTTGCCCTTTATGTATCTGTAAAACCTCTTTGGATTTTCCTTTGCCTTATCTGCCAAGACAATCTCATGTTCCCTTTTTGCCCTCCTAACTTCTCTCTTAACTTTACTCCGACAAGCCCTATACTCTTCAAGGGATCCATTTGATCCCAGCTGCCTATGCATGTCATATGCCTCCTTCTTCCTTTATCTAGCCCATTAGCATGGGTAACGCACAGCTTTGTTTAGGCACCTAAGCACAAAGAAGTAACTTAAAGGAAAAGAGAGCTTGAGAAGATTAGGGAGGGTCTTCCCAAGCTAAGAGTAACAGATGATACGACAAGCAATGATGGGATCATGGAAATCACGATGCACACAGGACCAGAATTAGAGGAACACAACTATCTGAGAGGATTATCGGAGCGCAGGAGTCCTCAGTGATTGGGGGGGAGGGAAGGGAAGGGGTGGGGTGGGGGGGGGGGGGGGGGAATGCAGTAAAGCCATAAATCAATTTTAAAACCAAGGTGCAAATTTTAAATTCCAAGCTTTGTCTGACCAGGAGCCAATGTAAGTCAGCTGGCACAGGAGCGATGGGCAAACAAGATTTGGCATGAGTCCGGATAAGTAATCAGGTTTCCTTTTTCAATTTGTAACGAGTTTATTCTTTTAAATACGGCAATAAACCTCAAAAGCTCAGCAAAAATTAATTCATTCATCAGTCTGGCACTGTTTCTACAAGTTTCATGTTTAAATTTTAATACACCATATTTTCGCAAAGCCTCTCAATCTCTATCTGCTAAGGTTCATCTCATTTTGAGAAACCTAACTGCAGTGCGCAGAATTTTAATTCAAGTGAGGAACAATTCTTCAGCTTACTTTAAATTCCAATAACATCCAACTGTTTTTAAATATGGCTAAACCTCAATCCGATTTGCATTATGAATTCATGATGTTGGATATGCTTTATGGCAAGGGCTGTTTTACTTTACAGCAAGTGGACCAAAACGAGCAGATAATTAATTTTCCTTCACCATTACACTAATGAAATTGTGATTGGTTTCCTTATTCACTTCGCATGACTGACTTAAGGCAACACAATTTGAATTATTGCAATTAATAGTCTAGATTGGGGGTAATCTAAATGTACTTTTCCTTGCCTGTTTATTCTCTAGTTTCTTTCAACATATTAACAAGTTTACATTACTGCAGTAAACATAATGAGAACAAAGATAATGTTGCACTGTTTTAGAAACAATTTGTTTTTTAAGGAAATCATTTTGTTACGGATGTTTTAATATCAATTATTTTGCACAGGACAGGAAATGAATACTGCCAAAGCTTTCAGGCACTGTAGCAGGTTACACAATACTAGTTCCACTCGGAGCTTACAATGTCCAAAAGTTATTTTATTTTAATATTGTTCCATTAACTTATTATTTTCTTCACCATAGAGCAAAACCGCTATGGTTGCAGTGCATAAAAGGCTCTGAGCTTGATCTCAAACCCTGAGGAGGGCGGCATGATGGCACAGTGGTTAGCACTGCACCACCGTCCAAAGATAAATTGCGGCCTTGAATCACTGTCTGTGTGGAGTTTCTACGTTCTCCCGTGTCTACGTTGGTTTCTTCCCACAGTCTAAATATTTGCAGGTTAGGTGGATTCGCCATGATAAATTGCCCCTGAGTGTCTCGGGATGTGCAGACCAGGTTATGGGGTTACTGGGATAGGGGGGAGTGGGAATGTGTAGAATGTTCATTCAAAACATCGGTGCAGAGACAATGGGCCGAATGGCCTCCTACTGCACTGCAGGGATTCTATGATATGATGCTCAAACTCACACCATTCAAGTCCAGAAACAATGTTCAACATATTCCTGATGAGGCAAAATTCAGCTCAACAAAGGCTGCTTTACCAGTAAACATGCAGTTCGCACATCTGGCAGGTGCTAAATTGAAATTTGCATCTGAATTTCTGAGGTTAGCAACTTATCATATTTATGCATAATTTCAAGTGCAGATTTGAATGAGTGCTAATGGTATAAGAGCAGAAAATTTGTAAGAGGGAAATTTAAGGGAATGGGGCTAATCAAGGCGACTATTAGCGTATGGGGCTAAATGCTATACAGATATAGAAAGACATTTTGATCTATTAGCAGCTTTTGTTAAGGCTGAAAGGGACATGATGCTGCATGACTGATACCCAATAACTGGATGGGTAGAAACTTCTTCTGATTAAATATGGAGAAGACCAAAGCCATTGGACGGGATTCTACAGAAACTAAGTGCTGACGCCGGGACTGAATTGGTGGACTTCTACGACAACTAAACTGGTACTGGTCCGAGAGCAGTTCAGGATTTGATTAATGTAACGCGACTGATTCCAATGAAAAATGGTATCGGGTTCGCCGGGGTCGGGATTGGCACACAAGAGGCTGACAAGCTGCAGCCGCATATTAGCACTCCACTCCCCACACAGCCCAGCTAACAAGATGGCACTGATTGCACTGGGGTGCACCCATCCTGATGATAGGTTGTCTGGGGCCAGAGGGTACCTCGGGGACACCCATACAACCCATGGCACTAAGTTCGCAGTGGGCAGTCAGCGGAACGTGCAGCCTCATGGCTGCCTTGCAGGCTGCAGCAATGGTGTCCCATGCCCGTCAACCCCGACCCCATGGTCCACCTCCTGGCGGCCCCCCCCCCCCCCCCCCCCCCCCCCCACTACGACCCCCAGCCAGCGACACAACTGTCAGCACACTGTCGTGATGATGGACACTATTCGTACCCCTCTCTCGCCTTCAGCAGCCACGGCACCTGTTTCCCAATTTTTAAAACCACAAGAGAACCTTGTCTTCAGTATTTCTTCCTGGCAGAGGCGGAGCATCACGGGAGCCCTGGACAATACCGGGTCAGGCCCACTAAAGATATGCCAATGGCGTTTATTATACATGCGGAGTAGAATGCATTCACGTAGAAGTCGAGGCACCAGGGCATGGCATTCTGTCGGCTGCCCGTCGCCAGTCACGATTTTCATCTCACACATAATTCTCTGCCCAATCAGGTTTCCTGATTCTGGCTTCGCTGGACGGAGAATCCCGTCCATTGTTTCTGGTTCTAGCATCAAACAGTTTCCTAGCCACTGACTCCATCCCCTTTCCAACTGTCTAAGGCTGAAAAATGCTGCCTATAATCATGATATCCCATTTGTCCCTGAGTTTAGATGGTGGCCCCATATCTGCTCCAACATGCATGCACCTCTGTAACATCATGTGTTTTCAGCTCTGTCTCAGCATATCTGCTGCTGAGACCCTGAACAAAGTTCCATTCACCCATCACTCCTGTTTTCACTGATTTACTCCTGGTTTTAGTAATGCCTTTATTTGAAAATTATTGCCCTTGGTTTAAAATTCCTCTTTAGCCTCATCATTCCCTAACTCTGTATTCTGCTGTAGAACGACAATCCTCTGAGATCTCTGTGCTCTTCTAAAACTCCTCAAGTCTGCACTCCTGCACACCCTCAGTTGTCATTGTTCCACCTCTGACTGTGTGTTCATCTGCCAAGCTCTCTAATTCCCTCCCTAACCCTCGTCATCTCTCTATGTCTCTCCTCGAGCTGCTTCTTTGACCAAACTTATCGTCACCTATGCAAATATATCAATCCCATGAAGAGGCTTGGAATGTTTTTACTACATTGTAAATATCGACTATATCAAAGACAGGTAAGTGATTGTAATTCACTTAGTGTTTGGAATTCACTTACCTTTCTTTGATGTGGTTTCACTACTTAGGCCACTGAACTGTGAAGGGAGATGAATGTATCAAAGCTGCAGGTGATTTGTAGAAGTTGTCAATAACAGACCACTACAAGAAAGCTACAAATGGCTTGCAGCTAATGGATCTGTGGGAACCAGATGCAGGTCAGAGCTGTTCTCCTTCAAGGAATGGACATGTGGAGCTGCAAGGTAAGTGCTACAGCTGTAATACCTCTAAGTGCCCCTGTCTGGACTGCTCCCTAGCTTCCACAGAGGGGTCTCTTTTCTTGGTGGGTAGATTCTGTGTGTGTGGGGTGGGGTCTGTGGGGGGTTCCCCTTAGGCAAGGGGTCCATGTGTGGGATCTCCCTATTACAGGGGTCCCCATGGGGGGTCTCCCTATTACAGGGGTCCCTTTGGGGGGTGGGAGGGTCTCCCTATTACAGGGGTCTCTGTGGGGTTTTGTGAGGGGGAAGGGGTCTTCTGGACAAGACATAGGCAAGCAATGCATTGTTGTGGGGACGTTGGCCTTTAGATGGGCTTGGATGGTCTGTACCTGCGTGGCCTTGGCATGGTGGACCGCTTGGTGGGTAAAAGGGTCAACAGGTGTCCCCTTGCTCCACCATGAGGTCCACCCCAACATGGCCATGTTGGCTGAGACCACAAGTGATCTGCACCCACATGATTCCCGGCCGCGGGGATTGGAGAATCACAGGAGGCCGAAGCATAGGAAGCCGGGCTCACTAAATAGGTGGAAATGGGTCATTAAGACATTTATTTACATCCCCCCCACTGGCGCACATTGTGGACCTCATTCACATTGCTAGCGAGAGCATCATATTTGGATCCTGATTTACCCCCGACGCCCAATTCTCCGTCCCATAGGGGAAAGCATTCCGGGCATCCCAGGATGGAGAATCCCACCCCCAATCTTTTAACCACCAGCGCTTATTGTCCGGAATGTTTACAAGATCCACCGCAGCAACTTCCCAGCCGCCTTCAACAGTGACTTTCAAACCCGTGAGCTCCGCCACGAGAGGAATAAGCCCAGGAAACACATGGTGACATCAGCATCTGCAAGGTCCCCACCAAATCACACGCCATCCTAACTTGGAACCATATTGTTGTTCCTAAACTATCGCTGAGTCTAATCCAGCATCTTTCTCCCAAACAGCACTGTGGATAAACCTACACCCAAAAGGACCACAGTAGTTCAGGAAGTGGCTCACCCCCACCTACTCAAAGGCAATTACAAATGAAGAATAAATGCTAGTCTTGCTGGCAACATTCTCATTCCATGAAGAAGTAAAGATAAAGTGCTGGTGGAGCCACATGGAATGGTTGTCAGAAGGTTTCACCTCTCCATGGTACTGTCCCAATACATTACATGCCTGAAAAGGAGAGCAAGAAAGCTGGCCTGTGATTATCCTGACATGGCTTCTGTTTTTCAATGTATCATATATTCTGAGAGAGATGCTTCCAACAGTATGGTTACCTCAGTATTTGCTTATCCTGCTGGCACCATCAGGTCTGCTGTTGTAGTTTTCTTTAGCCGTGCAGCACTCATCTGCCATAATAAACTCTGTTCACCAGGCTAATGCTACTGAGCAGCATGAACTTCCCAACAGCTCCCTATAAATCCTGTTCTTCTTGCTAACATGTCAGAAAGGTGACCTCCTTTTGAAAGACTAACTGATGACAGACATCATAAAGCAAAATACTGTGGATGCTGGAAATCTAAAATAAGCAGAAAATACTCAGCAGATTTGACAGCATCTGGGGAGAGAGACACAGAGTTAACATTTCAGTTCAATGACCTTCCATCAGAATGCCAGCAATAGCGCTGGAAGCAAAAAATGTTTGGAACAATTTGCAGAAAAGCTCATGCCCTAAATGTCAGTGGAAAACATAGTAAAATGATCGTGCCTTCAATGTGTAAAGATGGCCCAAAATGATTAAGAAATCAATTCTAGGGCAGTGCACTGCTGCCTCGCGGCACCAAGGTCCCAGGTTCGATCCCGGCTCTGGGTCACTGTCCGTGTGGAGTTTGCACATTCTCCCCGTGTTTGTGTGGGTTTTGCCCCCACAACCCAAAGATGTGCAGTGTAGGTGAATTTACTGATCTTACCCATTGAAATATGGGGCTAGATTTTTCCTCCTGACTCTGAGTGAAGCCACATTAGGAGGGCCAAGCTGGAAGTGCGCGGAGCCGCAATTTTAAATTTGCCAGCCAATTGCCCATGGGCACCTTTTTCCTAGAAGTGGGGAATGTGACAGACTTTAACTCAACATTCATGTGAAGTTACGCCAGGATTGCCATGGAAATGCCTGCAGCGAATGCAATTTTGCCTGACGTCGGTACACACTCTCATTGAGACAGGTGTCCTGAAGGCTGTAGGAACCAGGCCAGGTGTTTAATTCATAAATCTTGAGGGTAGCTTGCTGTGGAGTTTAAAGTTCTTGCTGATTTCAAAAGTGATATTGTAATGGTCAATGATTATTGAAGTATATTTTTAATGTTGCGATTGATCATAAAGCTCCTTCTTTAAAAGGTAAGAGATTATTACATTGACTAGTCCTATGAAGGTGTTTACATAATTAGCGTAATTTATTCAGGAGATAATGAGCTCTTCTGCATTCAACAGCAATGAAAATATGATTTAAACGTGCCATTTGGATATTGTAGTTTAAGTTTTACATGATTGAATGTCTCGAGCTCTTTTCAGAATTTGAATAAAAACTGAACAGTTGCCAATCTTCTGCGATTGAAACTCCATAGATTATTTAAAATAAAAGGAGCAGGTAGATGTACATCTAATCAGACAATTTCAAAGAATTAATTCTATTGAGCCCTGTAGGTTTTGATAATTCAGCTGTGTAATGTAATTCCATTATGAATGTTTGGCTGAGTTTTAAACAACAGTATTTGATCTAGCCCATCAGCAGATATTTACACAGTTGTTGAGGGGATTGGGTGTTTTGTCTGATCAGCTGTTTTATGAGTAGCTACTTAGATTAAATATTTTGAAGAGGTTTTAGAATGGCTGGGCTGGATTCTCCGCCCCGCCATGCCACATTTCTGTTCCAGCGCTCCGGCGGGATGCTCCGTTACGGCGGCTGGTCAATGGGGTTTCCCATTGTGGGGCAGCCCACCCCACAAGGAAACCCCTGGGCTGCCGGAAAAATGGAGCATCCCGCCGGTGGAGAATCCAGCCCGCTGTTTGTTTATTTTGACAGATTAATGAGCACTCAGAGGCAAGTGGTTTTCAAGGGGAGTTTCAATGGTTATGTGATTTGCTGCAATATTTGTAGATACCAATAACGTTTAAAATATATTTGAGTTCCCAGTGATCGACTTAAAGGGATGCACAAGACTTTAGATTTTGAGACACTTGTGGTCTTGATTTTTCTTGTTTCCTTTTTTTTGAAAAATATTTTATTGAGGCGTAAATTTTAACAGAATAAGCAACTACACACCAAACAAACAACAAAACGCATGTTTATCTGTATGGGTTCTTTGGTTGTATTCTAGTGGGAATGTAGGTGACTGCTAAGACCAATCTGCACCCTGAAATTTCTGCTTAAACATGACAGAATACTGTTGTGTTTCAGACAAGTTGCTGGTTTAGAATTTCCTCACCTTGCATTAACTCTCTGCCTTGGATATACACTTGCTTTTGAAGGAGACAGTATCCTTTTTTATTGGTTGTGCCAGGTGCAGCAATCCTTGTTGAGTATCACCCACGATTTGAGGATGATTTTAACACCCTAAGTGAAGCCTTCAGAGTGTTCCCATAACATTTCCATCGACCACTATTGCAACTCACCCCCGGACTCAAGCTCTCCATAAAAGATTTGTTTTGGTAAGCCAGGGTCAGGCATTCTGGCTGCACGATCAGCCCAACTCAGTTGTGACTATCTCAGTTTGGTGTGGATGCTTGGCATGCCAGTTTGTGAAAGCAGTTCAGCTTTTGGTATTTTGTCCCGCCATTTGATCTTCAGAAACATATGAGGGAAGCTCAAGGGAAAGTGGTTGAGCTTTGCGGCATTAAATTGGTACACAGTCCAGGTCTCGCATGTGTCGCGAACGAAAAAAACCCTGCCCTAGATATCGCAATTCCTCTGACATCCTGAATTCCCATTTGGCAGTTTGTCGAAAATCGATATTTTGCATGTCCCTAAACTAAATTGATATTCAATCGGTCGTTTGGATGTTTGAGGTGGGCACTGTTAGAAATGGCATCAGAAACTGAAAGTACCAACCTGAGGTAGCTCAACAGAAGTGCACTGGGTAAAAAGGCAGTTCAGAGTTGAAAATCTAGGCTTAAATCTCCTTGGAAAAAAACAACATTGGGCGTCATTCTCCGACCCCCCGCCGGGTCGGAGAATGGCCGTTGGCCGCCGTGAATCCTGCCCCCGCCGAAGTCTCCGCTCCCGGAGATTGGGCGGGGGCGGGAATCCGGCCGCGCCGGTTGGCGGGACCCCCCACTGGATTCTCCGGCCCGGATGGGCCGAAGTCCCGCCCAGGAATTGCCTGTCCCTCCGGCGTAAATTAAACCTGGTATTTACCGGCGGGACCAGGCGGCGTGGGCGGGCTCCGGGGTCCTGGGGGGGGCGCGTGGCAATCTGACCCCGGGGGGTGCCCCCACGGTGGCCTGGCCCGTGATCGGGGCCCACTGATTCGCGGGCGGGCCTGTGCCGTGGGGGCACTCTTTCCCTTCCGCCTCCGCCACGGCCTCCACCATGGCGGAGGCGGAAGAGACTCTCCCCACTGCGCATGCGCGGGAAACTGACAGCGGCCGCTGACGCTCCCGCGCATGTGCCGCATTTCCGCGCCAGCTGGCGGGGCAACAAACGCCATTTCCACCAGCTGGCGGGGCGGAAATCCCTCCGGCGTCGGCCTAGCCCCTCAACGTTGGGGCTAGGCCGCCAAAGATGCGGAGACTTCCGCACCTTTGGGCCGGCGCGATGCCCGTCTGATTGGCGCCGGCTTTGGCGCCAGTCGGCGGGCATCCCGCCGTTGGGGGAGAATTTCGCCCATTGAGTCACTATAGAGATTGAGAGAGGTGTTGCTATGCTTTCAGGTGTAAACTGTAAATTATTTCCAGACTCAACTATTATCTGTCCACCTTATCATGTTTCTTAATTGGTTAATGGCTCCAACATAGGTGCTTGAATAATGTTATTACCACTACAGACCCCCCTATTCGTTAGTGCTCCATAATACTTCTAACCCCTAGACATATCTAGTTGGAGAAAAGTGCTTTCATATAAAATTTCTTGCAATAGTATGGGAAAAGGCAGAGGACTAAAAAAAGACTTTTGCTCCTGTCAATCCTCACCCCTCTGGTATCTTAAGTTGCCTGTCATAGCTTCCACCTGTGTTTTGACAAATCCCAATGCTTTTTTCACTCAATCTGTGTTATCTTTCCTGAAGGATAATTCAAATCATGTATTGAATTCTGATTAGTCCATGAATTTGAATCCCTTCCAAAAACAACTCACATTTACATAGTGTCGTTTATGTAGCGAAAGGTCCCAAGGTACTTCACAGGAACGTAGGTTTGCCATGATTTGCCACTGAGCCACATAAGGGGATATTAGAGAAAAATCACCAAAGCCTTTCTTAAACAGACAGGTTTCAAGGAGGGCCTTGAAGTAGATAAGAGAAGTGGAAAGGCATAGGGAGGGAATGCCAGTGCTCAGGGTGCTGACAGCTTATGGTAATGGTGAAGTGATTCGAATTGGGATGCACAAAGGACCAGAATTGGAGGAGCACAGATATCCTAGAGGGTCGTAGGGCTGGAGGAAGTTACAGAGAAAGGGGTGAGGCCGGGCAGCACGATGGCACAGTGGGTTAGCCCTGCAGCCTCACGGCGCCGAGGTCCCAGGTGCGATCCCGGCTCTGGGTCACTGTCCGTGTGGAGTTTACACATTCTCCCCGTGTTTGCGTGGGTTTCTCCCCCACAACCCAAAGATGTGCAGGTAGGTGGATTGGCCACGCTAAATTGCCCCTTAATTGGCAAAATGAATTGGGTACTCTAAAATTTATTTAAAAAAGAATGGCCTTCAGTGGATTTCAAACCAAGGGCAGGAATTTTAATCGGCAGTCAATGTGGTTCAGCAGGAATCTGGCTGATGGGTTAACAGACATGGCATGAGCTAAGTTTTGTTGAGCATAAGTTCATGAAGTGTGGAGACTGCACAACTGACCAGGAGTTTGTTGGAATAGTCAAGTCTTCAAGTAACAAAGGGACGATGGGGTGCATTTTACAGATCTCAGCTGGCGAATCTGAAGTTGGGAGGGGGCACACAAAATACAGCTGGTGACCAGCCTGCCACCTTCCTGACTTACCCCATATTACAAGCGGTGGGTAAGGTCATTAACAATTAGCTGACACTTGCATTCTGGTCTCCCCCACAATTTTCAGGTCCATAGGAGGAGGAAGCAAGCCAGGCAACCCAGCAGCTTTGAAGTGCAGGTTACTGATGAGCAGGAAGGAGGCTACCTCCTCTAGGGGGAGTCTCCTGTGTCCATCGTGACAAACGTGCCCCCCCTCCCTCCTGCCAAAATTGGATCCTCTCTTTGTCCCTCACCCTCCGGGTTGTCTGACAGAAGCTCTGGGCACCTCCCCACCCCCTCTCTGGGGTTTCCCAATCATGCCCACTGAAAATCGCCAGACTTCCCAAAAGTCCGGAAGACGTCATCGCATCTTCGTGGAGATTGGTTATAGTCAGAGCACTGGTCACTACTGCCTTCCTACTTTAGGTAGGAAGAGGGTGGGTAATCAATCCCCTTATAAAATCCACCTCTCTGAAATTTGTAACATAGTTTTACTGGGGAGTGGGGCAAAAGGTCCAGTCATAGCAAATGTTCGTCTGACATCAAAGACTCTGTTTAGCCTTGCCTGGAATGGGGGCTCTACCAATCCCAGCGAAACCCATTTCCTGAAGAGGGGAGCAAGAGATGCCCCTGAAAGGAGATCCAGAGGGTGAGATTTATCGAGCAACCAGTCGCGGGTTTTGCGGCAGCAGGAGAAGGCCTGCCATTGGCCAACAGCAGGATCTTCTGGTCCCGCTGTTGTCAATGGGTTTCCCGTTGAATGCCGGGAAACCGGCAGCATTTCGGTGGGAGGTGGGAATGGCCAGGAAATCTCCCCCTGTGTGTCTGCCCTGGAAAACAAACCCCTGTGAGAGAAGATGTTGGGCGATTCAAGCAGAACCATGAGATACAGTGGCCTCGGGAATTATGGTAGGCCCACAAATTGTGTCCAGATAAAATTCTGCTGACTGTAAAAGGAGAAGACAGAGCAAGATTACTGTTTCTTAGGCTTTGATGAATAAGTAGATATTTGGCAGAAACATGTTGGCCGAATGGCCTCTTTCTGTGCTGTAAGACGTTTCTGTGGTTGTAAGCGGAACAATTATATGTGTTGATTTCAACACAGAAAGACAGAGGAAGGTGAAAGAGCAAGAAGGACAATTTACTGGAGTTTGAAACAAGAAAAGACATTTCAGAGGAGAAATGGCTCTCCTCAATTTCCTTGACTTTGTGCTGCTGTGACGATTGCTGGAAATGAAGTTCTCGCTCATTTCTGGTGAAGTGATTGCATTATCGCAGTAGCTCATCTGAAGAGATTCAGAGTCTGTAGGGAAGACTTTGTTCTGGAAACGTGGGCGCAGAGCTGGCGGCATCATGCACCTCAATCAAGCAGCCCGAGGTTAGGCAAATATTGATTCTTCGCTCTTCTTTACATATTTGAGGGTGAGCTGCTGAGTGGATCAGATTTTCTTATTTTCATGTTAAACCATTTCCTGGCTGAGGATATAAAGAAAGATTACACACACAAAAAAGGTTTGACCAATTTTCTATTCATACTCTGCCCCGTGATCTTTTCTAACCCTGAGGTCCTTAGTCAATTTACAATGCCATTTGCTCGGCAAAGTGAAGGAGATCAATCAGGCAAGATCTACTGGTTGTCACATTCACGCTTATTTTCATGCAAGTTATCATAAACTTTGATTCTGATGATCAATCCCATTAGTTTTATATTGATAACGAGCAGATTCATTAATTTCTGATTATCCAGGGTGCATTATATAGTCTTCAACATTACCTTTGATTTTTTACATGAAACAAACTGTCTCTGATAACTTTTCAGTAAAAGATGTGCTCAATGAATGTATTTTGGATGCAAAATTGTGCGAACGAGTCAGACGACACCGATCAGCAGGCAATTCTGAGCATCTAAAATATTAATACACTAAAAGATTAGTCTGTGACATTATTGCAATAACTCATTTGGGGGCAACATACCTTTACTAGCACTGAATTCATTATGCTCAGTGAATAATAGCAATATTTTATTAGAATGTTTCAAAAATCATTAAAACCGAAGGGTTGAGACTATTCTTCCCAAATACCTATCAGATGCAAAAGTTTAATTGTGACAGGCTTTGACGTATAGCTATAGTCAGTGCAAGCCATCAATGAGCATTTTCGCTGTGTTAATGATACGGTTAACCAATTGCAGCATCCTTATCTTATCCTCTAATTGGTGCACAAGTCAAAACAACAACCAAAGGTCATACAAAGTGCATTGGGAAAATAACATAGAAAGTGACTGTAAAAAGGAACACCAACAACTGATTTTAGAGATAAGCAATATTACAATGGAAAAGGTGTTCACTCCAAAATGTGATGCCTCAATGCAAGTGTCAATCATTCTTGAAACGGGGACGGCAACAACAAATAAGGTAAATGTAATTTCTGAAGTGAAAGGGAATCCAAATAAATGTTGAAGAAGTCAGGCATATCTAGGGTGTCAGCCTAGCCTGTTTATAGCTCTCTTCCTCAGGAGGCAAAAAAGTTTTGGTTTCAAGCTCCAACCCAGATATTTGTATATGTAAACTAAACTAACTCTGCCTTCTTCAGAAAAGGCATCTTTGAGGCCCAGATTGCACTTTCAGAATGATACAAGTTTCCACAACACTAAATTTTTAACCCCTCAATCAATGCGCTACATCATTGAGCTAATTGTTATTTGTGAGTTCCTGCTATATGGAAATTGGTGCAACAATTCCTTCCAAAAATATTGGATGTGGAGTATTTTGAAATGCCCTGAGATCATATCAGGTGTTGTATAAATTCAAGCTTTCCATATTCCAGGAAGAGACTTTCAGCCACAGGAAGAGATCTAATGAGCAAGGCTTCAGACAATAGAAGCAAGTCAACCTCAACTTCCCTTTGAGAAGCTGATGGGGGCAGATGCAGTACCAGGTTTTGCACCTCACCCAATCCTTTGGGTTTCCAATCCAGTGTGTTAGCTTAAAGTACTCCCAGTGAATCATTTCTATTTAACTACTTACATTCAAAGCTGTAAATGACATGGACAATGAATGGACAATGGGTCAGACTGCTGAGACAATCTAATGATTAAAAATGGTATTGGCCCATGTCACTAAGGATAATCAATACGGTTGCCCCCTTGGCCCACCGCGAGGTCCACCATGTCACGTTCACGATTACTGAGACCACAAGTGATCCACGCCCATGTGATTCCCTGCCATGGGGACCAGAGAATCACGGGAGGACGGAACGTAGGGCGGCAAGCCCGCTGAATAGATGCAAATGGGTCATTATGACCCATTTGCATTATTTCCATGCTCCCGCTGGCGTGCGGCATGGAGTACGTTCACGCCACCAGCGGGGGGGTGGGAGCATCGTGTTCAGATCGGCGCCCGGTACCAATCGCAATTTTGCCCCTACGCTTGATTCTCCATCCCATTGGGGAACGCATTCTGCGGGTCTCAGGAACGTAGAATGCCGCCCGATGTGTTGGCCTTCATCAAAAGGGGGATTTGAGTCTAGGCATTAAACGGTCTTGCAGAAGTTTTATAGGATCTTGGTGAGACTCCACCTGGAGTACTGTATACACTTTTGGTCTCCTTACCTACAGAAGGATATACTTACCATAGAAGGAGTGGAACCAAGGTTCCTAGCAGCTCATCCGTGGGATAGAGGGACTGTTCTATGACAGATTCTCCAGTGTTTAGGAGAATGAGAGGTGATCTCACTGAAATGTACAAAGAACTAGACAGGTTAGATGCAGAAAGGATGTTTCCCCTGGCTCATGGATCTGGAGACGGGGACGGAGTCTCAGAATAAGGGTCAGGTCATTTAGCATAGAGATGAGGAGGAATTCCTTCGCTCACAAGGTGGTGAATCTTTGGAATTCATTACCCGAGAGTACTGGGGAGGGGCATCGATTGAGTATGTTCAAGCCAGAGATCAATAGATTTCCAGATACAAAAGATATCAGGGGATATGAGGACAGCACAGGCAAATGGCATTGAGGTAGACAGTCAGCCATAATCTAGGTGAATGGCGGAGCAGCCTTGAGGAGCTGATTGGCCTACAACTGCTCCTGTGCTCCCACGGCTGGTGTTTATCAGATCCAGCTGGTCCAAATGCCGTGTTCACATGGATCACATTTTGTGACATGATTTGTTCTGAAAGAAGGTGTTCGTTACACAAAGCTCATGTGGTAGCAGCAAAGCTCAAATAGTCTCTGTCCATTCTTATTGCTCTTTCCCATGTCATAAAGATAAAGGCAGGGAATGGGGCATGCATCCTTGTCCACATCCACTCTTGCATTGACATTCATGAGTTCCACCTAGCATCGAAGAGTGATGATCTGCTGAAATTCCAAGAGTTTAAGGAGCACTTAGCTCCCCAACAAACCTTCAATGAAACCCCCACTGGCCAGAACTGCTCAGGACCTGCAGTGAAAGAGACCCTGCAGGCCCCAGAGAAGTCCACCTCTGGTGACATCAGGGAGGCAACATCCCTTTTTTTACTGCACTGGCTGCCATAGAGCACGTAATTTAAAGGGCCCAGTGAAATTGACAGGCAACAGGCAACAGGCAACGTGTCCAGGTAAATGGATGGGATTGGGTTTGTTGTCAGGGTTGTATCGAGTCAGGGAGAGGGGATGCATGTCGGATGGGTGGTGTCAGGTCGGGTAGGGGGTCCAGTCAGTCTGGGGGGTATCACAACAGGAGCGTTGAATGTCCAGAGTTTGGGGGAGTTCGGGAGGGGTGTCTGTCGTCTGGGGTGGACTAGGGGCGTGTCTGGGGGGCCGGAGTTTAGGAAGGTGTTATGTTTGGGTGGGGGCTTCAAGTCAGGCCTGCATGTTGGGGGTCGGGGAGGGAATTGCTTGCATCTGGTGGTCAGGGGAATTCCATGGGGGTGTTTGGGGGGGTGATTAGTCGGCTTGGGGCGGGTCCAGAGTGTGGGGAATGTCCTGTGCTGGACTCAGTCTAGGTGTTTAAAATAGCTACACTGAAGTTAGAAATGGTTTTATTTCTTCTTACTCGTTCAGAGTAACTATTACTGTAAAACTGAGAGGCCCAGATAGAGTGGACGTGGAGATGTTTCTACTAGTAGGAGAGACTAGAACCTAAGGGCACAGTCTCAGACTGAAGGTACGATCCTTTAAAACTGAGATGAGGAATAATTTCTTCATCCAAAGGGTTGTGAATCTAGGGAACTCTGCGTAGAAGGCTGTGGAGGCTAAGTCACTGAATGTCTTTAAGACAGAGATAGATAGGTTCTTGATTAATAAGGAGATCAGGGGTTATGGGGAGAAGGCAGGGGGTCGGTGAGAAACATACCATCCATGATCAAATGGTGGAACAGACTTGATGGGCCGAGTGGCTGAGTTCTGTTCTTATACCTTATTATGCCTTATTGCCAAGGGTATGTTCAGCCTATCAAGTTCCAAGTTGATTAAAGCAGTCATGTGTGCCTTATCGACCAACTGCAAGTTGTCTGTCAATCCGCTGCATGTGATTCTGATGCTCAATCTTGCCAATTGAACAACTGGCATCTTCTTTCTTTATATTTGTTTGCCAGGCACGATGGATTCTGTCCATTTGTTGAGCAAAGACTAAGCTTATTTAAGCAGATAGGCTGTGGTGGGTAAGCATCTTACTAGTCAGGGGCTGCTTGACTTGAGGTGGGAATGCCAACTCTCTTCACTCCCACAGTCGAGTTGCCACATTGCATCAACATACTGGACACACATATCAATACTATGTGACTATCATAGCCCATGAAAATAGACTTTCAAATAATGGCATAACTCTGGAAGCTTTCATCTGCTCCCTGGTATTCAAAGGTTAGGAAATTGTATTTATATATCTCTCAGGAATATCTCAAACTGTCACAATGGTAGAACCCTCAAGAGTATTGAAAGTCAGAGAGATCTAGGTGTACAGGTCCACAGGTCACTGAAAGGGGCAACACAGGTGGAGAAGGTAGTCAAGAAGGCATACGGCATGCTTGCCTTCATTGGCCGGGGCATTGAGTATAAGAATTGGCAAGTCATGTTGCAGCTGTATAGAACCTTAGTTAGGCCACACTTGGAGTGTTGTGTTCAATTCTGGTCGCCACACTACCAGAAGGATGTGGAGGCTTTAGAGAGGGTGCAGAAGAGATTTGCCAGAATGTTGCCTGGGATGGAGGGCATTAGCTATGAGGAGCGGTTGAATAAACTTGGTTTGTTCTCACTGGAACGATGGAGGTTGAGGGGCGACCTGATAGAGGTCGACAAAATTACGAGGGGCATAGACAGAGTGGATAGTCAGAGGCTTTTCCCAGGGTAGAGGGGTCAATTACTACGGGGCATAGGTTTAAGGTGCGAGGGGCAAGGTTTAGAGTAGATGTACGAGGCAAGTCTTTTACACAGACGGTAGTGGGTGCCTGGAACTCGCGACCGGAGGAGGTGGTGGAAGCAGGGACCATAGTGACATTTAAGGGGCATCTTGACAAATATATGAATAGGATGGGAATAGAGGGATACGGACCCAGGAAGTGTAGAAAATTGTAGTTTAGTCGGGCAGCATGGTCGGCACGGGCTTGGAAGGCCGAAGGGCCTGTTCCTGTGCTGTACTTTTCTTTGTTCTTGTTCTATATACAATGTGTTTATTTGGTGGGCAGTATTTGTTATATCAGTACATACAACAGTCACCTTGAATAGATGATTATCTCAAACAGCATGTATTTTGACAATACAATCTGTATTATGATTTGGCTCTTGAATAATATTTTTGTCCTTGGCTATTTATCAGTACCGGTATTCATAGTGAGATCTCAAAACTACAAAATATAGACATTGAATCATACTCATATTCAGTTATACATAGCACCATGGATTTCCAGCTCAAATTGTCAACTGTGCTACCAGAAATGTAATTCAACATTGAATTCCATTGTGCTAACTCTCCTCAACATCCCCATAGCATAAGAAACTTGAACATGTTTGGCTGAGAATTTGAATTCAGCTGGTCTAAGTAAAAGTGACCATGAAACCATAAAAACCAATATCCCATAAAGGATGGATGCCTGCTGCCCTTACCTACTCTGGCATATCTGTGATTAAAATCCCACATCAACATGGGCCGTGATTTTCCGGGCCTGTTAGCCACAGGCGCAAATCCCGTTATGGCCGTTAACTCTTATGAGAGGCCAAAAGCGAGATTCGTGCCAACAGGAACTTCAGACACGATCTTCCCCGGCCCGTCCAGCTGCCATAATCAATGCATTTGAATCCATTTTAATCTCATTACAGGGATTAAAGTCAGATGTTCTGGCATCACTGAATCTTCCTGTCAACCAGCGGGATTTCAAGATGGGTGCCAATTACTGCTGCCCTTTAAAAACGTGGACCAGGTGCAATGTGCTACAAGAGGGAGGAAGGAGGTGCCATTTAGTGCCAGGGTGCACTCAGGAATAGTAACTGCTGGCCAATTGCAGGGGGTGGGAGTTCCTTCAAGGAAGCTTGGGGTTTGGGAGGGTCATGCTGGGGTAGAGAGGGCCAGTTCGGGGATCTGCCCCGGAATGGGGGTCGAGGTTGGTCTACGTGGCCTTGAGTGGAGCTCTGTTTCAGGTTTAAAATTGCTTAACAGCCCATCGGAAATCTGCAGCTTGTATGTCCTGAAGTCTTCCCAAAGGACAGTGCTATTCTGCACTTTGTCTCTTGGAAAAGCATTTCACTTGCCATTAACTTTGAAAGGACACTACAGTTACACAAGTGGTCTGACTTCATAGATCCTCCTGGAGTTGCTTGTTTACACAGCATTTCATGCCCAGGAACTGAGAAAAGGCTCGGCGGATACACACCTGCCGTCTGTCTTTTTAAAAATCTTTTTTTTTTCAACCAGCCTGATCTCAGCCCTCAGAGTTTTTGCACAGAAGAGTTTTTTTAATCCGACGGCTGTCAGCACTCCGAGATTAGAGTGAAAGTGTTCTTGCTCGAAAACCTTTCAACTGCCAGTGTTGAATTCTCTGGCTGCATGCCAATGAAGCGAGAGGAAGCTTACAGATGTCAGCTGCCAGTGGTCTGGGGGTCTGATAGAGCCGGGTTCACGATATGGAGGGAAGGTAGTCAGCCTAAGAGGCTGGCTGCATCACACCCATAAAACCTTAGGACCATAAGACATAGAAGCAGAATTAGGCCACTCGGCCCGTCAAGTCTGCTCTGCCATTCAATCATGACTGATATTTTTCTCATTCCCATTTTCCAGCCTTATCTCCATAACCCCTGATCCCCTTATTAATCAAGAACCTACCTATCTCTGTCTTAAAGACACTCAGTGATTTGGCTTCCACACTTTCTGCGGCAAAGATTTCCACAGATTCACCACCCTCCGGCTGAAGAAATTCCTCCTCATCTCCGTTTTAAAGGATCGTCCCTTTAGTCTGAGGTGGTGTCCTCTGGTTCTAGTTTTTCCTACAAGTGAAAACATCCTCTCCCCGTCCACTCTATCCAGACCTCGCAGTATCCTGTAAATTTCAATAAGATGCCCCCTCATCCTTCTAAACTCCAACGAGTACAGACCCAGAGTCTTCAGCCGTTCCTCATATGACAAGTTCTTCATTCTAGGGATCATTCTTGTGAACCTCCTCTGGACCCTTTCCAAGGCCAGCACATCCTTCCTTAGATACGGGGCCGAAAACTGCTCATAATACTCCAAATGGAGTCTGACAAGAGCCTTGAACAGCCTCAGAAGTACATTCCTGGTCTTGTATTCTAGCCCTCTTGATATGAATGCTCACATTTCATTTGCCTTCCTAACTGCTAACTGAACCTACATATTAACCTTCAGAGAATCATGAACAAGGACTCCCAAGTCCCTTTGTGCTTCTGATTTCCTAAGCGTTTTCCCATTTACAAAATAGTCTATGCCTAAATTCCTTCCAAAGTGCATAACCTCACACTTTTCCACATTGTATTTCATCAGCCACTTCATTCCCACCCTCGTAGCCTGTCCAAGTTCTTCTGCAGCCCCCTTGCTTCCTTAATACTACCTGTCCCTCTACAGATCTTTGTATCATCTGCAAACTTAGCAACAGGGCCTTCAGTACCTTCTTCCAGATCATTAATGTATATTGTGAAAGGTTGTGGTCCCAGCACCGACCCCTGAGGCACACCACTAGTCACTGGCTGCCTTCCCAGAAAATACCCTTTTATCCCCACTCTCTGCCTTCTGCCAGTCAGCCAATCCTCTATCCATGCCAGGATCTTACCCTTAACACCAGGGGCACTTAACTTGTTCAACAGTCTCCTATGTGGCACCTTGTCAAAGGCCTTCTGGAAATCTATATAAATCATGTCCACTGGTTCTCCTTTGTCTAACTTCCTTGTTACCACCTCAAAGAACTCTAACAGATTTGTCAGACATGACCTCCCTTTGATACCCAGATAGAGAAAGCTGGACAGTAATATTCAAGCTGGGGGGTGGGAGGTGGTGGATATTGGGTTCACCTCTACGCTTAAAGCCATCGGTGTGCAATAGCTGCCCAGGTGTCTTAAAGTGTATGGGCAGGACAGTAATTAGCTTATGGGATGACAAAGTCTGAGTATTGGTGTATTGGGAAGGATTGACGATCAGTGGATGGATTGCCTAACTAACTATCTCTCTTTCTTTGTCCTATTCTTACCGATTAGTCTCCGTAATGGAGCCAGCGGAGCTGACGATAATTCTTATTACAGCACTGGAGTTGGGCAGACAACATTGACTCTGGGAAGCCTGACCCAGGGAGGAGTCTGTGCCAGGAGAATAGGAGGTCACTGGTCAGGCTCAAGGCCTGATCATCCATCAGTCCAAGGAGGGGAGTCGAAGGAGACCTTAGGTTTACAGGATGCTCTTGTCTTTCCTGGAGCTTTTGGACACCACGTTTGTGCCACTGAAGACTCCGTCTGAATAAAGAGACGGTGCAATACCTCTGCAACCTCCTTGCACACCTGGTGTCACTTGGAGGAGGAGGATACCTACTCCCTGTGGCTGTGAAGATCACAGCAACCCTGAATGTCTTTGCCACTTGGTCAGTCCAGGGTTGGTACGGCGACTTCTGTGGGATCTCTCAATCATCAGCCCACAAGTGTATCCAAGAGGTCATGGTTTCTCTGTATGCCCTGCCCTCTGACTTCATCCACTTTGACCTCGACCAGGCCTGCCGAGATGCCCAGACAGCAGGATTTGTCGCTGTCGTTGGAATTCCACAAGCTCAACATTCTCTGGGTGAAGGAATTTCTCCTCATATCATTCCTAAATGGTATACCCCATATCCTCAGAATGTGACCCCTTGTTCTGGACTCCCCTGCCATTGGGAACATCCTTTCTGCATTTACCCTGTCTAGTCCTGTTAGGGACCAGGAAGGGGATATTCAGAAAGGCTGGGGACTACTAGAGACTATTTGGTGAAGGGCTTCAGCATATCCTCCTCCATCAGGGTGCTTGTTGTCCACTGTGCTACTCCATGGGGTGGAGTGGCAGCTAGAGTGAGCTCCAGAAGCCTTAACAATTCCTGGAGCTGCCAGTCCTGGTGGCCCAACATTGTCTGCACCATACTGTCGAAGCCCTTAGCGATGGTGCTCTGTGTGTGGACCAAGCTCTAGAGGCCCTCAGCAATGAACCTCTGGGCCTGGGCTATTGTTTTCAGCCCCTCAGCTTTGGTCCTCAGAGACTGATCCATGCTTTCGACTCCCCACTCATGGCTCAGGCATCCGAACCAAAGATCTGTGGTTGCCATCCTTGCAGTGTTGTCCTGGATGCCTCACATTGCTGGCAACATCTCCTGTGACTGAAAGCTTTGGGACTCCTCCCACTAGCCCTCCAGTTACAGAAATATCAGTGACAACCCCTCCTGGATTTCACAGCTTCACCACTGTATCTCTAGCAGCTGAGGGATGAATGTGTTCAGAGACATGGCACCTGGCTGGGTCACAACTGGGTCCAGCAGACCTCTGACTGTCCAATCCCTGGGACGTTACTGTCTCCACCTGATGCACATCAGGAGTAGTGTGGTACTCACTAGATACTGACCTAGACGCCTGTCTATTCAGATTGCCCACCAAGGTGTGTGCCTCTGTGTCTTTGCACTGCTGGAGGTTGCAGATGATAGATGTGGGGCGGGATTCTCCCCCCCACATTCCGGGTGGGACAATCACCCGGGCGCCTCGCGAATCCCGCCACACCATCCCGACGTCCGCACGCGATTCTCCCACCCCCCCCAAACCGGCGCAGCGCGAATCGCGGCTGGCCGCTGGGAGAATCGCCGCTGGCTGCTGGGAGAATCGCCACTTGCCGTTGGTAATGGGCGAGCGGCGATTCTCCGGCCCGGATGGGCTGAGCTGCCTGCCCAACATGACAGGTTCCCGCCAGCGCCATCCACACCTGGTCACTGCCGGCGGGAACAGCGCGGGAACGCTGGGGGGGGGGGAGGCGAGGGGGGTTCCTGCACTGGGGGGGGGGCTCAAAAGGGGTCTGGCCTATGATCGGTGCCCACCGATCGGCGGGCCGGCCTCTCTGAAGGAGGACCTCCTTTCCTCCGCTGCCCCGCAAGATCGATCCGCCATCTTCTTGCGGGGCGGCCGCGGGGAGGACGGCAACCGCGCATGCACGGTTTGGCGCCGGCCAATCTGCGCATGTGTGGGTGACGTCATTTACGCGGCGCCAGTCGCGTCATTTACATGGCGCCACTTTTACGCAGCGCCAAGGCCCGGCGTGCGTAAATGACGCGGCGCCGCTCCTAGCCCCCCGGGGGTGGGAGAATAGAGGGCTGGAAACGGCCTCCGACGCCGGAGTGAAACACTCCGGTTTTCACTCCAGCGTCGGGACTTAGTCTCCCGATGGGAGAATTGCGACCGTCATGTCTCTTCTGTCTCTTCCTCGGAGATCTCCTCTGAGGTGCTCTTGAGATGAGGGTTCAGGTTCTGCCTCTGGATGGCTCGTCCTCATTACATGGTGATCCTGCAAGGTGAGGGACAATAAATGGAAAAGACACGGGTCTGGGCAGTAAACAATTCGCTTGAGACAGGTCATCTGGATGAAAGTGCAGTGGAACCTCACTTCTCGGGTGCAGGCCAACCTCACAGTCAGTTGCAGCTCACTCCTTGCCCTCCCTTGCGAGCTCCACTGCACTTTCTTCATAGAGGGTGAGGAGTCTTAACTCGGACTTTACCCCACCCCCTGTCCTCTCTTTCTCACTTCTTTCACAGAATCCCTACTATCAGGTTGAAGCCATTCAGCCCAATTGGGCCTGCACTGGTGCTCGCCCTTCCTAGGCCTACTCTTCTGCCCTATCTCTGTAACCCCATCTTTCTGAACATCTTTGGACACTAAGGGGAAATTTAGAATGGCCAATCCACCAAACCTGCACATCTTTGGACTGTGGGTGGAAACCGGAGCACCCGGAGGAAACCCACGCACACACGGGGAGAACATGCAAACTCCACAGTCACCCAAGGCCGGACTTGAACCCGGATCCCTTGCACTATGGGGCAGCATAGCTAGCCACTGTCCGACTGTGCCATCTCCTGTGAGAACACAAAGAGAACATTGTGAGCTGGATATCAGGGGGGGTCGGGGTTCTATAGTAACTGGCATATGTGGGCACGGCATCAAGGCAAAAAGGGGTTCCGGGGTTTGGAGGAAGATGCTAGGAGGTTAGGAGTTCGGAGGCTGTGAGATGGCAGCAAGTGGATTAAGTGTGACATGCTGGGGAACGGATGTGACTGTTGGTAGGGGAGACAGGTGATCACTCACCCTTGCACCACACAGGAGGTCATTAATCTTCTTGTGACGTAGAATCATAGAATTATAGAAAGGCGATATCACCAGAAGGAGGCCATTCAGCCCATCTTGTCCATGCCAGCCCGAGGACACCCAGTTGCCCTTTCTAATCTCGCCTTCCAGTCCATTTCCCTGTACCTTAAAGCACTTAAGGTGCAGATCCAGGTATATTGTAAAAGAGTTTAGGGTCTCTGCCTCCACCACCAACTTGGGCAGTGAATTCCAGACTCCCACTACCCTTTGTGTAAAAAAAGTTCTTCCTCATGTTCCCTCTGCACCTTCTGTCACTTATCTTGAATCTATGTCCCTGGTTCTAGAATTCTCCACCAGGGGAATGGATTTTATCCTGTCCACCCTATCTCTTCCCCTCGTAATTTTGTACACCTCAATTAAGTCACCCCTCAGCCTTCATTGTTCCAAGGAAATTAAGCCACCCCAACCAGGAAAATTGGACTCACCCCTCCTCCATCCTCCTGGTCAAATTACTGCAGCTGCCACCAGGTGGCGGTCTCCTGGTGACATACAGGTAGGCGGTGGCGCGCCTCTCCTCCACCGCGTCCAAAAGCCTGGTAATGTCCCCCTCCGAAAATCATGGGGCTGGTCTTCTCCCAGCCATCCTCCTTGCTTGACTGGGGGTGAATGCTGAGGATCTGTTCAAATGGAGCTCTACTTTGATTGCATTGCTCAGCTGAATCCCAGGTCGGGCAAACCAGATGCCTGGTGAGTCAGGTGTGGTGAGTCTCATGTGAAGGAGCTTCTAAGTGGGGGAAGATCACAGTTGGGATTGTGTCCCCTGTGCGGGTGAGAAGAGCACCGATTTTTACACCCAAAATATCACCTGGGAAAATCCCGCCCATGGTTTCCTGTTCAGTACCCTCTGACGTAGCCGTGACTTCTGGGAATGTGGCGTGAGCAACAATACCAACCTTGTCAGTGACGTGCATATCTCAAGAGCAAATTGGAAAAGTATCATTTTGCAATGAAGTCAATTACAGTATGTGTGGAGAGAAAAGGGAGCTAACATTTCGAGTCTGGGTGACTCTTGCCAAAGCTCTAGTAAAGAACTTTGATAAAGACTCATCCAGGCTCGAAACGTTAGCTCTCTTTTCTCTCCACAGACAGGTGCTGTCAGAGCTGCTGAGATTGGTCAGTATTTTCTGTTTCTGCCGTAATTTGCTTTTATCAATTTCAATATGTAACTGTTTCTTCTGTCCCAAAAAAATCGATCTTATTTCTCATGAAAAAAAAATGAATTAAACGTAATCTCTTATCACATCTGTGTTCAGTCCCCTTGATGCCAGCAAGCAATTATCATTTTACATTAAGATATTAAAATGCCAGTTAACAAAGTTATCTGTCCAGCAGACTTAGTTCTTAAAGCCATTTGGAATACCGTTTCCTCCTGTGAGTTCATTAATGTATGCACATCGAAGGTGCTTGCCTCGTGCCAATTAATTTGTTGTAAAATGTTGTACGGTGTGAAATTTCAAATTATGCTATAATTGTAATTGCCACTTGAAATGAAGTATATCAAATAATCAAATTCAACTTGTAATTTCAAAAAGATCACCCATTAATTAAAGGAAATTTAATGTATCAGGTATTGTATCACAGTGAGAGATAATGAAGCCTTATACTTAAATAT
This sequence comes from Scyliorhinus torazame, assembly GCF_047496885.1. NCBI lineage: Eukaryota > Metazoa > Chordata > Chondrichthyes > Carcharhiniformes > Scyliorhinidae > Scyliorhinus > Scyliorhinus torazame. The sequence goes on along the minus strand of NC_092710.1, from coordinate 283,904,688 downwards.
TTCACAGTAGATTCCTATTTATGCAGATGATAAAGGGGTTATCTGTGAGTAACTAGCTGTGTGAGTCAGTGGGCGGTAGAAAACTGTGCCTCCAATTTGAGTGAGGCAGCCCATTTTTAGTGATCCAAAGAAAAGCAGGACAATGCTTGTCTTGCTGATTCAAACGTGATCCTCCCTCTAATAAGTGGCTTTCAATAGTGTTTTACTCAATATAACTCCGCAGCTCTGTTTGATAGCACAGAAGAAATTAAAACCAGTGACAAAATTCTGTTCTTTCAGAGAAAATTGGAGAGTGTGTGGTTTTCTCTATAATTAGTGAACACTAATGAAAATGTGCAAATGCACAGCTTCAAAATGTGGTATTTGAGAAAACAGGGTCTGATTAAGGGAGCATTAATTATGGAGAATCACACATTCTGCTGAATTTCAGCAGGAGGATTTTATCCTCATTGGTGGTTTTTAGTATGTTATTGCCAATGGTGATGTATGGTAAAGCTCCGCATCTTTGGGGCCGAGCCCCAACATTGAGGGGCTAGGCCGGCGCCGGAGGAATTTCCGCCCCGCCAGCTGGCGGAAACGGCGTTTGTTGCCCCGCCAGCTGGCACGGAAATGACATCTCCGGGCGGCACATGCGTGGGAGTGTCAGTGGCCGCTGACAGTTTCAAGCGCATGCGCAGTGGGGAGAGTCTCTTCCGCCTCCGCCATGGTGGAGGCCGTTGCGGAGGCGGAAGGGAAAGAGTGCCCCCACGGCACAGGCCCGCCCGCGGATCGGTGGGCCCCGATCGCGGGCCAGGCCACCGTGGGGGCACCCCCCGGGGTCAGATCGCCCCGCGCCCCCCCCCCCCCCCAGGACCCCGGAGCCCGCCCACGCCACCTTGTCCCGCCGGTAAATAGGTACTCAAATTTACGCCGGCGGGACAGGCAATTTCTAGGCGGGACTTCGGCCCATCCGGGCCGGAGAATCAAGCGGGGGGCCCGCCAACCGGCGCGGCCCGATTCCTGCCCCCGCCCAATCTCCGGTACTGGAGACAAAGAACAAACAAAGAACAAAGAAATGTACAGCACAGGAACAGGCCCTTCGGCCCTCCAAGCCCGTGCCGACCATGCTGCCCGACTAAACTACAATCTTCTACACTTCCTGGGTCCGTATCCCTCTATTCCCATCCTATTCATGTATTTGTCAAGATGCCCCTTAAATGTCACTATCGTCCCTGCTTCCACCACCTCCTCCGGTAGCGAGTTCCAGGCACCCACTACCCTCTGCGTAAAAAACTTGCCTCGTACATCTACTCTAAACTTTGCCCCTCTCACCTTAAACCTATGCCCCCTAGTAATTGACCCCTCTACCCTGGGGAAAAGCCTCTGACTATCCACTCTGTCTATGCCCCTCATAATTTTGTAGACCTCTATCAGGTCTCCCGTCAACCTCCTTCGTTCCAGTGAGAACAAACCGAGTTTATTCAACCGCTCCTCATAGCTAATGCCCTCCATACCAGGCAACATTATGGTAAATCTCTTCTGCACCCTCTCTAAAGCCTCCACATCCTTCTGGTAGTGTGGCGACCAGAATTGAACACGATACTCCAAGTGTGGCCTAACTAAGGTTCTATACAGCTGCAACATGACTTGCCAATTCTTATACTCAATGCCCCGGCCAATGAAGGCAAGCATGCCGTATGCCTTCTTGACTGCCTTCTCCACCTGTGTTGTCCCTTTCAACGACCTGTGGACCTTTACTCCTAGAATCTCTTTGACTTTCAATACTCTTGAGGGTTCTACCATTCACTGTATATTCCCTACCTGCATTAGACCTTCCAAAATGCATTACCTCACATTTGTCCGGATTAAACTCCATCTGCCATCTCTCCGCCCAAGTCTCCAAACAATCTAAATCCTGCTGTATCCTCTGACAGTCCTCATCGCTATCCGCAATTCCACCAACCTTTGTGTCGTCTGCAAACTTACTAATCAGACCAGTTACATTTTCCTCCAAATCATTTATATATACTACAAAGAGCAAAGGTCCCAGCACTGATCCCTGTGGAACACCACTGGTCACAGCCCTCCAATGAGAAAAGCATCCTTCCATTGCTACTTTCTGCCTTCTATGGCCTAGCCAGTTCTGTATCGAACTTGCCAGCTCACCCCTGATCCCGTGTGACTTCACCTTTTGTACTAGTCTACCATGAGGGACCTTGTCAAAGGCCTTACTGAAGTCCATATAGACAACATCCACTGCCCTACCTGCATCAATCATCTTAGTGACCTCCTCGAAAAACTCTATCAAGTTAGTGAGACACGACCTCCCCTTCACAAAGCCACGCTGCCTCTCACTAATACGTCCATTTGCTTCCAAATGGGAGTAGATCCTGTCTCGAAGAATTCTCTCCAGTAATTTCCCTACCATTGAAGTAAGGCTCACCGGCCTGTAGTTCCCTAGATTATCCTTGCTACCCTTCTTAAACAGAAGGGTAGCAAGACAGAGACTTAAACAGAGACTTCGGCAACCGGCGGAGGCGGGATTCACGGCGGCCAACGGCCATTCTCCGACCCGCTGGGGGGTCGGAGAATGACGCCCCTGATCTCCCAGTTAATAATAATCTTTATCAGTGACACAAGTAGGCTTACATTCACACTGCAATGAAGTTACTGTGAAAATCCTCTAGTCAACACACTGTTCGGGCACACTGAGGGAGAATTCAGAATGTCCAATTCACCATACAAGCACATCTTTCGGGACCTGCAGGAGGAAACCGGAGAACCCGGAGGAAACGCACACAGACACGGGGAGAACGTACAGACTCCACACTGACAGTGACCCAAGCTGGGAATCGAACCCAGGACCCTGACGCTGTGATGCAACAGTGCTAACCACTGTACTACCGTGCCACCCAAAGGGGAAACCCCACCCCTCTCGTTACTGGGGGAGCTCTTATTTAGAGGAGGTCACCTGGAATCTAATTATCTTGATACCGTGACCTCCTTGAGGGTTATAACACAAAGGGAGTTCCAGAATTTTGAAGGAACGGTGGTATGTTTCCAAGTCAGGATGGTGTCTGGCTTGGAGGGAAACTTGCAGGTGGTGGTGTTCCCAAGTATCTGGTACCCTTGTCCTTCGAGGTGATAAAGGTTGTGGGCTTGGAAGATCCTGTCGATGGAATCGTTGTGAGTTGCTGCAGTGCATCTTCTAAATTGCACACACTGCTGCCACCGTGAATCGGTGGTGTTGGGAGTAAATATTTGTGTGTGGATAGGGTGCCAACATTTTGTCCTGGATTTTGTCCAAAGCTTTGTCCTGGATGGTGTTGAACCCCTTAAATGTTGTTAGAGATGCAGTCATCCAAGCAAGTGGAAAGTATTTCATCACACTCCTGACTTGTGCCTTGTAAATGATGGACTTGATTTGGGGAGTCAGGAGATGATTTACTCACTGCAGAATTCCTGCCATTTTACCTGCTCTTATAGCCACTGTGTTTACATTGCTGGTCCAGTCCAATTTTTGGCAACCTCCAGGTTGATAGTTGGGGATTCAGCTATGGCAATGCCATTGATGAGCAAGGGGTAGATTCTCTCTTGATGGAGATGGTCACTGTCTGGCATTTGTATGCTGTGAATGTTACTTGCCAACCATCAACTATGTTGTTAAGGCCTTATAGAATCATAGAATTTACAGTGCAGAAGGAGGCCATTCAGCCCATCAAATCTGCACCAGCCCTTGGAAAGATCACCCCAACTTAAGCCCACACCTCCACACTATCCCCGTAACCCAGTAACCCCACCTAACCTTTTTTTTTGGACACTAAGGGCAATTTAGCATGGTCAATTCACCTAACCTGCACATCTTTGGATTGTGGGAGGAAACCGGAGCACCCGGAGGAAACCCTTGCAGACACGGGAAGAAGGTGCAGACTTCGCACAGACAGTGACCCAAGTGTGAACCAAACCCTGCGACCCTGGAGCTGTGAAGCAACTGTGCTAACCACTGTGTTGCCATGCTGCCCCGTGCTGCATGTGACCACAAACTGGTGCTGGACATTGTGCAATCAGTTGTCTATCATTTGTAACATTTCCACTTCTGACTTTATGATGACAGAAGGACATTGATGAAACAGCTGAAGATGTTTTGGTCTAGAACACTCTCCTGATGAACTCATGTAGCAATGTTCCAGGACTGAGCTGAATGACTTACAACAACCACACCATCTTCCTTTTTGCTAGGCTTGATTCCAACCAGTGGATGCTTTCCCCCCAATTCCCATTGACTTCTGTTTTGCTGGGGTTCCTGATACCATACCCAGTCAAATACTGCCTTGATATCAAGGATCGCACCTCACTTCTTGAGTTCAGCTCTTTCGTCAATTTATGGACCAAAGCTAACATGTCATAAGAAAAGCCATCTGTTTTCACATGCCTGCAAATAGTTTATTCATTGTATTTTGGAAACTAGCCTTCCTAGTAATAATTTGGTAGCCATACTCAGTTGAAGTCCAAACTCTGAGATGTCGGCCGCAATGTCGTGGGCTTGCCAGCTGAGGGCGCAAATCCTGTAATGGTCAATAAGCCTCGTGAGGCCAAATCTCGCAAAGAGCCAAAAATGGAATGTTCACCAGCGAGGTTTCAGATCAGGAACTACCCCGGCCTACTCAGATGAAGCGAGCAGGTTCACGCCCAGGCAGGGCATGAGCCTGATTAGCATACATTAGCATCAATTATAATATCATTAAATGTTTCACACCACTACTACCCCCAACATAACTTCCTAACCAGCCGGCATGACGTCATACCAGTGCAAATCACTGCAGGGTTTCAAAAACGAAAACCAGTTGTGATGACCACGCCAGGGTGCACAGGTATGTATAGTGCCCAGGTGGTGAGGGACATGCCCAGGCAGTGCCCTGGCACTGTGCCGGTACCCTGGCAGTGCCAACCTGTAAGTGCTAAATTGGCAGTGCCAACATGACAGTGCCGGGGCACTGAGGAGCCCCGATGCAGAGAGTTCTCCTTATGTGTGGTGGGCTCACCCCAATGCTTGTGGGGTGGGGGTGGAGGGGTGGGGGGGGGTCTATCTGATGCTTGTGAATGGGGTCTTCCGTGACTGTGTGGGGGGGAATGTAGTGGAGGTTATTTCAGCCAATGTCAGGGCACCATTTGAAGATGCCACCCCCATGGTTTCTGTGGATCCCACCTTGCCGACTTTACGGGGCCTTAGATTCTCTATGCACTGAGTGTCAGAAAATCTGGAGAGGTTCAAACCTGATCGGGTAGACTGCGTCGACTGGAGCCGAAGGTCTTGATTGAAGCATCCTGGGCATCATGAGAAATGCTCTGTCTCGACTTGGCACTCTGCCACTTGGACCTTTACTGTGGGAATTAATAATAATCTTTGTATTGTCACAAGTAGGCTTACATTAACACTGCAATAAAGTTACTTTGAAAATCCCCCAGTCGCCACATCCTGGTGCCTGTTTGGGTACACTGAGGGAGAATTCAGAATGTCCAAATTACCTAACAGCACGTCTTTCGGGACTTGTGGGATGAAACTTGTGGGAGCACCCGGAGGAAACCCACGCAGACACGGGGAGAAGTGACCCGAGCCAGGAATCAAACCTGGGATCCTGGCGCTGTGAAGCAACAGTGCTAACCACTGGACTAAAACTGTCAGTATTTGTTGTCATTACTCTACTGAAGCTGACAACCACTTCTGGAGTCTGCATATGCACAGAGTAACTTGGGCTGGGATTCCCAGCAGTGAGCCATTCAAATCCCAGCTGACTTTGGCAGGGGAAGATCCTGCCAGTGAGTGAGGCCAGAAAATTCCATGCTTAGAATCCTAAAGTTCCTATCAATGTTTCTACATTGCTCCAGATGATGCGCTGTTGAGGACCCCACAGAGCTCTGAGAAAGTAATGAGTTGACTAAAACTACCAGATTTACACTGTGGGCGTGATTCTCCTTTTAAGAGACTAAGTGCCAATGTCGGGCACTGAATGGGGGGGGGGTGGTTCCACGGTCTTGATGGGGACACCATTCCCAGAGCCATCCAGGACTTGCCAATAGGCCAGCACTCACAAAATACCACCTCACACTGGCATCGGAATTGGCACTGGAGAGCCTGACAAACTGGAGCGGCATTTGAGCACTCCACTTCCAACACACTTTCATGCCAGCCAAGAAGATGCCACCCCAGGAGAGTGGCTCCGAAGTTTGCAAATGCAAGCTTGAGATATTGTTGGATGGCATGGAGGAGAGGGGAGGCACACTGTTCCCCCGGGAGGGAAGGCAGCTGCCACCTGCCGACATTAACCGGGCCTGGGTGCAAGTGGCAGAGGCTGCGGGGTGCCGTAGGCCCAATGAGAAGGATCGGGCAGTAGTGCCGGAAAAAGCTGCATGACCTCCTCAGGGCAGCCCAGGTGAGTCATTACCTCTGTGCCCCTGGCACCACCTCCGAACCAAACCCCCCACCCCACATCCCTCCCCCCCCCCCCCATTTCCCCACCCCCATGCGACCACCATCAGGTGGACTGGCAGGCAGTGCTGGGTTAGGATGGGCAACCACCCAGGCCAAACATGCTGGGTCACCACCTCCATGCTCCCAGCACCAAGCCTGTCCCACATGTCCCCCCCCATCTACACACACCCAGAGGGCAACCCCAGCCCACCTGCTGGCAGCCCCCTTGCATTCCACCCTGCACCACATGCCAACACCTGTACCACCCACCATGGCTGGGTGCCCCACACGCACAGGACACCAGCCGCTGACCCCTTGCACTGCCTGCATCGGGGTGTCTCACACTTCGCATTATCTGTTCCCCCCCCCCCCCCCCAGGAGAAGGCAGCCCACAACCGCCGGGCGAGGGAGAAAATCGGAGGGCGCCCGTCATGGAGCAGAGGGAGTTGGACCTAGTCGGTGTGGTGGAGGTGAGTCCCCAGTGCATTGCGATGTCCCTATGGCACGTACATTGCCCCTATACCCCACAGCATACCTACCCGCAATATAACCATCCATCTTGCATTGTGTCTTGCAGGGTCACCACCAGTCCATGTCCCCGCTCCCAGCTGCAACAGCGCCACTCACCGGGCGACGTGGCAGGACCGTCCGGGGTCACAGGTCCTCCGTCGCAACCCCTCAACGCCCCAGAGCATATGTCCACGAATGACACTGAATTCTTGTCACTGCTGTCACCAACACCGTCCACCATCCCAGAGACACACACCTCAGCTGGGCATTTTAGTGAAGAGGCTCCTGAGGCACTATCAGGTGCGCACCACACACATGCAGCAGTTCATCAGGTGGAGGTAGGAACCCCCGAGGGGACTGATGGTCAGAGGGCGGCCCAGTCCCAGGGACTAGCTGCTGCCCAGATGGCTCTAGCGTCTCTGGAACGGACGGTCCCATCAATGTAGGAGATGCAGGCGCAGAGCAAGGGATTATATGAGCGGCTGTCAGCAACCATTGAGCGCCTGCAGGTTCAGTTGGAGAAGTCCAATCACCTTCAGGGTCAGGAGGCGGTGGTGACCATGTGTGGCACCCATGCCAACACCTCACGGGTGGTGTCCGTGGATGATACCTTGGGTGCAAAGGTATCGGACGATGGGTCAAGATGTCCAAGGCCTGGGAATCTGTACGGGCGGTGGCTCAGGCACAGGACAAGGCAGCAATGTCACAGGCAGCCATGTACCAAGGCCACTTGAAATTGCTGCAGCGCTCCTGAGCTTGGTCCAGTCACAATGGGCCATGTCGGCGGTCGCCGAGAGCTGGGTGACCTGAGTCAGTCACAGAGGGACCTGGCACGCTCACTGAGTAATGTGGCTCAGTCCCAGAGGGACGTGGCACAGTCTCTGTGCTCCATGTCCGTGAGCATGGAGACCCTGGTCGAGACGAGAGCAGGCCTCCAGGGCTGACAGCGCCAGGTGATGTTGGAGCCCCCAGAGCTTGCTCCTGCTGTCCAACTCCATCCCAAGAAGTAGCCTGAAGATCATCAGGCACTCCAAAACAGTGATGGGGCCCATGTCGGTGACACGCGCAGGGGAGGCTCCGAAACAACAAAGTACCTGCGACCGCTTAATGCCTGTTGCTCTGTGGCTAAGTTTGCAGATGATACAAAGATATATAGAGGGACAGGTAGTATTGAGGAAGCAAGGGGGCTGCAGGAGGACTCAGACACGCTAGGAGAGTGGGCAATGAAGTGGCAAATGAAATACAATGTGGAAAAGTGTGAGGTTATGCACTTTGGAAGGAAGAATTTAGGCATAGACTATTTTCTAAATGGGAAATGCTTGGGGAATTACAAAGGGACCAAGGGACTTGGGAGTCCTTGTTCATGATTCTCTTAAGGTTAACGTGCAGGTTCAGTCCGTAGTTAAAAAGACAAATGCAATTTTAACATTCATGTCAAGAGGGCTAGAATACAAGACCAGGGAGGTACTTCTGAGACTGTATAAGGCTCTGGTCAGACCCCATTTGGAGCATTGTGAGCAATTTTGGACCCTGTGTCTAAGGAAGATGTGCTGGCCTTGGAAAGGGTCCATAGGAGGTTCACAGGAATATTCCCTGGAATGAAGAACGTGTCGTATGAGGAATGGTTGAGGACTCTGGGTCTGTACTCGGAGTTTAGAAGGATGAGAAGGGATCTTATTGAAACTTACTGGATTCTGCGAGGCCTGGATAGAGTGGACGTGGAGAGGATATTTCTACTTGCAGGAGAAACTGGAACCAGAGGACACAATCTCAGACTAAAGGGATGATCCTTTAAAACAGATATGAGGAGAATTTTCTTCAGCCAGAAGGTGGTGAATCTGTGGAACTCTTTGCCGCAGAAGGCTGTGGAGGCTAAATCACTGAGTGTCTTTAAGACAGAGATACATAGGCTCTTGATTAATAAGGGGATCAGGGGTTATGGGGAGAAGGCAGGAAAATGGGGATGAGAAAATATCAGCCATGATTGAATGGCGGAGCAGATTTGATGAGCCGAGTAGCCTAATTCTACTCCTATGTCTTATGGTCTCATGACCTTATGGTCTTATAACCCCACCCCCCCCTGTCCCTGGCACATCCGATGGGCAGCAGGCTGAACAGGGTGGCACCATTTGAGCCAGGGCGCTCAGAGAACGGTCGACAAAGGGGAAGGCCGCCCTCAGAGATCCGGGGGAGCCGAGTGATTGGGCCTACCTAGTGCGTGACCCATCACTGCTCACCACCCCTACCCACACTCCCCCGATCATACCCTAGACCTCATCCGCACGCCAACCCCCACCCCCTCAAAAGGTCAGAGAGCCTGTGTGATTAAATGGCTAGCACGCATGAAGAGATCACCCGGGCAGACAGTAGTGTGTGACACAGGGGCGGGTGGCAGATGTTGTCAGACGTTACGGAGCACCAGAGCTCATAGCGGAATGGGCCGTCATCATCCTCCGCCCCATGGACCAGAGCCGCTGATGCTGCCCACCCAGGGCTAACGCCCTATGGTGTAGCTGCTGGGAAGCCTGGGGGTAGGGGGAGGGGGGGGGCAGCAGTGTGGCGGCAGGTGGAGTGGTGCTGGCTGGTGGGGATGGGGTGCAGGGAAGCGGAGGGGGTTGTCTGTAGGAAAGAGGGAGGGTATTTAGGTGTGGGACAGAGCAGTTGAGCTGCCGATAGCCAGGCCTCCCCGTTCGTGAACATGGATGTTCTATGCCTAGCCGAGCCCCATGCTCTGCCCATTCTGGTCCTCCTGCACATCCCCCTCATCGGAAGAGGCATGCTGTTCTTCCACCATCTCCTCCAGCATGTCATCCATCGACTGCGCGATGTTGTGGAGAACGCAGCAGGCCACCACGATTCAGATGACTCTCCTGGGACTGTACTGGATGGCCCCTCCAGAGTGGTGCATGCACCTGAACCGCACCTTCTTCATGCTGATGCACCATTCGATGGTGCCCCTCGTTGATGCATGGGCATCGCTATAGCAGGTCACCGCATCAGTCTGAGGCCTCCAGATATGCGTCATCAGCCACAACCGCAGTCAATAGCCCTATCGCCCAGAAGTCAACCCCTCATCCGGGGGAGCACCTTGAAGAGTGTGCCAGGATAAAGGCATTGTGCACACTGACTGGATAGTGCGTGCAGGTATGCACGATTGCAGCCGGGTTTAATTAACAATGTAACTCTACCACCTTTTCCTTTCTGTCTGTCCTTCCTAAAAACTGAATAGCCCTCAGTATTTAGTTCCCGTCTTGGTCACCTTGGAGCCATGTCTCCGTAATCCCAACTATATCATACCCCTTTGCATCTATCTGCGCATTATTTTGGATGCTCTGAGCATTCAGGTACAAAATCTTAAGGCTAGTTCTTTTAACATTCCTTGCCCCATCCCTACTATTTTTACAGTATCGTTATCTGCTACAGGCCCTTGTTTTCTCTGCCTATCACTTTTCTTATTCTCCTTGCTGTCTTTTCCTTTTGTTCTTGATTCCCCCTGCTCTGAATCATTACATAAGTTCCCACCCCCTGCCGTATTAGTTTAAACCCTCCCCAACTGCTCGAGCAATTACCACCCACGCCGCCCCCCACCCCCCCCAGTCAAGGACATCAGTCCCAGTCCCGCCGAGGTATAACCCGTCCAGTTTGTGCAGTTCCCCCCTCCCGCAGAACCAATCTCAATACCCCAGGATTCTGAAACCCTCCCCCTAACACCATCTCTTCAGCCACGTATTTATCTGATATATCCTGCTGTTTCTACTCTGACTAGCACGTGGCACTGGTAGTAATCCTGAGATCACTACCTTGGGGTCCAACTTCTCAACTTTCTTCCTAATTCCATATATTCTGCTTTCAGGACCTTATCCCTTTTTTTTACCTATGCTGTTGGTACCGATGTGCACCTCGACCATTGGCTGTTCACCTTCCCCCTCCAGAATGTCCTGTAACTGCTCCGGGACATCGTTGACCCTAGTAATAGGGAGGCAACACACCATCTTAGACTCGTTTGCAGCCACAGAAATGCCTATCTATTCCCCTTACATTTTAATCCCCTATAACTATTGCATGCTCACACGTTTTACTCCTCCCCTCTGCCGCAGAACCAACCATGGTGCAACGAGTTTGGCTGTTGCTACTTTCCTCTGAGAGGCCATTCCCCTCAACAGTATCCAAAACGGCATATCTGTTTTTCAGGGGAATGGCCACAGGAGATTCCTGCGCTGCCTGTCTAGCTCCCTGTGGAGTCAAAGCCTGTGGTGAGTAACTCTTTTTATGTGGTTTCCACTACACTCTCCACCACACGGATGCTCCACAGTGTCCCCAACCCCCGCTCCAGTTCTGAAACCCAGGCTTCCAGGAGCTGCAGCTGGAGACACTTCCTGCTCACATGATGGTCCTGGGAACTGGGAATGTTCCTGGTCTCTCACATGGAGTAAACAGAGCAGATGATGCCTCAATTCAAATCATTGGATAAACCAATTAATTTAGTTATCTATTACAAGAAAATAACTTCAATGAATCAGGAATTTGCTGCACCTAAGCCAAACAGGTATATTGGTAACATGCACAATTCTGGTGTCCATATTGCAAAAATATTACTGAGGCATCAGAGAAGAAGCATTTTTTTTTTCAAAATGATACCAGACTTTATAATTCTAAACTGGAGGTGATTTGTGTAAGATAGAGGTTAATAAATCACTTAAGGAAAGCTAGATAGATACATGTCAGAGGAAGGAATAGAAGGATATGTTGTTAGGGAGAGGTTAAGTAAGGTGGGAGGAAACTCATGTGGAGAACAAACACCAGCATAGAGCAGTTGAGCACTGTTTGTTCAGTGCTGTAGAACCTATGTAAATCTATGTAACATACGAAGTTTGTGCTTGCAGCAAGTAGAGTGAATGACCCATCCTTCTCCTGTGGCATTGATAATTGAGACTGATTCTTGCGTGTTGCCTTTAGAAATTCAAATGTTATAATGCTCAACTGCAGGATGTTCCTTCAAGCAAAGCTGAATGGCAATAAATTGAGCATCATGATGTGCCGTCATGTATTTGTGTGTTTCAATGAAGAAACAAGTAGAAACATCCCGTGATGTCAGTGGTGCCGAGAAATCTATTTCTTTCTGAAATATATTCAGTGACTGGGTGGCATGGTGACACAGTGGTTAGCACTGATGCCTCACGCGCTAGGGATCTGGTTCAATTTTGGCCTTTGGTCAATGTCTGTGCGGAGTCTGCACATCCTCCCAGTGTTTGCATGGGTTTCTTCCGGGTGCTCCGGTTTCCTCCCACCATCCAAAGATGTGCAGGTTAGGTGGATTGGCCATGCTTAATTGCCCCTTAATATCCAGGGATGTGCAGGTCATGTTAAGGGGTTATAGGAATAGCGCGGGGAACTGGGCTTGAGTGGAGTTCTTTTTCAGAGGGTTGGTGTAGACCAGTTGTCCGAATAGCCTCTTTCTGCACTGTAGGGATTCTATGATTCTATGACTTGGCCTCCACAACCTTCTGTGGTGGACAATTTCACAAGTTCACCACCCTCTAAGTGGAGAAATTTCTCCTCATTTCAGTCCTAAATGGCCTAGTCTCTACCTTGATGTGAACAGATGGCTGAGAAGTGGAAAAATAATGGGAAAAGGGCCCAAAATTCACTTTATGAGCTCCTGTCACAAAATTTGAAGAGCTAACTCTTCAATTTGGCATAAGGGCCTATAGTTATGGGGCGGCCCTCCTGTGCACCTTTGTACCCCGAGATCAGAGATTTTCAAATGGAGTGTCACGGGCGGGTGTCGGGAGGGTCGCACAATAATCGACTGCGACGTTCCCGATGGTGGGAGGAATGCTCACAACCGTGACCAGGGGTGGGATTCTCCGACCCCCCGCCGGGTCGGAGAATCGCTGGGGGCTGGCGTGAATCCCGCCCCCACCGGTTGCCGAATTCTCCGGCACCAGATATTCGGCGGGGGTGGGAATCGCGCTGGTTGGCGGCCCCCCCCCCCCCCCGGCGATTCTCCGGCCCGCGATGGGCCGAAGTCCCGCTGCTGGAATGCCTGTCCCGCCGGCGAGAATCAAACCACCTCTCTTACCGGCGGGACAAGGCGGCATGGGCGGGCTCCGGGGTCCTGGGGAGGGGCGTGGGCCAATCTGTCCCCGGGGGGTGACCCCACGGTGGCCTGGCCCGTGATTGGGGCCCACCGATCCGTGGGCGGGCCTGTGCCGTGGGGGCACTCTTTTCCTTCCGCCTCCGCCATGGTCTCCACTATGGCGGAGGCCGAAGAGACCCCCTCCACTGCGCATGCGCGGGGATGCCGTGAGCGGCCGCTGACGCTCCCGCACATGCGCCGCACGGCAAAGTCATTTTTGCGCCGGCTGGCGGGGCACCAAAGGCCTTTCCCGCCAGCTGGCGGGGCGGGAATTAGTCCGGCGCGAGCCTTGCCCCTCAAGGTGAGGGCTCGGCCCCTCAAGATGCGGAGAATTCCGCACCTTTGGGGCGGCACACTGCCGGACTGATTCGCGCCGTTTTTGGCATCGGTCGGCGGACATCGCGCCGATTGCAGAGAATCCCGCCCCAGCTTTTAAAAATGCTGACCATGATCAACTTTCAAGAATGCCGGCCAGCCAGCGCATGCAAGCCCCCTCAGCCGGATCTGGCAGTTCGCAGGCCCAGAGCCCAGCAGGGCTTTTTCTGATGTCAGCGTGCTGTCCAGGGGCCAATTTTTTAAAACAACCGAGAGTCCTCCCACCAGAAGGGGCACTAGAGAGCAGGTCACATGCCCCATACACTGACGTCACATGTTCTGTGCGTGAAATCACCGAGTAAAGATTCCTCCATTTTGTAGCTGCCAGAGCTGAAGAATTTAAAATGGATCATTTTGGAATAAGGAAGAGAGGGCCAGTGACACAAACAGGTAAGGATTTGACAACCAAATCTGCTGGAGAGAGCTGATCAGGAGAGTCCATGGCAGGATAAAGCAGTGCTGATATAAGTCCAGGTAACAACGCATTAAGAAGAAGCTGAAATCAGGGACAAAGCAGGATAAAGATGATTTTTTTTGAGGTATGGTCTTATTAATCATGCCAATTTAAATCAGGATGCAATGCCCATGTGCGTTACATGCAGGGAAGCACTGGCAAATGAAAGTTTAAAACCCTCAAAACGTCAAAGGCATTTGAAGACTAAAGCATGGCGAGTTTGAGGACAAACCTACTGATTTATTTCAAAGGATGCAGCTAAAACCTAAATCGTCAGCTGAAGTCCTCAGCAGAAATGTAACATTGAATGACAAATGTTATGGGCCAGGGTTTAGAGAACCCCAAACTGTATCATGGAGTTCACCTAATGCACAACATTTACTAGATTGTGATATGGGGAGCACACAGCCCACTCGACAGGTGTGGTACAGCAGAAATGGAAAAGTATTTTTTAAAGCAAAACAATGTTTATTCTATGAACTCAAGTTTATCTTTTTAAAACATACAGTGAACATCTTAGCAACCATTAATTCAAATACAACCCCCAAAGACTAAGTAAACCTTTAAGCTTTCCTTTTTAACATCCATACGACTTATAAACAAAACTTTTCTCTGAAGCAAATCAGGCTAAAGTCATTACTGAAAGCACTTATAATTCTGAATTCACCAAATGATCAAGAGATAGTCTTTTGATGGCAGAGAGAACAGCAATACCCCTGCTTAGTCTGGCTTTAGCTCAAACACTGAAAACGAAACTAAAACACACCCTGCAGCCTGCTCAGAAACGAAAGTAAAAAGCTGACAGACAGCCCAGCTCCACCCACTCTCTGACATCACTGCAGTAGTAAACACTCATTTCTTAAAGGTACTCGCACTACAGATATTTATATACACACCCATTTATAAACACCCATTTCTTAAAGGTACTCTCACTACAGATATTTATATACACACCCATTTATAAACACCCATTTCTTAAAGGTACTCTCACATGACACAAAGTACAATTAGCGTCTTACATGGCAGCTTACCATATAGCTAAACAGAAAATGCCCCACACTGTAGCAGAGAGATTAATTCCCTCTGCAGCAAAGACATAGTTCATATGCTCCTAATGAGAGATCAGCTGAAACACTGAAATGCATTCCTCTTCGTGAGAACACAGTGGCTCACCAAATTTGTGATATTGCTGAGAATTTAGAAGCCCAGCGTATTTTTCATTTAAAGTCAGCACAGGAATTCTCAATACAACTGGATGCAAGTACAGACACTTCAGATTGTGCAACCTTGCTAGTTTACGTTAGGTATGTTTGGCACAATGAATTTGTTGAGGGTTTGTTGTTCTGCCTGACGTTGCCAACCAGTACGACTGGCGCACAGATTTATGAAGCATTGAATAGTTACGTGGTTGGAAAGTGCGGGCACGAGTGGGTTCATTGCAGAGGAATCACAAGCGATGGAGCAGCCAACATGACTGGGAAAAACAGCGGAGTTATAATAAGGATTAAGTAGGCAGCTGGTCAGGACATTACTTGGAATCATTGTTTTATTCACCGTGAGGCATTGGCATCGAAAGGAATTCCATCCGATCTTGAAGTGGTGTTGAAAGGAATAGTGAAAGTTGTGAATTTCATTAAATGCAGCTCACTCAACTTCAGGCTTTTTGAAACTTTGTGTTCAAATATGGGGGCTGCGCACACACATTTATTGTTCCACACAGGAGTATGTTGTCTGTTAAGGCGTTGGGTACTTGTCAGAGTTTACAAACTGAGGTATGAAATCCACGCTTTCCTCCTTGAGAAATCATCCTCTCTGGCTGATTCGTATGCTGATAAAACTTGGATGCTAACTATGTCTTACCTTGCAGACATCTTCTCAATTCGAAATGAACTTCAAATTGAAAGAGAAGGATGATGATTGCTTTTGGCACTGTGAAGAAATCGCTTTCCAACAGTCGTTGAAAGTTTGGCAAGTGCGAGTACAAAGCCAAAACTTCTACATGTTCCCCACACTGCTACAAAACATCAAAGAAAACAATGTTAGCAAAGGAACTGTCAATGGACCGGCAAGCGATATTCAGTCGCATCTGGGTGTGCTGGTCAACAGAGTTTGTCCCTACTTTCCACCAGAGAAGTTTCAGATTTTGAAAGAGAAGGGCCGGGATTCTCCGAGTGTTGACGCCGACATCAAAACCAGCGCGAGCGGCTCCGGCGTCAACGGGCCTCCAGGCTCAGGCATTCACCCCTTCCTCGGGGGCTAGTACGGTGCCAGAGTGGTGTCGGCTGCTCCGGTGCTTGAAAGCCGGCGCGACACGGCCGGCACAGGTCCGCACATGCATGCCACGGCCGGTGCAGATCCGCGCATGTGCGCCATGGGTGACGCTGGCCTGTGAATGCGCGCCACGGCCGGCGCGGGTCCCACATGCGCGCCACAGCTGCCGCGCGTCCGCGCACATCACCACAGCCGGCACAAGTCTTTGCATGCATGTGGGATGCCGTCTCTGCGCTGTGCCCTGGGCAATATGGTGGAGCCCTACCTGGTGTGGCCTGGTGTGGGGGAACATAGGCCCCCCCCCCCGAAATGAGCCCGCCCGCCAATCTGTAGGCCCTGATCGTGGGCCTGGCCACCGTGTAGGACCCCTCCCCCGGAGTTAGATCCGGCCCCCACGCCCCTCCCCTCCCCCCCCCCCAACCAAGACGTCCTCCGCAGCCAGAAGTCAGAGGTCCCACCGGGTAGGACCATGCGTAATCCCCGCCGGCAGAACTCGGTGGGCACTCGGCCCGTCGAGGTGCGGCGCGGCGGCGACACCGTGGGCCCGATTGGCGTTGATTCTCCGGTCTCCTGAGAATCGGCAGCCCGGCGTCGGAGCGGCGTGGCGATTCTCACAACCCCCCCCCCCCCACCCCGGTTCTCCGACCCGGCGTGGGATCGGAGAATCCCGGCCAAGAGGTGGGTGAAAAATCCTTTATTGAGTTTGAGACCCCAAAATCTATTATTAACTTGCAGCTGACTCCAAATGAAATGACTGAACTTCTGCGCCTTACCTGTGACAGCACATTAAAAACATGCCACAAGTCAAAGAGACTGTCAGCATTCTGGAGTAGCGTCTCCGAGGAGAATCCAGTGCTGAGTAAAACAAACATTTTGTTGCTATTGCCCTTCACAATGACCCATATATGCGGGGTTGGATTTTCCGTGCTCACAAAGATGAAGATGGCACAAAGGAACTGGCTGAACTCTGCACCCGATATGCGTTTTGCCCTCTCCTCCTGTGAGGACAGGCTCACTTGTCACATTAAAGGTACAAAAAAATGGTGGGTCATGAAGGTCAGCTATTGTGGGGTATGAAGGCCGGCTGCATGGATCCCAAAGGAATGCAAAATTGTTAAAAATGGATCCCGGGCAAAAAGATTTGAAAAACACTGCCCTAGATTGTCTTCCTTCACACTTCCATTAGATAAACAACAATGAGATGTTGGAACTTTGAAGAGCAAAGGCACTAGGGGTCCAAGTTCCCATCCTGCACCCCAAATGGGTATGTGAGTAAATGAAGATGCAGCATGCAGTTAGCTTTTACTGGAAAGAATGAAAGAGCTTGCACCTATGTCCTGTCTTTTACAACTTCAAGACGTTTTACTGCCGAGGAGGTGCGGTCAGTGTAATAATGTAGGAAACAGGGCAGCCAACTAATTTACAGCAATGTCCCTAAAATAGGAATGAGGTAAACACTGGGCACAACATTTCAGGTGTCAATGCAACAAAACTTCCAGATCTTAGCAGAGTTTGCCTTGAGCAACCTGGGCACCTTTATGACTCACTGTGTACTCTGTAAACAGCCTCAGGCAAGCTATAATGGTTTGAGTGGGTACTCTATGGTGATTTGTTATGTTGTAGGTGTAACATAAGCGGCTTCCTTGTGGTGCACTTGACAAAGGAAGGTTCAGACGTGGAGATAACTTCAACACGCTTATGAAACTATTTACACTTCTATTACTCGGGTTCGACACTACTGCTAATCCTACTATAGCTACCCAGACTGACTAACCAGTTGCTGCAATCCACGTGGTGGGACTGATATTGAATCAACCCTGTGTCTGTACTCACTGACTGTCTCCACTGGAAAGAGGCAGATCATGTGTGTGGGGTCCTTTATATATGGGTTGGTGTATTGCCCCCCTGTGGTCGTGTCACCTCCGTCAGTATCGGGAATGTCCATTCGTCGTCTCCTATCTAACTGATCTATTGGCTGAGTGTGTGTGTGTAATGTTTCTGGTGCTCCCTCTAGTGTCTAGTTAGCCTACATGCATTTACATTGATGCACATCACCACATCCCCCCCCCCTTTTTTATATGTTCATATTTTCTGTACACTTTAAGAAAATTGAACAAAGAACAGGTAGATAAGGTAAGGTCATGGGAACAGTGATCAAACAATAAGTCATTCATAAATCATTTGTGTGAGTCCATAAACCATCAATCATCATGGTCAAATGTCTCTCTTGGTTATGAACGCCATCAACGTCCCTGTGCCACAGGAACCAAGAAGTGGTCAAATCACTTCGCTGTCTGATTTGGAGTCTTTTTCTTTTTTCGATGTTTGTGATGGTGATGTTGGATGGCATCTTGTAGTTGATAAGGTGTTGATGTTGAAGAGGTACCATCAACAGTATCATTCGAGGTCATGGATGTGCCATATGTTGAAGTTGGACAAGACTGTACATACTGGTTCTGGCCACATGCTGTGCAGGAAGGGTGATCCTGCTGAGAACCGTTGAAGCTTGTCGAATTGGAAACAGAATTGCTGCTCGCATAAATACCTGGTGATGGTGTGAAACTAGAACCTTGCATCTGATAGGAATATGCCGTCTGGCCAGGCTGGGGTGCAGCAAAACCTGGGCTGTAACTAAGGCATCCAATCTGTAGTGCAGATTGCGCTTGCGGTAGTCCTCCTTCGGTCTTGATTCCATGAATGGGCAATCCGTAGTGCTGGCCTGTTTGAGAATATGCTGCATAGACTGCTGGCTGCTGCATGCCTGAATACTGGGTTTGTCCAGCATGAGCTGTCATTGGCTGCACTGCTGGTGTGGAAAAAATGTGTGGACATAGCTGTGGTGAATATTGGTGTATTCCTCTTGGACTGTATCCACTGCTTGTTATTACTGACCCAGTGTAATTGTTAAGTGATCCATCTCCTGTCGTTGTGGCATCTGCTGTCACCCTGAGCGTGCCATCACTGAGGTTGCGGCACTCCCTGTCTGGAGTAAAGTCCGGCTTACGTGAATCAGAGTCGGCGTTTGGTTGCTCCCCATCTGGAGTCTGGTGTATTTTAACTGAGTCAGTGTTGGTTTGTTGATGGTCCCCGTTCGGAGTCTTAGCAGGTTCACTGGAGTCAGCTGAGATTTCTTGAAGCTGCATGTCTGGAGTCGGAACATGCAGGAATGCATTGACTTGTGGAGAGGTTCGAGCGAATGAGGGTGGAAGTATCATGGTGTCACTGGAGTCACCAGTGGTCTCACAGTGATTGTCGAGTGTCTCTGTGCACACTAGCTGAGGTCTGTCACTTTGCACATCTTGCATGGGAAGTGGAATGCTGTCGTCACTCGTCTCACATGCCGTGGGTAGAGCCTCAGTAGCTGCTTGTTGTTCACTTGGGTTGGGTAAATTGTCAGAGTCTGAATCTGGTGGTGCAAACAATGTGGGTGGACTGTCCTTGTCTTGCTGTTGTCCTTCATTTGGGCTTGGACTGTCATCGTCGCTTTGTTCTTAACTGTAGCATGATCGACCGTCATGGTCGTCCTGATGTGCATTGGAGCATGGTAGACTGTCACAGTCTTCTTGCTGTTTACTTGAGTATGGCAGACTTGCATCGTCTGCCGCTAGTTGGTCAGAGGAGGTTGCTAGACCCTCATGGTCTTGTTCCTGCAGGGACTGCACGCGGAGTCTTGCGTTGTTTCTATCGTGGAGGCTGTCCACGAGCTCGCTGCGGCGGCTTGTGACACTGGAGTCACTTCTTGTTCATGCAAGGACTGTGGTGTGGAGTCTTGCATGTCTTCTTTCGTAGAGTCGGGAACCCTGAGCGGTGCATGGACCACGCTCTGTGTGGCAGCAGGCCGCTCTCTGTGGGCTTGTACCGCTCTCTGTCTCTTGGTTTCAGGCTGCAGCATCATCCTGCACTCAAGAGTTGGGATGTCATATCTGCTGGGCTGAAGATCCTCAAATCCGAAGAATGAATCCGCGTCTGCGTCGGATTCAGTACGGGGGTCACCAATGTGCAACACATCTCGTTGCAGTTCGGATTTAGTACTGGGGTAGCCTCCCAAGGTGAAAGGTTCGTCTGAGTCGTTGTCTTCTAGGACCAGATCATCACTGTTTGCGTCGGAGCTGGCATTGGGCTCGCGAGGTCCAGAGAAAATGTAAAGGTCAGTATCGAAGTATTCAAGGTCGGAGTCATCGGTTTGGGCATGGGTAACTGCTTGTTGCAGGGTTTATCGGAGGGTAATTTCATTTCCTGGTTCAATTTGAGGCATTGTGCTGTCATTCCAGGTGAAAGAAGGTTGGTTTACGGCTTTAAAATATTTTTTCTTTGATTTGGGAAGTTTCCCCTTTAAATGGGCATGGTCCGGGGCCTCTGACGTCATGACGCACGTGACGTAGCACGTAGGAAGCGATTGAGAATGCGCAGATCGCTGTTCCTTTACCGATGGCCGTTTTTGTGATTGCGCATGCGCAGCATATTCCGTTCTGTGCGCTTCTCACGCAACTGCGCAAGTGCAGTCCCTGTAGAAAGATGGCCGCCGACCAAAATCGTTTTCTGCTCCGGTATCTCGGCCTCGAGGTGAGTACTGGCACTTCTCTTATCTTTTCTTGCTGGTTGGAGTGTTTTCCTCACAGTATTTGCCGAATTTGTCCAGGACTGCCTGGAAGTCGCTCCTGATTTGCCCCTTGGAGAACTTGAATTTTTAAAAAGATTTCTTCTGCTCTGGCACCGGCGATGGTGAGGAGAAGCTCTGTATTTTCAGGATTGGCCACTTCTTCTAGTTCGGCTGCCACCAGGAAGATTTCAAACTTTTGCCGGAATGCCCGCCAGTTTTCACGGAGATCGCCGTGGCACTGGAGCTGCTGCGGAACCGGATGTCTCAAACATCTTGCCTGGGTATCGTTGCTGATTGTCACTGCATGCTGAGGTATGGCTATGTGGATTGAAACAGTTCACTTCTGGTACCATAATTTGTTATGTTGTAGGTGTAACATAAGCGGCTTCCTTGTGGTGCACTTGACAAAGGAAGGTTCAGATGTGGAGATAACTTCAATACGTTTATTAAACTATTTATACTTCTATTACTCAGGTTTGACACTACTGATGATCCTACTATAGCTACCCAGACTGACTAACCAGCTGCTGCAATCCACGTGGTGGGTGTAATATTGAATCAACCCTGTGTCTGCTCTCACTGACTGTCTCCACTGGAAAGAGGCAGATCATGTGTGTGGTGTCCTTTATATATGGGTTGGTGTAATGCCCCCCTGTGGTCGTGTCACCTCCGTCAGTATCGTGAATGTCCATTGGTCGTCTCCTATCTAACTGATCTATTGGCTGAGTGTGTGTGTGATGTTTCTGGTGCTCCCTCTCGTGTCTAGTTAGCCTACATGCATTTACATTGATGCACATCATCACATATGGCAAGCATATTTTCTCACTTATTTTAATCTAGGGAAACTGAGTAGGTCTTGGAAGTTTCCAGAGACAAGCAGATGTTACCTTCACCTGCGGAATCCTCTTTTGTATCTTGTTTAGGGGCACAAAGGTACACATTGTATTCTTCTCTTTGAAATTTTAGTGTGAGTCATCTTGAAGTCTGTATAAAAGACAGACAGAAAGTGCTATCAGTAAGCGTTCTGCAGGTCAAAGAGACACAGCCTGAGTGAGTGAGACACATCCAGAGTGGGGAATTTGAAGCTTGGTAATTTGGTGCAGTGAGGTAATTCGGTGCAGAGTGGGAGAAGGTGCTTTTCCCCTACTGTTTTGTTCTCTCTCTTTCTTCGGGCCTAGTTTCGGGAGCCGTTTGGAGGAGGAGGAGCAGTCTCTGTGTGAGTATAAAAACCTAACGGTAACTTCCTGTTTTCCACTTTTTTTTTCAAAAGTGACGTCAAAAGGAAGCTGTGATCTGATTGGTTGATAGCAAATCTGCCTCAAATTTAAAAAAAAAACACAGCTAAACTCGTAAACTTAAATTAAACTAATTAATTAATTAGAGATGGCTGGTCAGGTGATGTGCTTGATGTGCTTGATGTGGGAGCTGGCAGATCCCATTACGAGCTGCAGCAACCACATCTGCAGTAAGTGTTGGCTGCTCGAAGAGCTCCGGCTCAGAGTTGATGAGCTGGAGTCTGAGCTACAAACACTGAGGCACATCCGGGAGGGGGAGACTTACCTGGACACTGTGTTTCAGGAGGCAGTCACACCTGCCAGAGTAAGTAGTTTAAATCCTGCCAGTGGCCAGGGACAGCAGGGTGTAACTGCAAGTCGGGCAGGTAAAGGGAACCAGCAGTCAGGAACTCAGGAACTTCAGCCCTTGACCCTGTCCAACAGTTACGAGGCACTTGCTCCCTGTGTGGATGGCGAACAGGGTTGCAGGAAGGATGAGTCAGCTGACCCTGTCACCATGGTTCAGCAGGTCATTCAAGGGGAGGGAGTAAATAGGCAAGTTGTAGTTGTAGGGGATTTTATTATCAGGGGGATAGATAGTATCCTTTGGGAGCAGGATAAAGAGTCCCGCATGGTATGTTGCCTGCCCGGTGCTAGAGTGCAGGACATCTCTGACCGGCTTGAAAGGATACTGGAGAGGGAGGGGGAGGATCCACTTGTTGTGGTCCATGTCGGTACCAACAACATTGGCAAGTCTAGGAAAGAGGACCTGTTTAGAGATTATAAAGAGCTAGGATTCAAATTAAAAAAACAGGTCCTCAAGGGTCATAGTCTCCAGATTACTGCCCGAGCCACGTGCAAATTGATATAGGGAGGCAAGAGTAAGGGAAGTTAACACGTGGCTGAAAGAGTGGTGTGGGAAAGAGGGGTTCCTTTTCATGGGACACTGGCATCAGTTTTGGGACGGGGGGACCTATACCGTTGGGATAGTCTCCACCTGAACCGAGCTGGGACCAGTGTTCTGGTAAATAGGGTGGTCAATAGGACTTTAAACTAGAGATTGGGGGGGAAGGGAAAGTCAGGGAACCAAGAGGTGAAGTAATCAGTGGGAAGCGTTGCTGCTTAGGAATGCAAAATAGCACAAAAAGACAGAACTCAAGAGAGGTTACGATAGTCCCCATCTCACAAAATATGACACAGTGTATGGAAAGGCTCAGTAAACCAAGGTTCACCACACTAAGAAAACAAAAAGGGGCGGTCGATAGAGAATTAAAAGTGCTATATTTAAATGCGCATAGTGTACGGAACAAGGTAGATGAGCTTGTGGCCCAGATTGTGACTGGCAGGTATGATGTGGTAGGCATCACAGAGACATGGTTGCAGGGGGTTCAGGACTGGCATTTAAACATCCAGGGATTCACAACCTATCGAAAAGACAGAGAGGCGGGCAGAGGGGGTGGGGTTGCCTTATTAATTCGGAATGAAATTAAATCAATAGCACTAAACGACATAGGGTCAGATGATGTGGAGTCTGTGTGGGGAGAGTTGAGGAATCACAAAGGCAAAAAAACCATAATGGGACTTATGTACAGGCCTCCTAACAGTGGTCAGGACCAGGGGCACAAAATGCACCACAAAATAGAAAGGGCATGCCAGAAAGGTAAGGTCACAGTGATCATGGGGGACTTCAATATGCAGGTGGACTGGGTAAATAATGTTGCCAGTGGACCCAAAGAAAGGGAATTCATTGAATGTTTACAGGAGGGCTTTTTGGAACAGCTTGTGATGGAGCCCACGAGGGAACAGGCCATTCTGGACTTAGTGTTATGTCATGAGCCAGACTTGATAAAAGATCTTAAAGTAAGGGAACACTTAGGAGGCAGTGATCATAATATGGTAGAATTCAATCTCCAATTTGAAGGAAAGAAGGTAGAATCAAATGTAAAGGTGTTACAGTTAAATAAAGGTAACTACAGGGGCATGAGGGAGGAACTGACGAAAATCGACTGGGAGCAGAGCCTAGTGGGAAAGACAGTAGAACAGCAAAGGCAGGAATTTCTGGGAGTAATTGAGGACACAGTACAGAGGTTCATCCCAAAGAAAAGAAAGGTTATCAGAGGGGAGATTAGGCATCCATGGCTGACAAAGGAAGTTAGGGAATGCATCAAAGCAAAAAAGAAAGCCTACAATGTGGCAAAGAGTAGTGGGAAGTCAGAAGATTGGGAAGGCTACAAAAACAAACAGAGGATAACAAATAGAGAAATAAGGAAAGAGAGGATCAAATATGAAGGTAGGCTAGCCAGTAACATTAGGAATGATAGTAAAAGTTTCTTTAAATACATTAAAAACAAACGGAAGGCAAAAGTAGACATTGGGCCGCTCCAAAATGACGCTGGTAATCTAGTGATGGGAGACAAGGAAATAGCTGAGGAACTAAATAAGTACTTTGCGTCAGTCTTCACAGTAGAAGACATGAGTAATATCCCAACAATTCAGGAGAGCCAGGGGGCAGAGTTGAATATGGTAGCCATCACAAAGGAGAAAGTGCTAGAGAAACTAAGAGGTCTCAAAATTGATAAATCTCCGGGCCCAGATGGGCTACATCCTAGAGTTCTAAAGGAGATAGCTGAAGAAATAGTGGAGGTGTTAATTATGATCTTTCAAAAGTCACTGGAGTCAGGGAAAGTCCCAGAGGATTGGAAAATCGCTGTTGTAACCCCCTGTTCAAGAAGGGAACAAGAAAAATGATGGAAAATTATAGGCCAATTAGCCTAACCTCGGTTGTTGGCAAGTTTCTAGAATCCATCGTTAAGGATGAGATTTCTAAATTCTTGGAAGTGCAGGGTCGGATTAGGACAAGTCAGCATGGATTTAGTAAGGGGAGGTCGTGCCTGACAAACCTGTTAGAGTTCTTTGAAGAGATAACAAATAGGTTAGACCAAGGAGAGCCAATGGATGTTATCTATCTTGACTTCCAAAAGGCCTTTGATAAAGTGCCTCATGGGAGATTGCTGAGTAAAATAAGGGCCCATGGTATTCGAGGCAAGGTACTAACATGGATTGACGATTGGCTGTCAGGCAGAAGGCAGAGAGTTGGGATAAAAGATTCTTTTTCGGAATGGTAACCGGTGACGAGTGGTGTCCCGCAGGGTTCAATGTTGGGGCCACAGCTGTTCTCTTTATATATTAACAATCTAGATGACGGGACTGGGGGCATTCTGGCTAATTTTGCCGATGATACAAAGATAGGTGGAGGGGCAGGTAGTATGGAGGAGGTGGGGAGGCTGCAGAAAGATTTAGAAAGTTTAGGAGAGTGGTCCAAGAAATGGCTGATGAAATTCAACGTGGGCAAGTGCGAGGTCTTGCACTTTGGAAAAAAGAATAGAGGCATGGACTATTTTCTAAATGGTGACAAAATTCATAATGCTGAAGTGCAAAGGGACTTGGGAGTCCTAGTCCAGGATTCTCTAAAGGTAAACTTGCAGATTGAGTCCCTAATTAAGAAAGCAAATGCAATGTTGTCATTTATCTCAAGAGGCTTGGAATATAAAAGCAGGGATGTTTTTCTGAAGCTTTATAAAGCATTAGTTAAGCCCCATTTAGAATACTGTGAGCAATTTTGGGCCCCACACCTCAGGAAGGACATACTGGCACTGGAGCAGGTCCAGCGGAGATTCACTCGGATGATCCCAGGAATGGTAGGCCTAACATATAATGAACGTCTGAGGATCCTGGGATTATATTCATTGGAGTTTAGGAGGTTGCGGGAGATCTAATAGAAACTTACAAGATAATGAATAGCTTAGATAGGGCGGACGTACGGAAGTTGTTTCCATTAGCAGGGGACTTTAGGGCCCGGGGGCACAGCCTTAGAATAAAAGGGAGTCACTTTAGAACAGAAATTAGGAGAAATGTCTTCAGCCAAAGAGTGGTGGGTCTGTGGAATTCATTGCCACAGAGGGCGGTGGAGGCCGGGACGTTGAGTGTCTTTAAGACAGAAGTTAATAAATTCTTGATTTCTCGAGGAATTAAGGGCTATGGAGAGAGCGCGGGTAAATGGAGTTGAAATCAGCCATGATTGAATGGTGAAATGGACTCGATGGGCCGAATGGCCTTACTTCCGCTCCTATGTCTTATGGTCTTATGGTCTTGTACATTAATTAGATAGCTCTATCAAACATAGGAACAAATGAATTTAGCAACAGGAGTAGGCAACTTCAGTCCCTCGGATCTGTTCCCCAACTCATATCATTGCTGATCTGTGTCCTATCCCACAAATCTGCCCTACTCATATCCCTTAATATGCCACTTGGTTAAACTCCCTCTCAAACAGAGTTGTGAGTGTACCCAGGGCACATGAACCCAGCGGTTCAATGAAACAGCTCACCACCACCTTCTCAAGGCCAATTCAAGATGAGCAATAAATGCTGGCCCTACCTGCAATATTCATATCCCATGATCAAAAAAAAAAATGGCAAAATTCAGCTCCTCGCAATGCCGCAATCGCGAACCGCGATCGGGCAGAGAATCAGGCTGCTGGCCAAAATCCAGGTCTGCACCAGGTGACGATTCGGGCACCATGCTCTGGTCCCTCGCTGGTGGCGTTAACAAGGTTTGCGCCCAGTGCCAGCATGGCCTGCAAAACCGGCATTCATATTCAATTAAATGTGATTAGCGGATTGGATACTTCACGCTCCGCCCGACCGCGATGCTCCGCTCCTCTCAGGCGTTAATTCTCGCAGGCGTGAATTACAACAAGTATTGACAAGCGTGAACTGGGCGCCATGGCTGTGGCTGGGGTGCGGGAGGTGAAAAAAACACTGAAAAACCATTGAAAATTGTTGGGCTTGCTGGGGGAATGGCTGCCCGGACTGGAGGGAGTCACGGGTCACTACTTGGTGCCCAGTCGGTGGACTTGGAGTGTTCTCCTCAGGATCGGGGTGGCCTAGCTTAGAACGCCATTGCTGCAGTCTGTCTTCTAAATGCACCTCTTTGATGCCACTTACAGACTCCTGGCTACTCACACTGCTGAGTGCTCCATGTGTCTTTTAAATGCTCAGAACGCCTTTGGTTATCTGGGAGCCCACCCAGACCGTCCCTTTGGAAACCCTCATACTCCAGATGTATTATAAAGGGCAAAGCTCACTCAAGTGCCCACCAGGTGTTGACACTCCTCAGAAGCTCTGCTCCATTGCAGGGGATCAGCAGAGTTCGCCCAAACTAGAGGTCACCTACACCACAGCCTTTGGAACCCTCCCTGGTTCTCTGCCCATCTCAGGGCAGAGGACTCACCAGTGAACCCACCCCTCTGGGTGCCGTCTCCTCCTGGTGAGACTGGCAGCCCTGACTTCCTCTGCCACCACCTCACAGGCAGTGTTCAGGATGGCAGGCTTGAGCTTGCACACTGGGGAAGAGGTGTGTGGTAGTCGGTATTAAGGTTCCCAGGTTGATGCTGTAAGACCATTGGTGTGGGAGGTACCTGAGACAGCAATATCATTGGTGAAGCCTGCCTGCTGGTTCCGCCCAGTAAGGCGGAGTATAAGAGCCTGTGTCTCCCTAGCAGCTGCATTCTGTACCTGCGCTGCTGGGGGAAACATCTAGTCCAATAAAGCCTTCAATTGTCTCCAATCTCGCTTCTGGAGTTATTGATCGAGCATCAAGATGTCCCTCTGCTCCTCACTGGCATGGAGCTGTGGGTCCACCTCAGCCTAACAACCTTGGGGGGCAGTTCTTTTCTAAGCCACATTGGTGGCTACAGTGAGTTTGTGGAAGTGGAGCTCTTTGGCACTAACTCTGGCCCCAGCAGTTTGAATGCCCGCAGAGCCGAGAACTGTTCGGCATTCTTCCCGAATAGTGCCCCCAACGGGAATGCGAACAGCACACAATTCAGTCCTGGCATCAAGACATCGGGTGGGATTTATTCCGGTCCCAAACCACTAAACGGGTTTCCCGACGCCGAGTGGTGCAGTCAACGTGAAATCCCGTTGACAACAACGGGACTAGTAAATCCCACTGGTTCTCCTTCTTGACTATTCTCATTAATTCTAGACCCCACAACCAGTGAAAAACTATGGGCGTCATTCTCCGACCCCCCAGCGGGTGGGAGAATGGCCGTTGGCCGCCGTGAGTCCCGCCCCCGCCGGTTGCCGAAGTCTCCGAAGGGAGAAAAGTCAGCGGGGCGTTAATGTCGCCGCTGCCGTCGGAGAATGTCACGGGTCTGCGCAAGGCAGCCGATTTTCGGCCTGCCGATATTCTCCCTTCTGGATGGGCCGAAGTCCCGTCGACGTGATGACCGTTCACGTCGACGTAAATTAAACCTCCTTTTCATCGGCGTGACCCTGTGCTCCAGGTTCACGCCGACCAGCGTGGAGGTGAGTGACGGCCTGGGGGGTTGGCTCTGGGCAGGCGATGGCGTGGCCGCAGTCTGAATACGTGAGGAGAGGTGTGTCTCGGGTTGTGTGTGTGTGTGCGGCGGGGGGGGGGTGGTGGTTAGAGTAGGCTGGGCTCCGGGGGAGTGACGGGAGGGGGTCCGTGCCGGAGTGGAGGTTGGGGGGGGGCCCGTGCCGGGGAGGGGTTGGGGGGTCCGTGCCGGGGTGGAGGTTGGGGGGGGTCCGTGCCGGGGTGGAGGTTGGGGGGGGGGTCCGTGTGCCAGGGTGGAGGATGGGTGGGGGGTCCGTGCCGGGATGGAGGTTGGGGGGGGGGTCCGTGCCGGGGTGGAGGTTGGGGAGGGTCCGTGCCGGGGTGGAGGTTGGGGGGGGGTCCGTGCTGGGGTGGAGGTTGGGGGGGGGGTCCGTGCCGGGGTGGAGGTTGGGGGGGGGGTCCGTGCCGTGGTGGAGGTTGGGGGGGGAGTCCGTGCCGGGGAGGGGGATGGGGAGTCCATGCCGGGGTGGAGGTTGGGGGGGAGGGTCCGGGCCGGGGTGGAGGTTGGGAGGGGGTCCGTGCCGGGGTGGAGGTTGGGAGGGGGTCCGTGCCGGGGTGGAGGTTGGGGGGGTCCATGCCGGGGTGGAGGTTGGGGGGGGGTCCGTGCCGGGGTGGAGGTTGGGGGGGGTCCGTGCCGGGGTGGAGGTTGGGGGGGGGGTCCGTGCCGGGGAGCGGGATGGGGGGTCCGTGCCGGGGTAGAGGTTGGGGCGGGGTCCGTGCCGGGGAGGGGGATGGGGGGTCCGTGCCGGGGTGAGGTTGGGGGGGGTCCGTGCCGGGGTGGAGGTTGGGGGGGGGTCTGTGCCGGGGTGGAGGTTGGGGGGGGGGGAGTCCGTGCCGGGGAGGCGGATGGGGGGTCCGTGCCGGGGTGGAGTTTGGGGGGGGGGAGTCCGTGCCGGGGAGGGGGATGGGGGGTCCATGCCGGGGTGGAGGTTGGGGGGGGGTCCGTGCCGGGGTGGAGGTTGGGGGGGTCCGTGCCAGGGTGGAGGTTGGGGGGGGGTCCGTGCCGGGGTGGAGGTTGGGGGGCTGTCCGTGCCGGGGTGGAGGTTGGGGGCTCCGTGCCGGGGTGGAGGTTGGGGGGGGTCCGTGCCGGGGTGGAGGTTGGGGGGGCGTCCGTGCCGGGGTGGAGGTTGGGGGGGGTCCGTGCCGTGGTGGAGGTTGGGGGGGGGTCCGTGCCGGGGTGGAGGTTGGGGGGGTCCGTGCCGGGGAGGGGGATGGGGGGTCCGTGCCGGGGTAGAGGTTGGGGCGGGGTCCGTGCCGGGGAGGGGGATGGGGTGTCCGTGCCGGGGCGGAGGTTGGGGGGGTCCGTGCCGGGGTGGAGGTTGGGGGGGGGTCCGTGCCGGGGTGGAGATTGGGGGGGGGAGTCCGTGCCGGGGCGGCGGTTGGGGGGTCCGTGCCGGGGTGGAGGTTGGGGGGGAGTCCGTGCCGGGGTGGAGGTTGGGGGGGGGTCCCTGCCGGGGTGGAGGTCGGGGGCGGGGTCCGTGCCAGGGTGGAGGTTGGGGGGGGGTCCGTGCCGGGGTGGAGGTTGGGGGGGGAATCCGTGCCGGGGAGGGGGATGGGGGGTCCATGCCGGGGTGGAGGTTGGGGGGAGGGTCCGGGCCGGGGTGGAGGTTGGGGGGATGTCCGTGCCGGGGTGGAGGTTGGGGGGGGGTCCGTGCCGGGGTGGAGGTTGGGGGAGTCCGTGCCGTGGTGGAGGTTGGGGGGGGGTCCGTGCCGGGGTGGAGGTTGGGGGGGTCCGTGCCGGGGTGGAAGTTGGGGGGGGGGGTCCGTGCCGGCCTGGAGGCTTGGGGGGGGAGTCCGTGCCGGGGAGGCGGATGGGGGGTCCGTGCCGGGGTGGAGGTTGGGGGGGGGTCCGTGCCGGGGTGGAGGTTGGGGGGGGTCCGTGCCGGGGTGGAGGTTGGGGGGGGTCCGTGCCGGGATGGAGGTCGGGGGCGGGGTCCGTGCCGGGGTGGAGGTTGGGGGGGGGTCCGTTCCGGGGTGGAGGTTGGGGGGGGGTCCGTGCCGGGGTGGAGGTTCGGGGGGGTCCGTGCCGGTGTGGCGGTTGGGGGGGGTCCGTGCCGGGGTGGAGGTTGCGGGGGTGTCCGTGCCGGGAGGGGGATGGGGGGTCCGTGCCGTGGTAGAGGTTAGGGCGGGGTCCGTGCCGGGGAGGGGGATGGGGGGTCCATGCCGGAGTGGAGGTTGGGGGGGGTCCGTGCCGGGGTGGAGGTTGCGGGGGGGGGGTCTGTGCCGGGGTGGAGGCTGGGGGGGGAAGTCCGTGCCGGGAAGGCGGATGGGGGGTCCATGCCGGGGTGGAGGTTGGGGGGGAGGGTCCGGGCCGGGGTGGAGGTAGGGGGGGGGTCCGTGCCGGGGTGGAGGTTGGAGGGGGTCCGTGCCGGGGTAGAGGTTGGGGGGGGGGTCCGTGCCGGGGTGGAGGTTGGGGGGGGTCCATACCGGGGTGGAGTTTGGGGGGGGGGTCCGTGCCGGGGTGGAGGTTGGGGGGTCCGTGCCGGGGAGTGGGATGGGGGGTCCGTGCCGGGGTAGAGGTTGGGGCGGGGTCCGTGCCGGGGAGGGGGATGGGAGGTGCGTGCCGGGGTGGAGGTTGGGGGGGGTCCGTGCCGGTGTGGAGGTTGGGGGGGGGGGTCCGTGCCGGGGTGGAGGTTGGGGGGGGGAATCCGTGCCGGGGAGGCGGATGGGGTGTCCATGCCGGGGTGGAGGTTGGGGGGGGGGGTCCGTGCCGGGGTGGAGGTTGGGGGGGTCCGTGCCGGGGTGGAGGTTGGGGGGAGGTCCGTGCCGGGGTGGAGGTCGGGGGCGGGGTCCGTGCCGGGGTGGAGGTTGGGGGGGGGTCCGTGCCGGGGTGGAGGTTGGGGGGCGGGGGAGTCCGTGCCGGGGAGGGGGATAGGGGGTCCATGCCGGGGTGGAGGTTGGGGGGCTGTCCGTGCCGGGGTGGAGGTTGGGGGGGGGAGTCCGTGCCGGGGCGGCGGATGGGGGGTCCGTGCCGGGGTGGAGGTTGGGGGGGGGTCCGTGCCGGGGTGGAGGTCGGGGGCGGGGTCCGTGCCGGGGTGGAGGTTGGGGGGGGTCCGCGCCGGGGTGGATGTTGGGGGGGGGGTCCGTGCCGGGGAGGGGGATGGGGGGTCCATGCCGGGGTGGAGGTTGAGGGGAGGGTCCGGGCCAGGGTGGAGGTTGGTGGGCTGTCCGTGCCGGGGTGGAGGTTGGGGGGGGGGTCCGTGCCGGGGTGGAGGTTGGGGGGGTCCGTGCCGAGGTGGAGGTTGGCGGGGGTCCGTGCCGGGGTGGAGGTTGGGGGGGGTCCGTGCCGGGGTGGAAGTTGGGGGGGGGTCCGTGCCGGCCTGGAGGTTTGGGGGGGGAGTCCGTGCCGGGGTGGAGGTTGGGGGTGGGGGAGTCCGTGCCGGGGAGGGGGATATGGGTTCCATGCCGGGGTGGAGGTTGGGGGGCTGTCCGTGCCGGGGTGGAGGTTGGGGGGGGGGGGTCCGTGCCGGGGTGGAGATTGGGGGGGGTCCGTGCCGGGGTGGAGGTTGGGGGGGGGTCCGTGCCGGGGTGGAGGTTGGGGGGGTCCGTGCCGGGGTGGAGGTTGGGGGGGGTCCGTGCCAGGATGGAGGTTGGGGGGGTCCGTGCCGGGGAGGGGGTTGGGGGGTCCGTGCCGGGGTAGAGGTTGGGGCGGGGTCCGTGCCGGGGAGGGGGATGGGGGGTCCGTGCCGGGGTGGAGGTTGGGGGCGTCCGTGCCGGGGTGGAGGTTGGGGGGGGGGGTCCGTGCCGCGGTGGAGGTTGGGGGGGGGGAGTCCGTGCCGGGGTGGAGGTTGGGGGGGGTCAGTGCCGGGGTGGAGGTTGGGGGGGGGGGGGGTCCGTGCCGGGGTGGAGGTTGGGGGGGGTCCGTGCCGGTGTGGCGGTTGGGGGGTGTCCGTGCCGGGGTGGAGGTTGGGGGGGGGGGTCCGTGCCGGGGTGGAGGTTGGGGGGGGTCCGTGCCGGTGTGGCGGTTGGGGGGTGTCCGTGCCGGGGTGGAGGTTGGGGGGGGGGGGTCCGTGCCGGGGTGGAGGTTGGGGGGGGGGGGTCCGTGCCGGTGTGGAGGTTGGGGGGGGGGTCCGTGCCGGGGTGGAGGTTGGGGTGGGGTCCGTGCCGGGGAGGGGGATCCGAGGGCAAGTGAGTTGGTCCACCTGGCCAGGTGCCAGCCTCCAACAGTTGGACCCATGCGGTCCATGCCACCTGGCTGGGGGGAGGAGGGGATATGGGCAATGATGACATGTCGTCGTTCCCCTCCCCCCCACCAGGCTGTCATGTTTTCCGATCATCCAGCGATGTTGGCCGCCGTGGCGGCAGCCGCTCATGTCTATGTTGCCCTGGATGAGGAGGAGGAGGAGGAGCGTGCCAGAGAGGCGGCGCAGGCTGCCGCAGAGGGACAGGCGGCAGCCGCCCAGGCTGGAGGGACACCTGACCGACAGGACGAGGAGGGGGAGGAGGACGTCGCGGCCCCATGGCAACGGAGGCACCCGAGGGCGCCCCGTGTGTACCGGCCCCGGCAGTCATACCAGGACCCCACGGACCGGGAATGCAGGAGGAGACTCCGGATGAGGCGGGAAACCGTGGCACACATCTGCCACCTGCTGGCACACCTGTCACCGCGTGGCACTGGCGGGGGACACCCTCTCCCCGTGTCCGTCAAGGTTACGGTGGCCCTGAACTTTTATGCAACGGGGTCATTCCAGGCACCGAGTGGGGACCTGTCCGGCATATCGCAGACATCGGTGCATCTGGGCAGTGACAGATGCCCTATATGCCATGGCGCACCGCTACATCCGCTTCCCCGTGGACCGGGCCAGCCAAGATGCCCGGGCCGTGGGCTTCTCTGCCGTGGCCGGGTTCCCCATGGTCCAGGGCGCGATCGATGGGATGCACGTCGCCGTGCGGCCACATGCAGATAACAGGGCCGTGTTCACCAATAGGAAGGGGACCTATTCGATGAACATACAGGTGGTCTGCGACCACCGCATGATGATCCTGCACGTCTGCGCCCGTTACCCAGGCAGTGTACACGACTCATACGTGTTGTCGCAGTCAGCCATCCCCGGCATGTACGAGTGACGCCATCCCCGGCTGAGGGGCTGGTTGCTGGGCGACAGGGGCTACCCATTGCGATCGTGGCTGATGACGCCTATCCGGAGGCCACGCAATGAGGTGGAGAACCGCTACAATGATGCCCATGTAGCGACAAGGGGAGTGATAGAGGGGTACTTTGGCGTGCTGAAGATGCGTTTCAGGTGCCTGGACCTCTCTGGGGGCGCCCTCCAGTATCGGTCAGATAGGGTCGGCCGCATCATTGTGGTGTGCTGCATCCTGCACAACATAGCCCAGCAGAGGGGCGATGTGCCGCAGGCAGAGGAGGGTGGACTGGAGGAGCAGCAGGAAGAGGCGCAGTCCTCCCCAGATGAGGGGGATGGGGGTAATGGTCAGGGCAGACGGGGTAGACACAGGTGGGTGGCTGTCCACCGTTACCGGCTGGCCCAGCGGGCACGGGACAGACTGATAACCGCCTGCTTCACTGACTAGATGGGCGTGGGAATCGGGTAGTATGGCCACAGACCGCACACCATGGCAACAGCTGACAACCCACACTCCCCACCCATCCACCCACCCAGCACCCTCACCCCCCTCCCCAACCCCACCCACCCCACCCGCATGCATACCACCCCCCCCCCATTGCCGATCCACCTGCGGCACAACGGGCCGGGCTCACACAGTTGCGGGTGGACCCGTGTCTATCGCAGGCCATGGAGGATGATGACAACCCGCCCTGCGGTGAGCTCCTGGCTCTACATCGTTGGACTATGTCTGACCCATGGCCACAGTACCACCATCCACCCGGACCATCCCTGCATGCGGCTGTGACACTGCAGCGCATGGTCCCGTCCTCTGCCCGGGGGATGTTGATGGCGGCCCAGGGGGAAGGGGGCAGACTCACCTGGGGCTGAGGTAAGACCACCCCTCACACACACACTTGCGCTCAACGTACATGACACCCCCGCACGCTTTGGACAGAGCACAAAGGCAGCTTCTGTAGGTGTAACATTGACTTTAATAACCAAACGAGTTCATGCACGTGCCCTAGCCCCTAAAACTCATCTGTGCCCTGCACCCGTGACAACTTACTCAGTGTCTAATTGTTTGGCCTTACGGGCCCTTTGACTACGTCTACGTGGTTCCCCAGACGGTACAGCAGAACTGGAGGTGGACTCCTGTGATTCCTGCCCTCTGACACTGGATCCCTTTGACGGCCGTTTCCTGGGGCGTCCTGTCCTAGATGGGCCAGGCTGCGGCCCGGGCGACTGGGATGGCGAGCTGCCAGCCTGTCCTGCCCGTTGCCCACCCGATGCACCTGGGACGGAAGGGGGGGAGTCCGAGGTGTCGCGGTGTACCGGGACCTCCCCTACAGGGGGAGCCGGGACGGACCACACCACCTCCTCCTCCCTCGGGGTGCCCGATGGCCCCCAGGCCTCTACATGGGTGGGGGATGTGAACGGACTGGCCATCGGACGCCCCCCCGACATCTGGCGCTGCCAGTCCTGGAGGCCCGTGCTGGTATCGACAGGGGTCTGCACGTTTGCAGCCATGGAGCCCAGGGGGTTGGCAAACCCTGTCTGTGACAGTGCGACGCCGGCTCGCACATGGCCACTGGCGCCGATGCCCTCAGCGATGGCCTGCTGAGACTGGGCCTTGGCCTGCTGAGACTGGGCCTTGGCCTGCTGAGACTGGGCCATGGCCTGCAGAGACTGGGCTATGGCGTTGATCGCCTCTGCCATCTGGTGCAGGCACTGGCTCATGGCCTCCTGTGAGAGGGCAGCCATTTCCTGGGCCACAGACACCGCCTGCACGGAAAGCCCCAGGCCTCGCAAACCGTTCCCCATGTCTGACACCGTCGCACCCATTGCCTCCACCGCGGATGCCACCCGTGCGGTGTCAGCTTGGGTGGCACGCATGACCGGCACCACTCCCAGCTCCTGGACGCGGGTGGACTCCTCCACCTGCGACTGCAGCCACCGCAAGCCGCCCGTCACCCTCTTCGCTCGTCTCCGGGTCGGTGGTTGCATCGGATCTATGTGTGGGTATGGTAACTCCAGGAACCCGGGATCCATCTGGGCGGCAGATGTTCGCTTGGGCTGGGCTGCCCTCCGACCGCCCGGCCCCTCTGCTGCTCCTACCTCCACCTGCTGTACCGGGACGGCTGTGTTGTGCGCACCAGTGAGAGTACCAGACGACTCATCACTAAAGTGCCCAACCGAGGTGAGTGTTTCTGCGATGGTGGAGGGTGTTGGTGACAGCAGTGGCGTTGTGTCGTGCTCTTCGTCCCACTCTGAGTCCATGGCACTTTGGGGTGGGGGTTCATCTCCACCCATCCACTCTGAGTCACTGTCCGGTATTTCGTCTTCCTGGGTAGTGCTGTCCCGGGTAGGGGTGTCCTGGGCAGTGCTGTCCCGGGTAGTGGTGTCCTGGGTAGTGGTGTCCTGGGTAGTGGTGTCCTGGGTAGTGGTGTCCTGGATAGTGGTGTCCTGGGTAGGGGTTGTCCTGGCTCGGATGTGACGGGGGCCTGTGACTGCCCCCCTCGTCGCTGGGTGGTCACTCCCGCACGTGACGGGGGTGTCGTCTCCCTGTTGCTCCAGGTTTCTCCGTCTCCCGTGTCCTCCGAGGGGCATCCTGCGGGCGTTGCATGCTGGAGGGTGCGGGTCTCTCCGTCTCCCGTGGTGTGCGAGGGGCATCCTGCGGGCGTCGCATGCTGGAGGGTGCGGGTCTCTCCGTCTCCCGTGGTCTCCGAGGGGCATCCTGCAGGCGTCGCATGCTGGAGGGTGCGGGTCTCTCCGTCTCCCATGGTGTGCGAGGGGCATCCTGTGGGCGTCGCATGCTGGAGGGTCCGGGTCTCTCCGTCTCCCGTGGCCTCCGAGGGGCATCTTGCGGGCGGTCTGCATCTGCGGGGATGGGTGCCTGGACGTTTGGTCCTGCGATACACAATGAAGCATGCATGGTTAGACATCAGGCAGTGATCAGGTGATATGGGGGAGGGGGATATAGGGGAGGGGGGATATGGGGACGGGCTGTCGGTGGCTCACTTGCTACTATGCCCCCGACCTCTGCATCAGCAACCTCCCGGTCCTCAGGTCCGCCAGCCAGTTCCAGGGCCCTTTCCTCGTGTTCGGTCAGTGGCCTCTCATCAGCGGGGCCTCCTCCAGTCCTCACATGCTACCTATTGTTGTGTGCGCGCTTATCCTGTAGGGTGGGGGGCGTGGCAGGGTAAAAGGCAACACTGTTGGCAGGTATATGAATGCATGCCATCGGTTGCGCGTGCATTGCAGAGGTTAAGGTTAGGGCTGGATTCACTTGGGGATATGGGGGAGGGGGGATATGGGGAGGGGGGGATAGGGGGGATATGGGGAGGGGGGATATGGGGGAGGGGGGATATGGGGGGGGGATATGGGGGATATGGGGGAGGGGGGATATGGGAGATATGGGGGAGGGGGGATATGGGGGAGGGGGGATATGGGGGAGGGGGGATATGGGGAGGGGGGATATGGGGAGGGGGGATATGGGGGAGGGGGGATATGGGGGAGGGGAGTATGGGGAGGGGGGATATGGGGAAGGGGGGATATGGGGGATATGGGGAGGGGGGATATGGGGGAGGGGGGATATGGGGGAGGGGGTATATGGGGGAGGGGGTATATGGGGAGGGAGGATATGGGGTATGGGGGATATGGGGGAGGGGGGATATGGGGGTGGGGGATACGGGGGATATGGGGGAGGGGGATATGGGGAGTGGGGGATATGGGGGATATGGGGAGGGGGATATGGGGGATATAGGGGAGGGGGATATGGGGGAGGGGGGATATGGGGGATATGGTGGAGGGGGGATATGGGGGAGGGGGGATATGGGGGAGACGGGGATATGGGGATATGGGGGAGGGGGGATATGGGGGATATGGGGAGGGGGTTATGGGGAGGGGGGATATGGGGGATATGCGGGTGGGGGGATCTCGGGGAGGGGGGATATGGGGATATGGGGGAGGGGGGATATGGGGGAGGGGGGATATGGGGGATATGGGGAGGGGGGATAAGGGGGATATGGGGAGGGGGGATATGGGGAGGGTGGATATGGGGGAGGGGGATATGGGGGATATGGGGGATATGGGGGAGGGGGGATATGGGGGAGGGGGGATATGGGGGAGGGGGGGATATGGGGAGGCTCACCCTGCCTGCTCTGACGAGGTCGTTCACCTTCTTGTGGCACTGTGTGCCTGTCCGTGGTGTCAGGGCCGCAGCGGTGACGGCCTCTGCCACTTCCCTCCACAGACGCCGGCTGTGGCGTGGGGCAACTCTGCGGCCGTTCCCGGGATACAGGGCATCCCTCCTCTGCTCCACCGCGTCCAGGAGCGCCTCCACATCCCGTGACTCGAACCTCGGGGCTGAGCGGCGGCCAGCCATCCAGTCGGGTGTTGCGGTCGGGTGTTCCGGTCGGGTGGGGGGAGCAGCGCGGCCTTATGAGCCGTCACGCCGTGTGGCGCGTATGACGCTGCACGGCGTGAACCACTGTGCAAGTGCTGATCCCGTTACGTCGCTGCTAGCCCATTTCGGGCCGGAGACGTTCGACCCATTTTTCCGAAGTGACGGAAGTCGGATTTGCGCCGTTTTTTGCGGCGATCGGCGGAGTTTCCGCCGATAACGGAGAATTTCGCCCTCTGTGTTCCACTTAATATTTTGAAAATTTCTTTCAAATCACCCCTTAACCTTCTGACTGCCAGAGAACACAAACCCTAGTTTGTGTAATCTCTCCTCATCATTTAAACCTTGGAGCTGAGGTACCGTTCTGATCAACCTGTGCCGTACTTTCCCCAAGCTATCATGTCCTTCAGCATGGTAGCATAGTGGTTAGCACAGTTGCTTCACAGCTCCAGGGTCCCAGGTTCTATTCCCGGCTTGGGTCACTGTCTGTGCGGAGTCTGCACATCCTCCCCGTGTGTGCGTGGATTTTCTCCGGGTGCTCCGGTTTCCTCCCACAGTCCAAAGATGTGCAGGTTCGGTGGATTGGCTATGCTAAACTGCCCCTCAGTGTCCAAAATGGTTAGGTGGGGTTACTGGGTTACGGGGATAGGGTGGAGGTGTGGGCTTGGGTAGGGTGCTCTTTCCAAGGGCAGATGCAGACTTCAGCACTGTAAATTCTATGATGTGATATTCTTCAGGATATAAGGGCCTGTATTCCATTAAGCATTTTGATCTATTTTCTGTACTTGATTATATCATCTTTTTGTTGCCTGTGGATCTGGATCCCCAAGTCACTTTGGACCACCTCTATTTCTATCAATTTTATTATTTAGAAAGTCCCCCCCCACCCACCCACCCCACACTCCCATCACCCTCGCCAACACCAGCCACAGTACTGAAACAGCTCTTATCGAAGTCACAAATTTGACTTGGAAAAGGTGATGAGTGAAGGGTGCACAGCTTACTCAGTATTCGGGTGGGAAAGGGAGAATTGCGGCTCCTTTGCTGGCCACCTTTTCCAAGCTAAATTTGTGATTTGACAAGAACTGTTTTGTCACTGTGGTGGGGAGAATAGTGGGTGGTTAGCACTGCTGCCTCACAGCGCCAAGGACCCGGGTTCAATTCCAGCCTCGGGTGACTGTCTGTGTGGAGTTTGCACTTTCTCCCGTGTCTGCGTGGGTTTCCCACAGTCCAAAGATGTTCAGGCTAGGTGGATTGGCCATGCTAAATTGCCCCTTGTTGTCCAAAAGGTTAGACAGGGTACGGGGATAGGGTGGAAGCCTGAGCTTAAGTGGAGTGCTCTTTCCAAGGGTCGGTGCAAACTCAATGGGCCGAATGGCCTCGTTCTGTGATTCTATGATTCTATGAATACCTGATTTCAGGAAAGATGGGAACGGATTTCGCAGGGGATAGCTCATTCAAAGACTTATCGTTCAATAATATAGTCTAGGAAAGTGCCCTATCTGATTGTGGAACGGTGAGGGCTGCATAATAACAGAAGCAAAACCAGTGGAGAATGATGAGGGGCATGGTTCATCTTATGTTCAGGATCCAGATGGGGTTCTTTGGTGTTTTCCTGTTTCACTAAGTAAACTACTTTAGACTGGAAAAACCATTGCCGTTTGTTTACTGGTCAATGTACTTGTCAGTAACACTTCACAAGGTTCTATTTCTGCTTTCCTCCAGATCTGTTACCTAACCATGTGACATTGTATCATAGTTACATCAATAGTTAAATTGGTGTCAGGGGCTTCTGGTGTTAACTCTTTACTCTACAGGACACTTGATATCATAGGGAATGGCGATAAAGCAGAAAGGATATAATGGTTGCCAGACCTCAGCCCAATGCATCACACAAGCTTGCCACCCCCACATTGATTCTGTATACAGCTCCCGCTGCCTCAGGAAGGCAGACAGCATTATTAGAGATCCCTCCCACCCAGGCATTGCTTTCTTCCAGACCCTTCCGTCAGGCAGGAGGTACAGAAGTCTGAAGACCCGCACATCCAGACATAGGAACATCTTCGTCCCCACAGCTACAAGACTCCTCAACGATTCCCCCTTGGACTGATCTGTTCCCTGTAAGAACACTATTCATGGCGCCCTATGATGCTCTTGCTCATGTATTGGCTTTGTTTGGCCCCTTGTTCCGTACTGTAAGCAATCACTGTTTGTCGATATACTATTTGTCAATGTTCTCTGTTGATTATTCTTTTTGTCTACTATATATGTACTGTGTACGCTCCCTTGGCCGCAGTAAAATACTTTTCACTGTACTTCGGTACATGTGACAATAAATCAAATCAAATCAAATAAGTAGGAACTTAAATATTTAAAACAGCCATTTGGTGGCAACACATTATTTCTCCCCTGCTGTGTGGGGTAGTGCTTCCCATTCCAGTGCTTCTTTGAGATACTCCACAGTGATGGCAACAGGGAAAGAAGGAAGCTGTGGCTCATTTGAGGGTTTATGAAATGTTCAAATACTGGAGGACTCAGATGCAGATCGCCATCTGCATTGGATTTCTGGTCAAGTTTACTTTCAGGCACCAAAGTGGTACAATGGGTTGCAAGGATACAGAAGTGTCATCATTTCCTTTCCATGATTACTTTGCTGCTGGGCTGTGTCACAGCACTCCTATTAATCCATGGGAGAATATACTCTCGGAGCTTATTGATCTGAGTAAAGCCAATACTTATTTGATCTCTTAGCTTATTTAGGGATCCCGTCTGAAACAATTTCCAATAGCAGAAGAATTGGTCACCAGAGAATGCAGATTTAAAGTACATGGTAAAAATAAAGAGGTGACATGAGGAAACAGTTTTTTACACAGTGACATGTTGTGATCTGGAATGCACTGCCTGAGAAGGCAGTAGAAGCAATTTAATGATAACATTCATAAGAGAATGAGATGAGTGCTTGAAGGGAAAACATTTAAATCCACTGCAATTCATATACCACCACAACAGGTCCACAGCAGCTACTATCTCCCTGGCCCTACACTCACCTCCAGAGCATCTCGACAACAAGGAACCCTTGGTCCGACTCCTGTTCATTGACTACAGCTCTGCCTTCAACACCATAATCCCAGCCAAGCTCAAGTCCAAACTCTAAAATCTAGGAATTGGATTGGATTGAATTGGTTTATTGTCACGTGTACTGAGGTACAGTGAAAAATATTTTTCTGCAAGCAGCTCAACAGATCATTAAGTACATGGAAAGGGGGCAGCATGGTGGCATAGTGGTTAGCATCGCTGCCTCACAGCACTGAGGTCCCAGGTTCGATCCCAGCTCTAGGTCACTGTCCGTGTGGAATTTGCACAATCTCCCCGTGTTTGCGTGGATTTCGCCCCCACAACCCAAAGGTGTGCAGTGTAGGTGGATTGAACACGCTAAATTGCCCCTTAATTGGAAAAAATGAATTGGGTACACTAAATTTTTTTTTAAAAGTATATGGAAAGAAAATAAAATAAAAAGAAAATACATAATAGGGCAACACAAGGTGCACAATGTAACTACATAAACACCGGCAACGGGTGAAGCATACAGGGGTATAGTGTTAATCAGTCAGTCCATAAGAGGGTCATTTAGGAATCTGGTAAAGAGCTGGTTTAGCTCAGTGGGCTAGGCAGCTGGGTTGTGATGCAGAACAAGGTCAGCAGCTCGGGTTCAATTCCCGTACCAGCTGAGAATTTTGAATTCTCCCTCTGTGTACCTGAACAGGCGGCGGAATGTGGCGACTAGGGGCTTTTCACAGTAACTTCATTGCAGTGTTCATGTAAGCAGACTTGTGACAATAAAAAAAAAGAAAGATAAAAGAAATAAAAAGGTAAGTGGGGAAGAAGCTGTTTTTGAGTCTGTTTGTGCGTGTTCTCAGACTTTTGTATCTCCTGCCCGATGGAAGAAGTTGGAAGAGTGAGTAAGCTGGGTGGGAGGGATCTTTGATTATGCTGCCCACTTTCCCCAGGCAGCGGGAGGTGCAGATAGAGTCATTGGATGGGAGGCAGGGTCGTGTGATGGACTCGGCTGTGTTCACGACTCTCTGAAGTTTCTTGTGGTCTTGATTCCTCCCTCTGCAACTGGATCCTCAACTTCCTGACCCATAGACCAAATCAATAATGATAAACAACGACACCTCCTCCACGATAATCCTCAATAGCGGGACCCCGCCACGCTGCGTACTTAACCCACCACTGTATTTCCTATACACACATGACTGTGTGGCAAAATTCAGCTCCAACACCATCTACAAGTTTGCTGATGACACAACCATATTTGGTCAGATCTCAAACAATGATGAGTCAGAGTACAGGAGGGAGATAGAGAA
Source organism: Scyliorhinus torazame (assembly GCF_047496885.1). NCBI lineage: Eukaryota > Metazoa > Chordata > Chondrichthyes > Carcharhiniformes > Scyliorhinidae > Scyliorhinus > Scyliorhinus torazame. The sequence goes on along the minus strand of NC_092710.1, from coordinate 283,862,362 downwards.
CCTAGTGGCATGGTGCAATGACAACAATCTCTCTCAATGTCAGCAAAGCTAAGGAGTTGGTCATCGACTTAAGGAAGCAAAGTGTTGTCCACGCCCCTGTCTGTATCAATGGTGCCGAGGTGGACATGGTGTACAGCTTCAAATTCCTAGATGCTGTGGTATTATCAGGTATTGCAGTACCCGAGAGGCTGTAGACCATTGTGCAAACCAAAGAGTTTACCATTGGCTGTTTGGTATGTAGCTCCGCCCTGACAGGCGGGGTATAAGAACCAGTGCCGTCCCAGCAGCCCTCATTCTGTACCGCAGCTGCTGGGGAACAGATCTAGTCTATTAAAGCCTTCAGTTATGTTACAACCTCGTCTTTGAGTTTAATTGATCGTGCATCAATTTAATAGACTAACCAATCAGACACTCATGAACGTCTCCTTGTCTTCCCCAGGACGTCCTCCTCCGGGACCTCGCTCCCAACCTGGCTAGCGACACCCGGACCCATCCTGCTTCGGAAGCACGTATGGGCGCACAAGTCGGACCCGTTGGTCGAGAGGGTCCATCTGCTGCATGCTAACCCCTAGTACGCCTATGTGGCATTCCCTGACAGCCGGCAAGATACAGTCTCCCTCCGGGACCTGGCGCCCGCCGGAACCGCACGCGCACCCGAACCATTACCCCCACCCCCTCCATGCTTCAGAAATTCACCATTCCTCGGTCGAAAAAGAGGCGCAAGCCATAGTAGAAGCTGTGCGACATTGGCGGCATTACCTGGCCGGCAGGAGACTCACTCTCCTTACTGACCAACGGTCGGTGGCGTTCATCTATGATAATGCACAGCGGGGCAAGATAAAGAATGACAAGATCTTACGGTGGAGGATAGAACACTCCACCTACAACTACGAGATCTTGTACCGTCCTGGGAAGCTGAATGAGCCTTCCGATGCCCTGTCCCGTGGCACGTGTGCCACCGCACAAGTGGACCGCCTCCGAGCCCTCCACGAGGACCTCTGCCACCCGGGGGTCACTCGTTTTTTCCACTTCATTAAGACCCGCAACCTGCCCTACTCCCTCGAGGAGGTCAGGACAGTCACCAGGGACTGCCAAATTTGCGCGGAGTGCAAACTGCACTTCTACCGGCCAGTGAGGGTGCACCTGATAAAGGCTTCCCATCCCTTTGAACGCCTCAGCATGGAGTTCAAAGGCCCCCTCCCCGCCACCGACCGCAACACGTACTTCCTGAACGTGATTGACGAGTACTCCCGGTTCCCATTCGCCAGCCCCTGCCCGACATGACCGCAACCACCGTCGTCAAGGCCCTCCAGGGTAGCTTTACACTGTTCGGTTTCCCCTTGTGCATACACAGTGATAGGGGGTCCTCCTTTATAAGCGATGAGCTGCGTCAATTCCTGCTCAGCAAGTGCATCGCCTCAAGCAGGACGACCAGTTACAACCCCCGGGGAAACGGGCAGGTAGAGAGGGAGAACGGAACGGTCTGGAAGATCGTTCTACTGGCCCTACGGTCCAGGACTCTCCCCGTCTCCCGCTGACAGGTAGTCCTCCCAGAGGCCCTCCACGCCATCTGGTTGCTGCTTTGTACAACTACCAATCAGACTCCTCATGAACGTCTCCTTGTCTTCCCCAGGAAGCCCTCCTCCGGGACCTTGCTCCCAACCTGGCTAGCGACACCCGGACCCATCCTGCTTCGGAAGCACGTACGGGCGCACAAGTCGGACCCGTTGGTCGAGAGGGTCCATCTGCTGCATGCTAACCCCCAGTACGCCTACGTGGCGTTCCCTGACAGCCGGCAAGATACAGTCTCCTTCCGGGACCTGGCGCCCGCCGGAATCCCACGCGCACCCGAACCATTACCCCCACCCCCTCCATGCTTCAGAAATTCACCATTCCTCGGTCGAAAAAGAGGCGCAAGCCATAGTAGAAGCTGTGTGACATTGGCGGCATTACCTGGCCGGCAGGAGACTCACTCTCCTCACTGACCAACGATCGGTGGCGTTCATGTATGATAATGCACAGCGGGGTAAGATAAAGAACGACAAGATCTTACGGTGGAGGATAGAACTCTCCACCTACAACTACGAGATCTTGTACCATCCTGGGAAGCTGAACGAACCTTCCGATGCCCTGTCCCGTGGCACGTGTGCCACCGCACAAGTGGACCGCCTCCGAGCCCTCCACGAGGACCTCTGCCACCCGGGGGTCACTCGTTTTTTCCACTTCATTAAGACCCGCAACCTGCCCTACTCCATCGAGGAGGTCAGGACAGTCACCAGGGACTGCCAAATTTGCGCGGAGTGCAAACTGCACTTCTACCGGCCAGAGAGGGTGCACCTGATAAAGGCTTCCCATCCCTTTGAACGCCTCAGTATGGAGTTCAAAGGCCCCCTCCCCGCCACCGACCGCAACACGTATTTCCTGAACGTGATTGACGAGTACTCCCGGTTCCCATTCGCCATCCCCTGCCCCGACATGACCGCAACCACCGTCGTCAAGGCCCTCCAGGGTAGCTTTACACTGTTCGGTTTCCCCTTGTACATACACAGTGATAGGGGGTCCTCCTTTATAAGCGACGAACTGCGTCAATTCCTGCTCAGCAAGGGCATCGCCTCAAGCAGGACGACCAGTTACAACCCCCGGGGAAACGGGCAGGTAGAGAGGGAGAACGGAACGGTCTGGAAGACCGTTCTACTGGCCCTACGGTCCAGGACTCTCCCCGTCTCCCACTGACAGGTAGTCCTCCCGGAGGCCCTCCACGCCATCTGGTCGCTGCTCTGTACAACTACCAATCAGACTCCTCATGAACGTCTCCTTGTCTTCCCCAGGAAGCCCTCCTCCGGGACCTTGCTCCCAACCTGGCTAGCGACACCCGGACTCATCCTGCTTCGGAAGCACGTGCAGGCACACAAGTCGGACCCGTTGATCGAGAGGGTCCACCTGCTGCACGCTAACCCCCAGTACGCCTACGTGGCGTTCCCTGATGGCCGGCAAGATACAGTCTCCCTCCGGAACCTGGCGCCCGCCAGAACCCCACGCGCACCCGAACTATTACCCTCACCTCCTCCCCCCCACAGCACCGCACTGGAGGGTCGGTCCTCCCGCCGCTCCTACTGAGGCCATCCCACCCACCGACACCCCCCACAAACGCCCCCCTCTCGTGTCAACCGTTTGCCTCACTAGCGCCGTCTAGGGGTGACGAAGCTGCCATGGAGGACGAAGCAACGCTCCCGGAGTCGCAGGCGCCCGGACCCCCACCAGAATCACCACCAAGGCTCAGACGATCCAGGAGGATGACCAGACTGACCAGACGATCGACTGATTGCTTCACTGTAACTGTAACTGTAAATGAACACTAACTGTATATATCTTCCACGCTTGTAAATATTCTCGACAACCCTGTAAGGAGGTATCACGGTACCTCCATATCTGATCATGCCATGTTAAATGTAATTGTAACCACTGGCCACCACCCCCGCCGGACTCTTTTTTAACAGGGGATGAATGTGGTATTATCAGGTATTGCAGTACCCGAGAGGCTGTAGACCATTGGGTTAACCTAGGACTTTACCATTGGCTGTTTGGTATGTAGCTCCGCCCTGACAGGTGGGGTATAAGAACCGGTACTGTCCCAGCAGCCCTCATTCTGTACCGAAGCTGCTGGGGAACAGAGCTAGTCTATTAAAGCCTTCAGTTATGTTACAACCTCGTCTTTGAGTTTAATTGATCATGCATCAGATGCAAACACCAATAGCAATCTGTTCTGGTCCATCCACATCGCCACTACGACCAAGAAAGCACAGCAGTACCTATACTTCTTCAAGAAATTAAGGAAATTTGGCATGACATAGAATCCATAGAATTGCTACAGTGCAGAAGGAGGCTATTCGGACTATCGAGTCTGCACCGGCCCTTGGAAAGGGCACCCTATTTAAGGCCACTCCAGCACTCTATCCCCGTAACCCAGTAACCATACCTAACTTTTTTGGACACTAAGGGGCAATTTAGCATGGCCAATGTACCTAACCTGCACATCTTTCGACTGTGGGAGGAAACCAGAGCACCCGGAGGAAACCCACACAGACACGGGGAGAAAGTGCAAAGTCCACACAGACAGTCACTCGAGGCTGGAATTGAACCCGGGACCCTAGAGCTGTGAGGCAGCAGTGCTAGCCACTGTGCCACCACAACGACTCTTACTAATTTTTTCAGATGCACCATAGAAAGAATCCTATCTGGCTGCATCACAGCCTGGTATGGCAACTGCTCTAGCCAAGACTGTAAGAAACTACAGATAGCTGTGAACACAACCCAGTCCAACCCACCTCCCATCCACTGACTCTGTCTACACCTCCCGCTGCATTTTGGAAAGCGGGCAGCTTAATCAAAGAACCCTCCCACTCGGGTTATTCTCTATTCCAACCTCTTCTATCGGGCTGAAGATACAAACGTTTGAGAACACGCACCAGTGAATTCAAAACCAGCTTCTTCCCGCTGTTACCAGACACCTGAAAGACCTGAACTGATCTTATGGACTGAACTGATCTTCCGATGCATCTTCTCGACAGTTGTAGCACTATATGCCATATATTTCATCCACTGTCTCCGTTCATGTATTTTCATTATGCATCCTCCATGTATTTATCATATCTTCTATGTTTTCATGTATGAAGTGAGCTGCCTGAACTGTACGCCGAACAATACTTTTCACTGTACCTCGGCACACATGACAATAAATGTAAATAGATACATGGGAAGAGCAGGTATGTAGGATTGATTGGATAACTCTACCAATGAGCTGACACATGGAGCGAAATTCTCCCGAAACGGCGCGATGTCCGCCGACTGGCGCCCAAAACGGCGCCAATCAGACCGGTATCGCGCCGCCCCAAAGGTGCGGAATGCTCCGCATCTTTGGGGGCCGAGCCCCAACATTGAGGGGCTAGGCCGACGCCGGAGGGATTTCCGTCCCGCCAGCTGGCGGAAACGGCCTTTGTTGCCCCGCCATTGGCGCGGAAATGACATGTCGGGGCGGCGCATGCGCGGGAGCGTCCGCGGCCGCTGACAGTTTCCCGCGCATGCGCAGTGGAGGGAGTCTCTTCCGCCTCCACCATGGTGGAGACCGTGGCGGAGGCGGCAGGGAAAGAGTGCCCCCACGGCACAGGCCCACCCGCGGATCGGTGGGCCCCGATCGCGGGCCAGGCCACCATGGGGGCACCGCCCAGGGTCAGATCGCCCCGCGCCCCCCCAGGACCCCGGAGCCCGCCCACGCCATCTTGTTCCGCCGGTAAGGTAGGTGATTTAATTTACGCTGGCGGGACAGGCAATTTATCGGCGGGACTTCGGCCCATCTGGGCCGGAGAATCGAGCGGGGGGGTCCGCCAACCGGCGCGGCCCGATTCCCGCCCCCGCCGAATCTCTGGTGCCGGAGACTTCGGCAACCGGCGGGGTCGGGACCCGGTGGGGGGGTCGGAGAATGTCGCCCCTGATGGCTGAATGATCACCTTCTGAGCTGCATTATCATATGATTCTGCAATTCTACAAAGGGGAGGAAAGGCACAGTTTAACTGTGAATATTCTTAGATGATGCTACTACTGGTGCTACAAAGTCCTGCTGGGAGTTTAGCTGCAGCGGACATCCAGCTTTTTGCTTGCTTCTTGACTGACTGGCACGGCTCAATCCCGTGCAGCAGAACCTGAAAGTAGAGATTTCACCATAATGGTTTCCAGCTCCCTGGTGTTAATCAATTATCAATGGAAAAGAAACCAGAGCCTGGAATTTTTTGTAAAGGTAGCATTTGCGACGAATGCCTTACGTTATTTGGTTGTGCGGCCTAATCCTCCAATTGTCAATTTACGCCAAATTTACGAGAAAGCTGATTAGACTATTTCATGCTGAGTATCGCCGTGTAAAAGAAGGAAGCCAGCCAAAGCCTGTTGTACTTTCCATCTCTCCATAGATGATGCATGGTCCTTCATTTAAAATGGACACTCCAAAGCTTATGGGTTTATATCTAATTAAAACAATAAGCAATCTTGGGCTGATTCTCGAAAAATGGGGCTATGTCCCCACGCCGGCATCGAAACGCTGGCGTTTCACTCTGAACTTTCCTTAAGAAAGTCCAGAGTGATTCTCCTACCTGCAGGGGGCTGGCAGGGCCCCGGAGTGCTCCTCGCAGCTCTGACTGCGGATACGGGGCCCTGCACTTCCGGCTGGGAGTCCGCACACGTGCACGCCCTGCGGCGGCCGCCCCGTGCGACATGGCAGACTCGCACCGTGGACCGTGGAAGAAGTAGGTCGCCCCCAAGATCGCGTGCGCCCATGGACCGGTGCCGCCCAATCGTTTGCCTGACCGTACGAGGCCTCCCCCCCAGTGAAGGATCCCCCTGCCAACCGGGACTGCCGCGGACTGAGTCCTCAGCCACCACCCGAGGTTCCCGACGTCCGATACGTGGTTAGAACCGCGCCATCGGTAACTCGGCCAGTTATCCTCAGTGAATTCCAGGCTCTGGTTTCTTTTCCACTACTGATTGATTAACACCAGGGAGCTGGAAACCATCATGGTGAAATGGCCCCCTAGCCGCGCCGAATAGACTGCCCGCGCGATTCACGAGCAATTCTCCGGAGAATCGCTTCAGCGGCGCCGGCCACAATTCCCGCGCGAACGCCCATTCCAGCCCTAGCTCTGTTGATACTTTTTTTTCTCATTTTTGGATACTTTAATTTATGTTCTGCATTTAACAGAAGTTTATGGAAATAGCTCAACACTAATACAAAAGTTACTTTAGAAGTTACTTATTTCACTTTTATTTATCTCTTCCTGCTGATGAAAATTAAATCAAATTGAATATCCGTTCACCTATCCTGTTCTTCACGATCTGAAAGTCTGCATTTGAATTCTATTATTCTAGAGATGCCTGCTGTAAATCCAAAATAAATGTGAGATAGTATATTCCATTAAAGTACTTCCATTTGGCACAAATGAGGAAATTCAACTACTGTTCCAAATAGATTTTTATCGACCAAATATTAGATGGATACCATTTATTAAATGGAAGAAACCGTGAAGGGATTATCACCATTCAATATAAATAATGTTATGAAACAGAATTAAAGGTTTGTGATCCTTTTCTAATCCCAATAGTTCTCATTGTTTATCAGCTTTTAGTACTTGCAATTAATCATCATCATATTTGATTGTAACTAATCTGATCTAATTTACACACATTTTATTCCCCTCCCAGTCTGAAACACAGCAGAGTGTTTCCAAACCATAAAACTCATTTGTTGAGTCTATTTTTAATTAATTTGTTTAACAATTTACCAACGCTCGCAGTTTACTAGCCACTGACTTCACCCTCTCCCTGGCAACTATCTAGGGTTGAACTAAATTTTTCTCAACCTTAATGTTATATTTAACCCATAGATTAGCTGCAACAAATCCATGCCAACACTAAGCTGCCTGTTTCCACCTCCATAACAGCTCATTGTATGGGATCCTGGATTCTATAAATTGAGACATAGAAAATTATAGGGAACCTCTCTAAAATACCGATTCAGCCTTAACTGGAGAATGGTGATCAGGGGCAAGATTCTCCGACCCCCCGCCGGGTCGGAGAATCGCCGGGGGCTGGCGTGAATCCCGCCCCCGCCAGTTGCCGAAGTCTCCGGCACCAGATATTCGACAGGGGCGGGAATCGCGCCGCGCCAGTTGGCGGGCCCCCCGCGCGATTCTACGGCCCCGATGGGCCGAAGTCCCACCGCTAAAATGCCTGTCCCGCCGGCGTAAATTAAACCACCTACCTTACCGGCAGGACAAGGCAGCGCAGGCGGGCTCCGGGGTCCTGGGGGGGGCGCGGGGCGATCTGGCCCCGAGTGGTGCCCCCACGGTGGCCTGGCCCGCGATCGGGGCCCACCGTTCCGCGGGCGGGCCTGTGCCGTGGGGGCACTCTTTCCCTTCCACCTCCGCCACGGTCTCCACCATGGCGGAGGCGGAAGAGACTCCCTCTACTGCGCATGCGCGGGAATGCCGTCAGCGGCCGCTAACGCTCCCGCGCATGCGCCGCCCGGAGATGTCATTTCCGTGCCAGCTGGCGGGGCACCAAAGGCCTTTTCTGCCAGCTGGCGGGGCAGAAATTCGTCCGGCGCCAACCTAGCCCCTTAAGGTAGGGGCTCGGCCCCCAAAGATGCGGAGCATTCCGCACCTTTGGGGCGGTGCGATGCCCGTCTGATTTGCGCCGTTTTGGGCGCCAGTCGGTGGACATCGCGCCGTTTCCGGAGAATTTCGCCCCAGTTTTGGGCACCACACGTTAGTAAAGACTTGAATTGACATAGGAGAAACTGTAGAAAAGATTTACCAAGGTGGTTCCAGCAATGAGAGGCTTCCATGGCATGGGTAGATTGGAGAAGTTGGTCCTGTACACCTTAGAGAAAAGGAGGATGTGAGGAGATTCAAGACCATGTGGAGAAACCGTTCCTTTTGTTGGATGGGTTCAGAATCAGAGGGCACCAAAATAAATTGACTGCCAAAAGGACTGGAGGCAACAGAATAACTTTTTTTAATGCAGTGAATATCTCAAAGCTGAAATGCACTGTCCGAGTGTGTGGTCGCAGATCCAATTGTCCCTTTCAAAAGAGAATTGCATAATCATCTGAAGAGAAATGATTTGCAGGGTTATGGTAAAAAGGCCGCGGAGTGGGACACTCTGAGTTGCTCTTGCACAGAGCCAACAGAGACACATCCTCCTTCTGTTGTAACAATTCTATGGTCTAAATTTTCTGTATGGCGAGGTCTTGCTTCACACCTTCAGGCTCAGAGTGAAATACAGCCATGTCACGCTGGAATTAGCATTAAGTGGCAGCAGGTGAGACTTCCGTTCCTTACTCGGGAGGAAGTGCTGCCTTGGAGCGACAAGAGCTGCATTGGACCGAAGAGGAATCGCATGCGGACACCTGTAATGAAGTCTGGCAACCAGGGTGTGGTGGTATGTATTAGGGGTAGTGCGGTACCTGTGAAGCCGAGAGGCTATTGGTAGACAGGTACCAGGTCCTGGTTGGATCTGCCGCCTTCTGGCTCCGCCCAGAAAGGCGGAGTATAAGAGCCCGGGTTCTCCCAGCAGCCCCATTCTGTAACTGAGCTGCTGGGGAACAAGTCTTGCTTAATAAAGCCTTGATTGACTTCATCACTTCTCGACTTGAGTGAGTAATTGTTGCGCTACAATTTATTAAGCAGACTTAAAAAGACTATGGAGCTCCGGATCGCCCCAGAGTGTCTGCGAATCAGCCCCCATGCAGCAAACTCGGCGGCCATGTTTAAACACTGGCAAGCATGCTTCGAAGGTTACCTTCGAACGGCCCCTGGCCGGACCACGGAAGATCAGAAAATGCAGGTCCTGCATTCCAGGGTGAGCTCGGAGATCTACACGCTCATCGAAGACGCGGAGGATTTCCCGACGGCGCTCGCCATGCTGAAAGGAGTCTACATTCGGCCCATAAACCAGGTCTACGCACACCACCAACTCGCGACGGGACAGCAAATCCCCGGAGAATCGCTAGACGAGTTCTACAGCGCACTGTTGATACTGGGAAGGAACTGCAACTGCCCGTCGTTGAGCGCAAACGAGCACAAGGAGCTCCTAATCAGGGATGCTTTTGTGGCAGGTAGGACTTCTTCTCAAATTCGCCAGAGACTGTTAGAGAGAGACTCGCTAGGACTCACAGAGGCACCGGCCCTTGCGGCCTCCCTCGACGTGGCCTCACAAAATGCCCGAGCCTACGGCCCCGACCGCGCGGCAGCCCCTTGGCTCCGTGGACCCCCGTTGCGACCGATCCCCGGCACCCCCCATCCCCCCGCAAGCCTGCGCGGCTAGAGCACCAGACCATCCCGATGGGCCCCGCTGCTATTTTTGCGGGAAGGTGAAACACCCCCGGCAGCGCTCAACTATTTGTAAGAGCTGCAGCAAAAAGGGGCATTACTCAGCGGTGTGCCAGTCCCGGGGGGTGACCGCGATCTCTGGGGGAGAACGGGGACAGCAGACTCAACTCCCCCAACGATCCATGTGCCGCCATTTTGGGTCCCGGACACCACGCGGGGAGGATGGGCGCCGCCATCTTGTGACCCCCCCGACCATGTGCGATCCATGGGGGCGGCCATTTTGTCCCCCCCGGCCGCGTGCGATCCATGGACGCCGCCATCTTGGCTGATAGCCATGGACCCCAGCATAGACGGCTCCACGGGGTCTGAAGAAAATGCCGCAATGCAACAACCACGACTGGCTTCGGTGACCCTGGACCAATCGCGGCCCCGGACGCTCCAAATGGCAACAACAACGGTGCTGGTCAATGGGTACGAGACGCCATGCCTGATCGACTCTGGGAGCACGGAAAGTTTTATCCACCCGGATACGGTAAGATGCTGTTTTCTTTCCATTCGTCCAAGCACTGAAAAGATTTTCCTGGCAGCGGGATCCCATTCCGTAGAGATCAAAGGGTTCTGCATCGCGAACCTAACGATGCAAGGGAGGGAGTTTAAGAATTATAGGCTTTATGTCCTTCCCCAACTCTGCGCTCCCACTCTCTTAGGGTTAGATTTCCAATGTAACCTCCAGAGCCTAACGTTCCAATTCGGTGGCCCAATACCCCCACTCACTATCTGCAGCCTCACGACCTTCAAGGTTGAACTGCCTTCCTTGTTTGCGAACCTCACCCCGGATTGCAAACCCGTCGCCACTAGGAGCAGACGATGCAGCGCCCAGGATTGGACGTTTATCCGGTCTGAAGTCCAGCGGCTGCTGAAGGAAGGCATAATCCAGGCCAGCAATAGACCCTGGAGAGCCCAGGTGGTAGTTGTGAAGACCGGGGAGAAGCAGAGGATGGTCGTAGACTATAGTCAGACCATCAATAGGCACACGCAGCTCGATGCGTACCCTCTCCCCCGCATATCCGACATGGTCAATCGGATTGCACAGTACAAAGTCTTTTCCACCGTGGACCTCAAGTCCGCAGACCACCAGCTCCCCATCCGCCCGAGTGACCGCAAGTACACGGCCTTCGAGGCAGATGGGCGGCTCTACCATTTTTAAAGGGTCCCATTTGGCGTCACAAACGAAGTCTCGGTCTTCCAACGGGAGATGGACCGAATGGTTGACCAGCGCGGTTTGCGGGCCACGTTCCCATACCTCGACAATGTAACCATCTGCGGCCATGACCAGCAGGACCACAACGCCAAACTCTGAAAATTCCTCCAGACCGCTAACGCCCTGAACCTCACCTTTAACGAGGAAAAATGCGTTTTTAGCACCAACCGTCTGGCCATCCTGGGATACGTAGTGCGTAATGGAGTGATAGGCCCCGACCCCGAACGCATGCGCCCCCTAATGGAATTTCCCCTCCCCCACTGCTCCAAAGCCCTGAAACGCTGCCTGGGCTTCTTCTCGTACTACGCCCAGTGGGTACCCCAGTACGTAGACAAGGCCCGGCCGTTAACCCAGTCCACTACCTTTCCCCTGTCGACAGAGGCCCGCCAGGCCTTCAGCCGTATCAAAGCAGATATCGCAAATGCCACGATGCATGCAATCGACGAGTCCCTCCCCTTCCAAGTCGAGAGCGACGCATCCGATGTAGCTCTGGCGGCCACTCTCAACCAAGCGGGCAGACCCGTGGCCTTTTTCTCCCGGACCCTCCACGCCTCAGAAACCCTCCACGCCTCAGAAATCCGCCACTCCTCAGTGGAAAAGGAAGCCCAAGCCATAGTGGAAGCTGTGCGACATTGGAGGCATTACCTGGCCGGCAGGAGATTCACTCTCCTCACTGACCAACGGTCGGTAACCTTTATGTTCGATAATGCACAGCGGGGCAAAATCAAGAATGACAAGATCTTGAGGTGGAGGATTGAGCTCTCCACCTATAACTATGAGATCTTGTATCGTACCGGAAAGCTGAACGAGCCGTCCGATGCCCTATCCCGCGGCACATGTGCCAACGTACAAGTAGACCGCCTCCAAGCCTTCCACGAGGTCCTCTGCCACCCGGGAGTCACTCGATTCTACCATTTTGTTATGTCCCGCAACCTCCCCTACTCTGTTGAGGAGGTCCGTACAGCCACCAGGAACTGCCAAATCTGCGCAGAGTGCAAACCACACTTTTTCAGGCCAGATCGAGTGCACCTGATAAAGGCTTCCCGTCCCTTTGAACGCCTCAGTTTGGATTTCAAAGGCCCCCTCCCCTCCACCAACTGCAACGCATACATCCTAAACGTGGTGGACGAGTACTCCCGTTTCCCCTTCGCCATCCCCTGCCCCGACATGACAGCGGCCACAGTCATTAAAGCCCTCGGCACCATCTTTACACTGTTCGGTTTCCCCGCGTACATCCATAGCGACAGGGGGTCCTCCTTCATGAGCGACGAACTGCGTCAGTTCCTGCTCAGCAAGGGCATTGCCTCGCGCAGGACGACGAGTTACAACCCTCGGGGGAACGATCAGGTAGGGAGGGAGAACGGTACGGTCTGGAAGACCGTCCTACTGGCCCTACTGTCCAGAAATCTCCCAGTTTCCCGGTGGCAGGAAGTCCTCCCGGATGCCCTCCACTCCATCCGGTCGCTGCTGTGTACCACCACTAATCAAACGCCTCACGAGCGCCTCCTGGTCTTTCCTAGCAGGTCCTCCTCCAGAACGTCGCTGCCGACCTGGCTGGGAGCCCCAGGACCCATCTTGCTCCGAAAGCATGTGCGGGCGCACAAATCGGACCCGTTGGTCGAGAGGGTTCACCTTCTTCACGCAAACCCTCAGTACCCCTACGTGGCGTACCCCGACGGCAGACAGGACACGGTCTCCCTACGGGACCTGGCGCCCGCCGGAAACACACACACACCCCCAACACCAATCACCCCCTCCCTCCCACTGGCGCATCCCATGACCGCTCCCTTCCCGGGTGGATCGGTCCTCCTCCCATGCCCGCCCAGGAGTAAAGAAATAGGGACGAACAGCGCAACGCTCCCAGAGACGACAGTGCCCGAGCCAGCACCTGCACCACCACCGGGGCTGAGGCGATCGACAAGGACGACCAGGGCACCCGCTCGGCTCGTGGAATCCGCGTGACAAAAATCTGTAAATAATTCTGACAAAACCTGTACATAGTTAACTGTTGGGCTAAATGCATAGCCACTGTACGAAATTAGTTCCAGGACCAGCCTTGTAAACCCCTACCACCATGCGACCCACCACCCCGCGGGTTCTTTTTTAACAAGGGGTGAATGTGGTGGTATGTATTAGGGGTAGTACGGTACCTGTGAAGCCGAGAGGCTATTGGCAGACAGGCACCGGGTCCTGGTTGGATCTGCCGCCAGCTGGCTCTGCACAGAAAGGCGGAGTATAAGAGCCCGGGTTCTCCCAGCAGCTGCATTCTGTAACTGAGCTGCTGGGGAACAAGTCTTGCTTAATAAAGCCTCGATTGACTTCATCACTTCTCGACTTGAGTGAGTAATTATTGCGCTACACAGGGTCACGCTAAATTTAAGAAGTCTCAGGATGGGGAGGGTAGGGAAGGCCGCAAAGGGTGCAAAAAGGGCAATTAAGGTCTCAGGAGAATGGCGATGGTGGCAGGGAGGGAGGGTGATCAGGAGGCTACCAGACCTAAATTTTCAGGCTTCCCGATTACAAGTCAATCCGCCCAATTTAGAGTACCCAATTCATTTTTTCCAATTAAGGGGCAATTTAGCGTGGCCAATCCACCTAACCTGCACATCTTTGGGTTGTGGGGGCGAAATCCACGCAAACACGGGGAGAATGTGCAAACTCCATACAGATAGTGACCCAGAGCCGGGATCGAACCCGGGACCTCGGCGTCATGAGGCCGCAGTGCTAACTCACTGCGCCACCGTGCTGCCCTCCACCAGCCTAAAAATTAAGGTTGGTTGGGAAATGTCCCTAAAGTGGCCAATAATTGCTCCTTTGAAGGATTCTGGGAAGAAACTTCAGGAGAGGAATGATCTACAAATCCAGGGACGTCCGTCACAGTTGCTGTACCAAAGACTGAAAAGGCATTGACGATCTGAGATTTCAATTAACTAAAAAGAAAAAACAACTAACTTCCTGTAAGATCCTCAGGTAAAGATGAAGAGATGATTTCCCGATGATATTTCAGGAGGACCATCCTTTAAAACAGAGATGAGGAGGAATTTCTTCAGCCAGACGGTGGTGAATCTGGGGAACTCTTTGCCGCAGAAGGCTGTGGAGGCCAAATCACTGAGTGTCTTTAAAACAGAGATAGATAGACTCTTGATTAATAAGGGGATCAGGGGGTATGGGGAGAAGGCAGGAGAATGGGGATGAGAAACATATCAGCCATGATTGAATGGCGGAGCAGGCTCGATGGGCTGAGTGACCTAATTCTGCTCCTATGCCTTATGGTCTTATGGCCATACTTTTTATACTATAGGCAGTGGAGCATGACTTCTCTCTGTGTAAGTCTTCTATTCTATGGGCAATGGGAAGAATTGCTGGAATGTGGCGACAAGACCGCCTCATCTGCTGTAATGGGACAAATTTCCTGTAGACAATCAACTCGGGGACAAGATTGCTGTAGAGAATTCTGTAGCTCCAAAGTGCGACAGATTCTATTGCAGCTTCAGTGCTGACCTCCAGCTCGATCGAGAGGACTTTCAGCTAAGTGTGAGTATGGGTGTCAATTGATTTTCACCCTTGGAAGGTACCAGCTCTTGGTGCAGTGTGATCCTCCATGTTCTCTGGTCTGAACTCAGTTGGCTATTCTCTGTGGAAGACTCTTCACGAATAACAGGAAATAAAGTAGGCAACATGTTGGTAGATTCAGTGGAAGTAAGGACTTAATATATTTCAACCACTAAGAGCAGAGCTTATTCTTCTAAAACGACAACAGAAACTTCATGAGGTGCATCCATCAATGGGAAATATGTATTATTTTCTAGGACCTAAAATCCCAAGAGATCAATTAGTAGTACAAGGCACTCCTCCTCGTCACACTGCAGTAAGAACCAATAAGATCCAACTGGTCTTCGCGGGGTTGGCCATGATTTACTGCAGGTGCCTTCTGTATCTGTCACCTCTGCCCTGACCTTGTGAAGAACTAAGAGACTTATAGCTTCCTTGTCTGCTGTGGGTCTAGTGGATGTTTCTCTGTGAAAGAAAGGAACTTACTGCTGAGTGTAAAAACTTCCTAAACATCAGGAGGCTAAATTTCCACTTTTTCTAAACAAAATGTTGGAGATCGTTGCATGAATGGCAGTGAGTTGTTCAAATCATGAGCATTGTCTGCTTTTTCTAGGATTTCTAGAAGTGTGCTGACATTGCCACTCAATATTGATGTACATTGGTTGTGAAGTAGATAGAGCGAATCATTGATCTGTTACCTCTTGTAGCTATGAGAAGCAATCATTCTGTTTTTGATTGGAAGGTGAATGCCATCTGGACCTTGTAATTTAATGCCTGATGGCTGAAGCCCCTATCAGGGCCGTCTGCTTCAGCATCAATTTTGTACGAAACATTGAAGCCTTAAATTTGGACCCGTAACTGGTCAGTAGTCTGGATTCAGATAACTACTTCCCTTTGGAAATGTCTAATTTTGTCTTTTTCTTGACTGGGCTGGAGCAGGGGGAAATATTTAGATACATGCAGGTTTGAGACTTTACCAGAAAGGAGATACAGAGCTTCCCGGTGGAGCTGGCCTCCACATTGCTGGAGCAGATGCTGACAACAGGGGGACTGAAGAAGGGGGTAGTATTGGCTATTTTGGAAGAGGAGAAGGTGCCGCTGGAAGGGATCAAGGCAAAGTGTGAGGAAGAGTTGCGAGAGGGTATGGAGGAGGGGTTCTGGTGTGAGGTGCTCCGGAGGGTGAATGCCTCCACCTCGTGTGCGAGGCTGGGGCTGATACAGCTGAAGGTGGCAGAAAGAGCACACCTTACAAGGGCGAGGATGAGTCGGCTCTTTAAGGGGGTAGAAGATGTGTGTGAACGTTGCGGGAGGGGGGCCCTGCAAACCACATTCATATGTTTTGGTCCTGTCCAAAGATGGTGGATTACTGGAAGTTTTTTTTTCGGGTAATCTCTGAAGTGGTGCACGTGAAACTGGACTCTTGAGAAGGTCAAATTTGAACTGAGGGGAAGGATGGAGGGTTTCTACAATTCATGGCCGTTATTCATTATGCACTTTCGAGAATTTGGATTACATCGAGCATTGTGGAGGCGGGGTTGGGAGGGTTGGGGGGGAGGGGGACTATGGTTGATTCCTGATTCCTTTTTGTCATTTGTTTATGTTAACATGCGGGCTTATGTTGGGGTTTGGTGGGAGGATGGGACTGTTGTTATTGATATGGGGATTGACATTACATTCGTTACTGATTATTGTTTATTGTTGGGTGTAAATTTGGGAGAAAATGTGAAAAAGAAGAATAAAAATGTTTTTTAAAAAATGCAGGTGAAATTCTCATGTTTGGTATACTAATTTCCCGCCGGAGTTGAATTTTACTTGATTTGTGCTCTCACTGGACGCATAGATCAGGAAGTGATTCCCAATCCTTCACCATGCAAATTTATGTATGGCGAGCGTTGTGAGGGATTCTCTAGGGAGTCCTGCTGTCAGCCCGCCATTTTTTGCGGGCGGCCCAATAACGAGGTCCCACGGTTGCCCCCTCCACATTGCAATTCAGCCTCCCACCTCCTTTTCCCCAAGTATGGGGGTGACCTTGGGTGGGTCCTGGGCCTGGGCCCTCCAAAGGTGGCGACCTTTGCCTTTTATTTTTTGGAATTGGTCATGGTCAGTGGATCGGGGGGGGGGGGGGGGGTGGAAGGGGATGGGAAGGGTTGTCAAGGGGGGGGGGGCTCTCTGTTTTTTTTTGTAAGGGTTTGTAAATGGCATTTCATTGATATGGATTTGTTTATTTTGTGTTTTACAAAATGAAGACTTTAATAAAAACATTTTTTAAAAAAAATCTTTAAGACTCTGAGGGGTGGATGTGGAAACGAGATTTCCTCTTGTCAGAGAATCTAGTATTATTAGTCACTCTTTGAAAATAAGGGGCATTTCTCATTTAAGACAGAGATGAGGAAACATTTCTTCTCTTAGATGGCTGTGAGTCTCTAGAATTATTTTCCTCAATAGGCAGTGGAGTCTGAATATTTTTAAAGTGGGGCGAGATAGGTTCTAGATTACCAAAGGAGTGACAGGTTATCACATGGCAGGAATATGAGGTTAAAGTTATAATCAGAGTAGCCATGATCTTATTGAACGGTGGAGCGGGTTCGAGGGGCTGAGTGGCCTATTCCTGCTCTTAATTTGTATTTCCATGTGTGTGTTTGTAACATTACTGGATTTGCAGAAACACTTGACGTGCCCTGTCTGTCATAATATCCACTCATGTATACAATGAGATGCAGACAGGCAGTGATTGACACACAGGATAACCAATAAACACACACGACACATAACAACCAATCACCAGACAGGACACCACCACTATAAAGCACACAGGCCATCAAGACTCTCTGTCTCTCACAGGACACAGCTACTGAGATAGTTAGAGTGCACAAGCGAGTGAGCACTATCACCATGAGGTAGAGAGTTGGTCTGGTCAAGCCAGTAGGAGGTTATCAGTTAGATTGATAGAGTGTCAACTCACAGCAGACTATGTACAGCAATCAGGAAGTTCAATAAAACAGTGTTGGACCATCTCCTGTGTCAGAAGCCTGTTTCTAGTTTCACTGCATCCAGTTGCAGTCAACGTTGAACCAACTTACTTAACATATCATGGTACCAGAGTGCTATTAATCCTAACGGACCTACCTCGAGTGCATCTGCAACGACCAGAAAGCAGCCATCCAGCGGCATGGAAAACATCCAGCCTCCTTCGCAACTCCGGATCACCGGCAACCTCGGCGCCAACTGGAAAGTCTTCAAACAAAAGTTCCTCCTGTACATCGAGGCCTCCGACCTCGAGGCAGCATCGGATGCCAGAAAGATCGCGCTGTTCCTGTTGACTGCGGGGGATCACGCCATCCACATCTATAACTCGCTTACGCTTGCCGATGGCGACGACAAGACAAAGTTCAAGACAGAAATTCGACAGCCACTGCAACATTGAGGTGAATCAGAGCTTTGAATGGTACATCTTCCAACAGAGGCTTCAGGGTAAGGATGAACCTTTTCAGTCCTTCTTGACCCATCTCCACATCCTAGCGCAGTCATGTAATTATAACTCGACGACTGATTCCATGATCCAGTTTCAGATCGCTTTCGGGGTCCAGTCTGACTCCCTGTGCGAGCAGCTCCTCAAAATCAAACAGTTGACCCTCTCTGTCGCCATTGAAACGTGCGTTGTCCATGAGCATGACAGAAATCGCTACTCCCGCATCAGGGCGGCAGAAACTGCAAAACTGGCCTCGCACGAGGCAGAAAGGGTGCAGGCCACAGCAAAAATGCAAGGCCTGAGCATCGAGGAGAGTGGCCGTTTCGGGCACTTTTCTCACGTCCACAAGCATGCGTGCCACGACCGGGTGGACGATGCGGCTGAAGACCCTGAGGCGCATGCGCGAATGTCGGCCGACCGCACTGCGCATGCGCGATGGCGCACAGAACGTGCCGACGTCAGCGTCATGATGTGTCCGAATTGTGGCTCCGCCCATTTAAAGCAGCAATGTCCAGCCAAAGGCAGGTGATGTCTACAGTGTGGAAAGCCTGGCCACTACGCGGCCTTCTGCAGGTACGTTCCACCGAACAACAGCCAGCGATCCCAGCTGCAGCGCAGACGTGTCTGCTGCGTACAACAAGGCATGCAGGATTCTGATCCAGGCAGCCCAACGGACACCGATGCTGACTGCCTCGAATCTCCATATCGGGTGGGCATCATCGCCACACTCAAGTTGGTCTCTACCGTGCCTGGCAACCGCCTTTCGATCCTCAGTGAGGATCCTGACGACGAGTGGTGTGCCGTCATCACGGTCAACCAGTCTCGCATCCGATTTAAATTGGACACTGGCGCGTCTGCAAACCTCATATCACAGTCGGACCTCGACAGCATCCAACACCAACCTAGCATTCGTCCACCAGCCTGCCAGCTCCTTGACTACAATGGTAATGCCATAGCTGCCAGTGGGTCGTGTCAGCTAGGTGTATGTCACAAGGCAATCAAGGCGACGTTAAGATTCAAGATCATCCGGCCTGACAAGGCAACCCTGCTCGGTGGCTCGCGCGTGCAAACTCCTAAATCTGGTACAGCGAGTCCATGCCATGTCCTCGACACCGGCGACGGCCTCGCCCAATGCGAATCTCCAGGCTGAGATAGACGACATTCTCACACAATACCACAGTGTGTTTGATGGGATGGGCACGCTCCCATATCGCTACAACATATTGCTCAAGCCGAATGCCACCCCAGTCATCCATGCACCACGCTGGGGGCTGGCTCCTCTCAAGGATCGTCTGAAAACGCAGCTACAAGAGCTCCAAGACCAGGGCATCACCTCAAAGGTCACGGAACCCACAGACTGGGTCAGCTCCATGGTCTGCATCAAGGAACCGTCTAGCGAACTCCGCATTTGCATTGATCCCAAAGACCTGAATCGCAACATCATGCGGGAGCACTACCTGATCCCGAAGCGTGAAGAATTGACCTGTGAGATGGCTCACGCCAAATTCTTTACCAAGCTGGACGCCTCCCGTGGTTTCTGGCAGATTCAGCTGGACAAGTCCAGTCGGAAGCTGTGCACTTTTAACACTCCGTTCGGCAGGTATTGCTACAACCGCATGCCTTTTGGTATCATTTCAGCTTCCAAAGTATTTCATCGCATAATGGAGCAAATGATGGAGGGCATCTAGGGGGTGCGCGTCTACGTGGACGACGTGATCATCTGGTCCACGACGCCCGAGGATCACATTGCTCACCTCAAACAGGTTTCCAGAGGATTCATGAAAATGGCCTCCAGCTCAACTGGGCCAAATGCTCGTTTGGGCGGTCCGCTGTCAAGTTTTTAGGTGACCACATTTCACAGCAAGGTGCGCAACCTGACGCCGACAAGGTGCTGGCAACCAATGCCATGAACACACCAGAGGGCAAAAAGACGGTCCTCTGCTTCTCGGGATGGTAAATTTTGTCGGAAAATTCATTCTCAACATGGCATCCCACACCACGGCCCTCCGGCAACTCGTTAAAAAGTCGACAGTGGCTTCCCGCACATCAAGCGGAGTGGCTTGAGCTGAAGGCGAAGCTCACCACAGCCCCAGTACTGGCGTTCTCTGACCCAACCAAGGATACCAATGATGTGTTGGGTGCTCTGGATCTGTGGAACACAGACAGGCCATCAACACTTAAAATAGTGCAACACTATTTTATTAAGTTAGAAACTGTTGAACATACTTTCACTGTGGGTTAACACGATGTTAGATTAAACTAAAGACCTATGCCTTGTCCTAACCAGTCTATGCACTCAGCACATGGTGAAGATCTGTGCTGCAAGCTGTAAGCTCTGTCCTTTTGAGAGGCTGCATCCTGAATGTACGGGAACTCTGATGCCCTCTATCTATATAGTGAGTGTGCTCTAACTGGTGATTGGCTGCGGTGTTGTGTGTGTTGATTGGTCCCGCTGTGTGTCCATCAGTGTGTGTCTGCACCATGATGTACTGGTGTATATTATGACAACCAAGATTTCCACAGATGCAAGCCAGGATGGCATTGGGGTGGTGCTCCTCCAGCGAGACGACTCCTCGTCCTGGGCTCCAGTGGCATATGCCTCCAGGGCCATGACTCCGACCGAACAACGGTATGCCCAGATCGAAAAGGAGTGTCTGGGTCTCCTGACAGGAATAGTCAAGTTTCATGACTACGTATGCGGTCTGCCGAAGTTCACGGTGGAAACAGATCACAGGCCTTTAGTCCACATAATCCAGAAGGATTTAAATGACATGAAACCTCGGCTGCAGCGAATTCTTCTTCGTCTCCGCCGATATGACTTCGAACTCGTCTACACACCGGGCAAGGAGCTGATCGTCGCGGATGCCCTACCCCGATCCATCACCATGCCGTGTGAACCGGGCGATTTCATTCGCCACATCGAGGCACAGGTGCAGTTGTGTGCCAGCAACCTCACAGCCACTGATGGACGAGTTGTCCAGATACGTGAAGAAACTGCCAAAGATCCTCTACTGCAGCGCGTGATGCAACACCTCGCCCATGGCTGGCAAAAGGGGCAATGCCCCCAGTTCTTCAACGTTAAGGACGAGTTAACGGTTGTCGAGGGGATCCTTCTTAAACTAGGTAGAATCGTCATTCCCCAAAGCATGCAAGCCATGGTGCTCAGACAGATCCAGGAGGGTCACCTTGGGGTCGAAAAATGTTGAACCAGAGCTCGGCAGGCAGCCTACTGGCCTGGCATCAGCCAGGACATTGCCAACACGGTCCTCAACTGCACAACATGCCAGAAGTTTCAACCAGCTCAGCCCAAGGAAACACTGCAACAGCACAAAATTGTGACTTCTCCGTGGTCCAAGGTGGGGATAGACCTCTTTCACGCAAAAGGGCGTGATTACGTGCTCTTGGTCGACTACTTCTCCAGCTATCCGGAAGTGGTGAAACTGTCGGACTTCACGTCCAAGTCAGTGATTAAAGCCTGCAAAGAGATGTTTGCCAGGCACGGCATACCACTCACAGTAATGAGTGACAACGGCCCATGTTTCTACAGTCAAGAGTGGTCTGACTTTGCACGATCCTACCACTTCAGTCACATCACATCCAGTCTCCGTTACCCGCAATCAAACGGGAAGGCCGAAAAAGGGGTCCATATTGTCAAGCGGTTGCTGTGCAAGGCTGCAGACTCAGCCTCGGACCTCAACCTGGCGCTGTTGGCATATAGGGCAACCCCTCTGTCGACTGGTTTGTCTCCGGCGCAGCTGCTAATGAACCGCAACCTGAGGACGACTGTT